>NC_089731.1:11187500-11510000 GCF_035083965.1 Branchiostoma lanceolatum
GATGACATAGACAAAGATGTTGCCATATGTATAAGGGTTGACGGCCACTGAAACGTTGAATGATAGAAATTATCCCAATCATGAAAAGTACAAATAAAAAGACTCATATCTACTATACAGAATTTTATTGAAAACAAGAGTCTTAGGACCCAAAATCTCCATGAAACTTTGTTTTTTTATTAAACCAGTTACCCCCATTCTATATCGCTCAATGGTATGACCAACACTGGCGGGCAAGGGGAGAAGTGGCTATAAATAGCTACTGACCTAGATAAGAGACCAACAGATGGTGCGACCTCAAAGCCCACAATAGAGTAGATATTCCTCATTACTTATGCAAATTCAGTATGAATTTGCATAATTAGCACTTCAGTTTGTACATCTCTGTCCAACCTACCTGCATATCAAATAACATGAAAATCTGTCGCTCCTTTCTTCAGTTATTCTCCTTGCAAAATATTTACAAACACGCCATTGCAGTTCCAGTGACACATACCAGGGGGCCCAAAATTGACCTTGACCTTTCTCCTCCCAGCACCTACCCACATACCAAATATCATTTCAATCCATCCACACGTTCTTCAGTTATGCTGATTTTAAGCGTCCGGTGACACATACATACACACACGGTGACACAAACATACACACACGCGCACACACACGCAAACACACTAACTTCGCATGATTTGCACTTCAGTGTGTACATCTCTGTCCAACCTACCTGCGTACCAAATAACATGAAAATCTGTTGTTCCTCTCTTCAGTTATACCCCTTTAGAACATTTTTACAAATAGGCCATTGCAGTTCCAGGGACACAAACCAGGGGGCCCAAAATCGACCTTGACCATTGTCCTCCCATCGCATACCCACATACCAAATATCATTACAATCCATCTACACGTTCTACAGCTATGCTGACTTTAAGCATCCGACGACACCCATGCAAACGATTTACCTCCTTACTTATGCAAATTCGGTCTCATTTGCATAGTTTGCACTTAAGTGTGTACAACTTGGTCTAACCTACCTGTGTACCAAAGAACATGACGATCTGTCGATCCACTCTTCAGTTCTTCTACATTGAAGATTTTAACAAATACGCCATTGCAGTTCCAGTCACACATGCCAGGGGGCCCAAAATCGACCTTGACCTTCCTCCTCCTAACACCCACCCACATACCAAAAATCATTACAATCCATGTACAGGTTCTACAGTTATGGTGACTTTAAGCGTCCGGTGACACATACATACACACAAACACCAAACGCAAGCAAAACAGTATCTCCATGAAAAAGCCTTTTTTCATGGAGATAATAAAAGGGTTACAACAATTCATGCAAATTGTAATAATTATTATTTTGACTGGTCTCAAAAACAACGTCTGATTTTGAAGAATGGAAGTGTTCAGAAGGGTAGTTCAGATTAAGGACGCTATCCAAGAAAGGAGAACTTTCATTTTACCTCCTTGGCCAGTAGCCACAATGGACCACACTTGCAGGCCTATCCCTATCACTGACAGGACCTGTGAGGTGGAAATTTTATGCGTTTACATTTAAGATAAGTAATGAGAACATGTTAAAGAGTATGAATCAGCACTTAATAATGCCATATATCATAATGTTAGTAGTGCGATGAGTACAACATTGAAGACTGTAGCTTTGTATTGTGGAGGTTTTTTTCTAGATAAAACATTAATATCAGAGCTCGAGTATATTTTCATGCTCAAACCGTTTATTTTTTGTGTTATCAGATTACTAGTATTATCTTCACTGGTTCTAGTTCATATTGTGCGTTCTGTTGTCCTTCATTCAATCATAATAGAGATAACAGGTGAAAGCTAAGGATCACACAAATTGACAAATACCAAAACGCCAGGGATGTCAAATTGCGTGTGCAAAATTCGTATTCTTTCATGTCTTTATAATCTCTTTTTTTATGCGTGGATTGAACGGGTCTCCATAATCTAGACGTAAACAGAAATATAGAATTTGAATCTACCATATCGATGATCCCAATAGCGATTGACCCTTCGCGGAGTGCGCAGCAGCAGCAGGATTGGAGCCGACAGCAGCACATGATTGGTCTCACAGCGCCCCCTATATATTTCTGAAGAAACAACAACGAGGGGGTAAAGCGTCAAATTTTATGTCTCGAGAATGTTAGGCAACATGTATTAGATACAAAGTCGTACAGCAACAGCGACAGACGATCAAATGTGTTCAGAGGTCTGTAACGTCATAGGGTGTGGCTTAACAATTACTCACGGTTGTGAACATAGTAATAGTGCAATTAAGGTCGGGGCTGTTCATATGCAAATTACAAGGACAGCTATCCAGTTATCAAGAGGTAAAAAAGAGGTAACAAAATGGAATGCCTTTGCAAGCTGCTAATGTGTTACGTTTTTTATCCTATATCAAAATTACGGCATCGTCGTACGCATGGACTTGAGATGGAGCCGATATGTGTGTAACAAAGAAAGCTAAGTAAGGGAGTAACATAAACTACCGACCCCGGTAATCGAACGTAGATCACTGTTACATTTCTCCCCCTTTTCCCTCAGATTCGCCCTCGAAGGTCATGGCCCCATAGGCTTAGCAGTTTATGTTACTCTCTTTCATTGTTACATTGGTGGCAGAAGTGGTCCTGTAGGGTCATGCCCTTTTAGTCTAGTGGTCAGTGCGTGTTTATGTTACTCCCCTCTTTGTTATGTGTATATTTTTGTCACCTGTGTAAGGCTACAATGGACACAATGAATGCGCTGAGGCCTTGGGTGTGGCACTGTGGCATGAAGAACAGATGTTCACACGAACATATGCACGTTTTCTCATTGACACCTTTGGTAGAAATGAAATATAGATACATACTCTTTCACCCCAAAATGAACTTGAACAAGGCTTAATTTTCAATGTGACAGTTGTGAGAAGGTCCCATAGCCTTTTTGAGGCCGCAGGGGCAACATTTGGGTTGTACATGTATCAAGGGCACGGAACTGGAAGGCGGAGCCCAACCCTCTCCTTCCACCGCCTTTTGCCTCCCTAACCGAAGTCGAGGTACCTATTTACAACTAAGAAGGGTGGGGAAAGTAGTGTAAAGTGTTTTTCCCAAGGACACAATGTCTAGCTGGGAAACAACATTGTTGTCGCTGAAATTAGAACAAAACATTTTGTCCCACGCCACAGGTGTCTCATAATTGACTTGATCGAGAACAACAAGATAGAGGCGCTAGTACTGCGGATCAAAAACAGATCAAAAACAAAAATATTATGCATGATCGTTTGTAACATGCTCTAACTTTGTAGGTAATGACTTAGGGAGATGAATACCTTGGAAAGTAGAAAGGTGTGACTGTCAGTGGAGCTTGACGGTATCTTGACGGAAGGCAACCTGCGACCAAAAGCAAGGACGCCACGAATGCCGTCGAACTAGTAAAATATGCTTGTCACGTCCGCAGCAACACTTGCAGTGACGTAGGCATTTTGTGCGTGTTGTCATGGAAAGTACTAGTATAGCATTTGCCGTGGCGGGGGCAATTTGTGTATGTAAAAATTAGGGAGGGGAGGGGGGCATTATTCGGTAGCAGAGCAGCTTCAATGGTTTTATAGGCGATTATTAGTTTCAAAAATCGCAGTACAAATACAGTATATATTTTAAAGTCTCCTGGATCATACCCATATATGTGCACTCTGCGGTGAGGGTGGGGTGTTTAGAATACAGGAGCCGTCAGAAAAAGAAAGGCCTTATAAACTTTAAAGAATGAGCCCTACCCAGGCTTTCACTGGGAGGCTTTAATAGCTCTTTGCTGCAGTGTAACACTGCTGGCATCCATCTTTAGATGTAAATGACCATTAAAATGTAACAAAAACCTGTACGCTAAGATTAAAGTCACGCTGTTGTTGTTCTAAGATAGCCTGTGATCACAGGCGTTAAAATCAATACCTTAATCTTCCCAAAGATGTACAAGAGGATCTCGAAGATCAGTTAATCCCAGTGAACAAAGAGTTCTTTAGATTTTCCTTTATCTACCTTGTACGATTGTGTAGAATCAGCTGCCGTGACATATTGTACAGGCACCGACAAAAAGGCTTTAAGGGCTAGGTTGAAAGCCGCCCAGTAATCTATTCCAACGGCCCCTCCCCTACCTATCCTCAGTGGTTAAAGGGTACTAAAAAGAAGAGGAAGCGAACAAAAGCAGCCTGTATTAGATCCTTATATTGTATCTTATACATTATTCAAGGTACGGCAAAAGATAACAAAAACAACAAAAATAAACGCTACCGATAGCTTAAATTGCGCTCGTGACTACAAATTCCGTCTTATTTCCAAACCTTATTATTGCATAATCTAACTTTCTGTCTTTAAGATTACTTTCATTACTAATCATCTACGTATACAGTAACTTTAGTTCTTCTACTCCTGTATGCCATAAGACATTATAGCGCTAGCGAATGAAACACCAGAATGAAGGTTAGCTGGCCGTGAAATGAAGCATTACACTACAAATTATTTCTCATTTCGTTGATGAGACCCAAATCGTCGTCGAGTCCACTCTGTAGGGTTTTCTCATACCAGCGTCATCTGTAGGAAGAGAGGGGAATATGGTAAGTAGAATTATAGCAACATGATACACAGAAGAGAAAGTCTAAGCCTACTGAACAAAAGAAATACAAAATAAATTATGTCAATACCCATATAGAGCATCCATATTTGTATCTAATTTCCTCATATAATGTTTCTGAAAAATATATTTACAGTCTAAGGTACATTTCTGAGAACAGTATGGGAAAATCAGAAGTATTGTACACCACAGAACTTGCAAGATATTGACAGTACCTCGTACGGAGTTGAGCGCACTTCTGGCGATTCCTTCAGATCTCGGTAGAGGGAGCACACAACAATGATGCCGTACGACTGAAGAACAACAGAGGTCAACAACATTATGTATTATAGTTGCTTGAAAAAATTCGTCTGTGTTGGCAGAAATCATGCTAAAGCAAAGCTGATCTGTAATTTCCAACACAAAAGAATTGGACTTGCTTAAATAAAGTTTCGACGGTCATTTTTGTAATTGCGACTGTCTTTCCTTTACATACTGGAGTCCAGCCTTCATAGGTAGCGGACTAAAGCTAAGAAGACTGGACTCCAGGCTACATTTTTACAGTCTAACTATGATTCAACATGTTGTAGTGTTTCTCTTCTTTCATGCACTGTGTCATTCCATGTTTGTAGGCGTGTCTACAGATATAATAAGGGAGTAGACGAGCGTAGGAATAGAATTGTAGACTAGAAAGAGCGGGAGCTAGAATGGAAGATAGGACAAAAGATCATTGAAGAAACGCATATGATTCAAAGATGGGCAGGAAAAAGAGAAAAGAAAATGTGAAGTATAGGAGGATGGTACAATAAATTCAGAACACACACACACACACACACACACACACACACACACACACACACACACACACACACAAATATATACTAAATATGGTTAAAATTACTTGACAGGGTGGGGGTCTTGTCATGAAACGTCCATAAGAATATTTTGATCTTTCGTTGCTTACCAAGACCACCATGATGATACCGGCAACAGCCAACAGAGCTATGGTAAGAAACCGGAGGAGTTCCGCAAGTCCGACCTTTTGTGGGAAAAAGATTCTAGGTCAGTTCGGTAAAATGTGAACATACGTAACGGTATATACACAATGGCTGTGCGTTACGGGAGTTTGTGTGTTCGAGTGTGCCTAAGAATAGCGGTTATAAATGAATCGTCGAGTGAATTAACGATATATTGGTTTTCACACTGAATTTACTAGACGGAACATACACATGATCAATTATATTTATTTATGATTTTCTTGAGAATCGGAAATAAGTTATATGCATGTGTCTAGTATCACACGGTCGCGGTCAGAAAGTCTATTTGAAAGGAAATGAAAACGTCTGATAAATCACATATATAAGAATGGTCAGAAACTGCTTTTGAAAGAAACATTCCAAGTTCTACCTCAGTAGTAATAGTCCATGGGCCAAGCAGGTTTTTGGTACCAAACAGAGGGACAAAGGGTGACTTACTTTTTTGAAAAGGTTGATTCCTCTACTTTATAATTATGCATGATAACAATGTCAAATGTCCAGCTTTTTAGGAATCATCACGTGATATGGTGACGTCATTAAAATGGACCTCGATTTTTGGGACTTAATTCAGAGGACTGGGACAAAATATCAAACATCAATAATCTTCGGTGAAAATCGGTTTTAGGCAAAAGATACCACAGGAATCACGAAATAGTATGTTTTTGGTTGATATTTTAACTCTATAAGAAGCTATGAGTCTTTGAAGTCTATTTTTTGGGGTAATTTTGTGTAAAAAATGTATTGTTTACTTTCCAAAATCAGGCATTTATTTGGGCTACCTATGGGGTCTTGTGTAATACTTTATGTTAATAGGCCATATCATTTTCTGCATTTTGGGCTTTGAACCAACAAAATCCGTCAAAAATATCAGGAGTTATAAGGATTTTAAGAATTACACACAACGGCCATGTTATTAAGAAGGTCTGTCTGTAATTATACCTTGTAGCAAAGGACAAAATGTCGATTTTTTAAAAATTTTGGGTGGTGGTAAGGTCTTGGTCCAATTGTAGAAAAATGGGTAAGTTTTGCGTTGACTGGTGGTCACCGGTTGCCATGGAAACGGTCATTTTTTTCAAGATGGCGAATCTCTATCCGCAAAGGCTCAATCTCGTCCAGAATAACTAACACCATCTTTGGCCTACAGAAACGCCACCTAATTAACATATATTCTACATGCCTGTTACATATACTTAACATCTTTATCTTGATTTGAACAATAAATAGATTAAGTTGCATAATCATATGTTTTCATTGATTTCTAACATTTACTTTTGACATAAAGGCATTATTCAGGAATTCTTAGCGCTACAAGGAATATTCATGAATTTTCATGAACGTTCATGAATATTCATGAATTTTCATGAACGTTCATGAAGATGAATGTTCAGGATATTCATGAACATTCATGAACGTTCATGAATTTTCATGAATTTTCATGAACGTTCATGAATATTCATGAATGTTCGGGAATGTTCATGAAAATTCATGAATATTCATAAAAATTCATAAATATTCTGAATATTCATTAATGTTCATGAATATGCTGAATATTCATGAACGTTCATGAATATTCATGAATGTTCATGAATATTTCTGAATTTTCATGAACGTTCATGAAAATTCATGAATATTCATGAAAATTCATAGACGTTCATGAATATTCATGAAAATTCATGAAAATTCATGAACGTTCATGAAAATTCATAGATATTCATGAACGTTCATGAATATTCAGCATATTCATGAACATTCATGAACGTTCATGAATGTTCATGAATGTTCATGAATGTTCATGAACGTTCATGAATATTCATGAATTTTCATGAACGTTCATGAATATTCATGAATTTTCATGAACGTTCATGAATGTTCATGAATTTTCATGAACGTTCATGAATGTTCATGAATTTTCATATACGTTCATGAATATTCATGCATTTTCATGAACGTTCATGAAAATTCATAAATAGTCATGAACGTTCATGAACATTCCTGAATATTCATAAATAGTCATGAACGTTCATGAACATTCCTGAATATTCATGAACGTTCATGAATGTTCATGAACGTTCATGAAAATTCATGAATTTTCATGAACGTTCATGAATATTCATGAATTTTCATAAACATTCATGAATGTTCATGAATTTTCAGGAATGTTCATGAACGTTCATGAATATTCATGAATTTTCATGAACGTTCATGAATGTTCATGAATTTTCATGAACGGTCATGAATTTTCATGAATATTCATGAATTTTCATGAACATTCATGAATATTCATGAATTTTCATGAACGTTCATGAATGTTCATGAATTTTAATGAACGTTCATGAATTTTCATGAATATTCATGAATTTTCATGAACATTCATGAATATTCATGAATTTTCATGAACGTTCATGAATGTTCATGAATTTTCATGAACGTTCATGAACATTCATGAACGTTCATGAAAGTTCATGAATTTTGCATGAACGTTCATGAATATTCATGAATTTTCATGAACGTTCATGAATGTTCATGAATTTTCATGAACGTTCATGAACATTCATGAACGTTCATGAATTTTCATGAATGTTCATGAATGTTCATGAACGTTCATGAATATTCATGAATTTTCATGGACGTTCATGAACGTTCATGAATTTTCATGAACGTTCATGAATATTCATGAATTTTCATGAACGTTCATGAATATTCATGAATTTTCATGAACGTTCATGAAAATTCATGAATATTCATGAACGTTCATGAAAATTCATGAACGTTCATGAAGGTCCATGAAAATTCATGAATATTCATGAACGTTCATGAACATTCCTGAACATTCATGAAAATTCATGAACGTTCATGAATGTTCATGAACGTTCATGAAAATTCATGAACATTCATGAATGTTCATGAATTTTCATGATCGTTCATGAATGTTCATGAATTTTCATGAACGTTCATGAATGTTCATGAATTTTCATGAACGTTCATGAATATTCATGAATTTTCATGAACGTTCATGAAAATTCATGAATATTCATGAACGTTCATGAAAATTCATGAACGTTCATGAAGGTCCATGAAAATTCATGAATATTCATGAACGTTCATGAACATTCCTGAACATTCATGAAAATTCATGAACGTTCATGAATGTTCATGAACGTTCATGAAAATTCATGAACATTCATGAATGTTCATGAATTTTCATGATCGTTCATGAATGTTCATGAATTTTCATGAACGTTCATGAATTTTCATGAATATTCATGCCTTTTCATGAAAGTTCATGAACGTTCATGAATGTTCATGAATATTCATGAACGTTCATGAATTTTCATGAACGTTCATGAATATTCATGAATTTTCATGAACGTTCATGAATGTTCATGAATTTTCATGAACGTTCATGAATATTCATGAATGTTCGGGAATGTTCATGAACGTTCATGAATATTCATGAATTTTCATGAACGTTCCTGAAAATTCATAAATATTCATGAATATTCATGAATGTTCATGAATTTTCAGGAATGTTCATGAACATTCATGAACGTTCATGAAAATTCATAGATATTCATGAACGTTTCATAGATATTCATGAATATTCATGAATTTTCATGAACGTTCATGAATATTCATGAATTTTCATGAACGTTCATGAATGTTCTTGAATTTTCATGAATTTTCATGAACGTTCATGAATGTTCATGAATTTTCATGAACGTTCATGAATTTCCATGAACGTTCATGAATATTCATGAATTTTCATGAACGTTCATGAATGTTCATGAATTTTCATGAACGTTCATGAATATTCATGAATGTTCGGGAATGTTCATGAATATTCATGAATATTCATGAATTTTCATGAACGTTCCTGAAAATTCATAAATATTCATGAATATTCATGAATGTTCATGAATTTTCAGGAATGTTCATGAACATTCATGAACGTTCATGAACGTTCATGAATTTTCATGAACGTTCATGAATATTCATGAATTTTCATGAACGTTCATGAATGTTCATGAACGTTCATGAATATTCATGAATGTTCGGGAATGTTCATGAACGTTCATGAATATTCATGAATTTTCATGAACCTTCATGAAAATTCATTAATATTCATGAATATTCATGAATGTTCATGAATTTTCAGGAATGTTCATGAACGTTCATGAATATTCATGAATTTTCATGAACGTTCATGAATGTTCATGAATTTTCATGAACGTTCATGAATATTCATGAATGTTCGGGAATGTTCATGAACGTTCATGAATATTCATGAATTTTCATGAACGTTCATGAAAATTCATGAACGTTCATGAATATTCATGAATGTTCATGAACGTTCAGGAATGTTCATGAACGTTCATGAATATTCATGAATTTTCATGAACGTTCAGGGAGCACACCCCAGTTTATTTGGTGTTTCAATTGGAGGCTGCGCACCCTCCAGTCTAGGTACTGTCTCTTCCAGGGAAGTATTCCGAAGTAAATCAACTGTGTATGGGATGAAAGCCTATCCCTTCCGCTAGAGGACCAGCTGAGTTCTGTTTCTTCTACCTCTCTGATTTTGGTAAATCAGGAGACAAAAACATAATTTTCACGTCAAAAATGATGGTCAAATTTTGGCACTTTTGTGTAGGTTCATGAAAATTCATGAATTTTCATGAATATTCATGAATGTTCATGAATTTTCAGGAATGTTCATGAACGTTCATGAATATTCATGAATTTTCATGAACGTTCATAAACATTCAAGAACGTCATGAATATTCATGAATTTTCATGAACGTTCATGAATTTTCATGAACGTTCATGAATGTTCATGAATTTTCATGAACGTTCATGAATGTTCATGAATTTTCATATACGTTCATGAATATTCATGCATTTTCATGAACGTTCATGAATTTTCATGAACGTTCATGAATATTCATGAATTTTCATAAACATTCATGAATGTTCATGAATTTTCAGGAATGTTCATGAACGTTCATGAATATTCATGAATTTTCATGAACGTTCATGAATGTTCATGAATTTTCATGAACGGTCATGAATTTTCATGAATATTCATGAATTTTCATGAACATTCATGAATATTCATGAATTTTCATGAACGTTCATGAATGTTCATGAATTTTAATGAACGTTCATGAATTTTCATGAATATTCATGAATTTTCATGAACATTCATGAATATTCATGAATTTTCATGAACGTTCATGAATGTTCATGAATTTTCATGAACGTTCATGAACATTCATGAACGTTCATGAAAGTTCATGAATTTTGCATGAACGTTCATGAATATTCATGAATTTTCATGAACGTTGAAACTTCATGAATGTTCATGAATTTTCATGAACGTTCATGAACATTCATGAACGTTCATGAATTTTCATGAATGTTCATGAATGTTCATGAACGTTCATGAATATTCATGAATTTTCATGGACGTTCATGAACGTTCATGAATTTTCATGAACGTTCATGAATATTCATGAATTTTCATGAACGTTCATGAATATTCATGAATTTTCATGAACGTTCATGAAAATTCATGAATATTCATGAATGTTCATGAATTTTCAGGAATGTTCATGAACATTCATGAACGTTCATGAAAATTCATAGATATTCATGAACGTTTCATAGATATTCATGAATATTCATGAATTTTCATGAACGTTCATGAATATTCATGAATTTTCATGAACGTTCATGAATGTTCTTGAATTTTCATGAATTTTCATGAACGTTCATGAATGTTCATGAATTTTCATGAACGTTCATGAATTTCCATGAACGTTCATGAATATTCATGAATTTTCATGAACGTTCATGAATGTTCATGAATTTTCATGAACGTTCATGAATATTCATGAATGTTCGGGAATGTTCATGAATATTCATGAATATTCATGAATTTTCATGAACGTTCCTGAAAATTCATAAATATTCATGAATATTCATGAATGTTCATGAATTTTCAGGAATGTTCATGAACATTCATGAACGTTCATGAACGTTCATGAATTTTCATGAACGTTCATGAATATTCATGAATTTTCATGAACGTTCATGAATGTTCATGAACGTTCATGAATATTCATGAATGTTCGGGAATGTTCATGAACGTTCATGAATATTCATGAATTTTCATGAACGTTCATGAAAATTCATTAATATTCATGAATATTCATGAATGTTCATGAATTTTCAGGAATGTTCATGAACGTTCATGAATATTCATGAATTTTCATGAACGTTCATGAATGTTCATGAATTTTCATGAACGTTCATGAATATTCATGAATGTTCGGGAATGTTCATGAACGTTCATGAATATTCATGAATTTTCATGAACGTTCATGAAAATTCATAAATATTCATGAATATTAATGAATGTTCATGAATTTTCAGGAATATTCATGAATGTTCATGAATTTTCAGGAATGTTCATGAACGTTCATGAATATTCATGAATTTTCATGAACGTTCATAAACATTCAAGAACGTCATGAATATTCATGAATTTTCATGAACGTTCATGAATATTCATGAATGTTCGGGAATGTTCATGAATATTCATGAATATTCATGAATATTCATGAATGTTCATGAATTTTCAGGAATGTTCATGAACATTCATGAACGTTCATGAACGTTCATGAATTTTCATGAACGTTCATGAATATTCATGAATTTTCATGAACGTTCATGAATGTTCATGAACGTTCATGAATATTCATGAATGTTCGGGAATGTTCATGAACGTTCATGAATATTCATGAATTTTCATGAACGTTCATGAAAATTCATTAATATTCATGAATATTCATGAATGTTCATGAATTTTCAGGAATGTTCATGAACGTTCATGAATATTCATGA
Source organism: Branchiostoma lanceolatum (assembly GCF_035083965.1). Classification (NCBI taxonomy): domain Eukaryota; kingdom Metazoa; phylum Chordata; class Leptocardii; order Amphioxiformes; family Branchiostomatidae; genus Branchiostoma; species Branchiostoma lanceolatum. The sequence continues at coordinate 11,200,037 of NC_089731.1, forward strand.
ATTTTCATGAACGTTCATGAATATTCATGAATTTTCATGAACGTTCATGAAAATTCATAAATATTCATGAATATTAATGAATGTTCATGAATTTTCAGGAATTTTCATGAACGTTCATGAATATTCATGAATTTTCATGAACGTTCTTGAATATTCATGAATTTTCATGAACGTTCATGAATATTCATGAATTTTCATGAACGTTCATGAAAATTCATGAATTTTCATGAATATTCATGAATGTTCATGAATTTTCAGGAATGTTCATGAACGGTCATGAATATTCATGAATTTTCATGAACGTTCATAAACATTCAAGAACGTCATGAATATTCATGAATTTTCATGAACGTTCATGAATATTCAGAAACCATGCTCTTGAGCCTGACTTACCTTTTGTCATGTAAGTGAGTATGCTATTCGTGTCATTAGCATTATTGAAATATAAATCTTTCTTATTGATTGTGCACATCATGCAACCATGTCGTTGGTCTTCATTAACGTACCTTACAGGTCGAAATTTATGAGAATTCATTCGTCCCTTTTTGACTTATCCAACTACATAAAATAACCTATCCTTCCTTGTTCGAAACGTAAAGATAGACCATGTGAAGGTTAACATTCTGCATTTGCTCGCAAACGTTGTCCCTCTAGTTAGGTGGCGTTTCTGTAGGCCAAAGATGGTGTATTCTGGACGAGATTGAGCCTATTCGGATAGAAATCCGCCATCTTTAAAAAAATGACCGTTTCCATGGCAACCGGTAACCACCAGTTAACCCAAAACTTACCCATTTTTCTACAATTGGACCAAGGCCTTACCACCACCCAAAATTTTAAAAAAATCGACATTTTGTCCTTTGCTACAAGGTATGATTACAGACAGACCCTCTTAAAATTACCCAAGATGCATTGCGATATTTGCGGCGATTTGATAACATGGCCGTTGGGTGTAATTCTTAAAACCCTTATAACTCCTGATATTTTTGACGGATTTTGTTGTTTCAAAACCCAAAATGCAGAAAATGATATGGCCTATCAACATAATGCATTACACAAGGCCCCATAGGTAGCCCAAATAAATGCCTGATTTTGGAAAGTAAACAATACATCTTTTACACAAAATTACGCCCAAAAATAGACTTATAGAGTTAAAATATCAACCAAAAACATACTATTTCGTGATTCCTGTGGTATCTTTTGGCTACAAACCGATTTTCACCGAAGATTATTGATGTTTGATATTTTATCCCAGTCCTCTGAATTAAGTCGCAAAAATCGAGGTCCATTTTAATGACGTGATAATTCCTAAAAAGCTGGACATTTGACATTGTTATCATGCATAAATATAAAGCAGAGGAATTAACCTTTTCAAGAAAGTAAGTCACCCTTTGTCCCTCTGTTTGGTACCAAATGGCTATTTTGAGGGACCTGGCCCATATAATCCAAAAAGTATTTTTGCTCGTTTAGGAGCTAACGATTGTAACAATGCAATTGGTGTGGGTGTGAGAATGGGGGTCTAGGAGAACATGCAACTCTCAGATAGTGTCTCACCGTGAATTACTTACCGGGTCTGGTCCTACACTCAAGGCAAACGTCACCACCCCTGCATAGATGGCCAAAGCGGTCACGAGGGCAAGATGCAGGCCCGCCCAGATAACCCAGACCAGGCACAGTGTGGGGTTGTTCTGCAAACGCAAATAACACATTTCGGTCAGTCATACAACTATGTAAAAACGGGCAACTGACTTCGGTTGGGGAGGTAAAATGCGGTGGAAGGAGAGGGTTGGGCCCCGCCTATCAATACCGTGTCCTAGACACAGCGGATAACAACCCACTGCCTCTACGGCCTCAAAAGGCCTTTTACCTTTATACAACTATACCGCCAAGCTAGTGAAATTTGGTTGATTTTCAGACTTCTGAGTTACCAACTAGAAATTACATGGTAAACCCAGATTACAAATACGCATGCTGAAGTTAGCACTACAAGACAATAAAGAGGTTTTGCAACGTCATCACAGTTAGTTTGCCACATTTCTGATGACGTCATGACTTACGTGGGTTGCACCAATGATGAGCAGGATTGCGACCAGTACCGACACGCCGAACACAGCCACGCCGACGATGACTTCTTCAGTGGGAGTGACTAGATAACAGCAAAACGTAAGTCATCTTTCGTGTAACGCACCCATAAAGGCGTTCTATCAACAATCGGACTGCTTCCATTTCAACCACACTTTGGCAGAAAGTCCTTCACTGACTGTCCTTAGCTCAATATACTTGTACTCTATTATCATCTCTATGAAAATGTACATGAATCTCTTACCAGCATTCCCCATGGCTTGAATCCATCGGTACACATAGAAACCAGCAGTCACAAATGAGAGAACCTGAAACATGAAACGTTAACGTTCAAAACCAAACTCTCTTTATTATGAGCCAAACATGAACAATACTGTTGCAAGAATATTAGTTGAACAACCGCAAAAGGGAAAAGAAGACACGGGTCTTTACCAAATGTAGGACTCCTATAACTATTGATCCTGTACGAAGACTGCAGCAGCCACAACAGCTGGCCCGGAGACGAATGCAGCACATGACGGTCTCACAGCGCCGACTAGCGGTTTCTAGAAAAATAGCAGGTATCAAGGTCAAGTGTCAACAGTACATCGTTCAGACAACACGAACATGATATCAGCGATATGGTATCCTTAGTGTGAGAGTCAAATTAACCACCGCATGCCCAAAGAATGTCCAAAGAACAAAAATTCTAATCCGTTACATGCCATGAAATCGTTTTCTTTGCAGACTGGTGTTTTACATGTACAGTGCCTGTAACACGCGTGTTTAATCTTGCAGCACTAACTGAAAACGGTAGCGAACTGTGCCCTTTCCACTAAGGTGGCTACCGGCGTCTGTCTAGTCAATCTGCATGGGCGTACAACTCGCAGCCATGACCTGACGCGATCTTTAGAAATGTGTACATTTCCCACGCTAGGCACTAAACTATGTTAAACGTGCTTAATCCAAGAACGCTATGTGCCACATGTTAACTGCCTATAACCGTGGCATATATATACCCTGTAAAATCATCTTAAAAAACGTACCTCAAGAGCTCCAAATATACATATTAAGTCACAAGCCGATTGCCACATGCACTAGATGCGATTCGAATCGATAGTGTCAATTCGAACTGAACACTGTAATTGTTGACATGACGGGCAGCACTTAAAAGCTACTGAGTATTGTGATAACGGTAGATAAAAACCTTAGAGAAGTTCTCTTGACAGATCCCACCGCATGTAGACCGAACCTTGCTGGTGAAAGACTCAGGTCTGGCCAGGAATGTCGTTGAACAAGTTCCGTGATGATCACACAGCGGTGACAGTTATAACGTTGTATTATGGGAAGGGGGCAAAACTCGGCCAAGGCCGACGTCTGGTGGTTATCTACATGTATAGGCGGATCTTGTGTGACAGAGCATCACGTCTTCTCTGCACTCTGACTTTCTTTACGGACCACACCCTGGCGTGACCAAGTAACGAAGCCAAGATTTCAGGTCGCCAACCGTGGCAGTCGGCATCTTACAACTCCCCTTTATCTTCTTCCAGTCGTTGCCAGAATACAAAAACTGCTAGATACAGTCAGTGAAAACCATTTTCGGTGCAGAAGTTTCTTTTACACCCACACATGTCTTGTGTATATTTTTATTAGCACACTTGCGTAAAAAACTTCAATTAAGATAAATACACGTACAACAATCATATTGAAATTCAATGTTTTATTACAGTGGCATAGTGTGGTGAACGTCAAGTTGAAAGGGCAGCAACACAATTTCACAGTAATAAATATGATTTCAAACAGAGTAAATTTTACAATTTGTGAATTAACTATACTTAAACCAGCATAACTCTCCAAACACAAAAAGACAGAACAGATCCCATAAATAAACTGTCGTGTAGGTTATATATCAAGTTAACTGTTGGACTGCTGAAAATACTTGTATTAGATTGAACACGTCTGAAATGCACCAAGCATACCAGCACTATCAGCTGCAAATCCATTCAATTGAGAAACTCAGCTTCATGTCATTAAACGTGTAGCAATGATTCTGTGAATGCTTCATTTTGGTCTTATCAATAGGCACAGCTGGTCTCTGTTTACATTTACAACATGCAAGGCCTGTAGATTATGTAATTTGAAACTCTACATTTTAACTTGTTGTGTATAGACGTAAGAATATCTACATGCAGCTGTTATCACTACACTCGTGTTTGGCAATATGAAACAGATCGGAGATGGGAGAAAAAAATCATTGACGGGATCTGTCTTAATTTCATTCGAAGTTGATTTAAAAAAGAAAACTAAGAAAAATATGACGTCCTCTCTTCTCTCACACAGGCTGTATCTGTAAAGAATGAGACAAGGAATAAAAATATTATACTAGTATCAACGTGTAGAAAGTATAGAATGTAAAAACACAGATTGGCGTTTGAAACTGGGCGTTCAAAGTACGATTTTCCATACTTTTCTTCAACAAACATAAGGACCCCCCCACTCTCAAAAGTGATGCAAAACGGGATAACAGTGTCTATAGATATAAAATGAAATTAGGTCATAGAATATTATGAATTGATAGAAACGTTAGCTATATTTAGAATGTCCAGACCCCCCTCAGAGGACCTACCTGCTGTCCATCCTTTAGTTCGTGGTAATAAGAGAGCACAATCACGATGCCGAAAATCTGTGATACAACACAAATGACATATCAGACATGGGGAGTAGGCGGCTGTATTTTTTCGTCAGTTAATAACATATACATAATAAGCTTCAAATTAAGAGGAAACAAAGAGAGACCCAACGAAAGTAGAAAGACAAAATGAAAGAAGGCGTGGACTCTTGCACAAATTGTTGACTGAGAGAGATCGCCTGGAGTGAAAATTGGAAACAGAAAGACCGAACAAAGAAATTAAAGATAGGAAAGTGAGCACACACATAAAGACATGAAAATGATGAACGCTTTCAAAAATACGAGTTTCGCACAGGACCAGTCTGCACGTCACAGAAGGGACATACGTCATATCCGTCACTATTCGAACGCCTTCGAGACGTTCGAATGTGGCACGCGTGCGTTGTTAGAACGCGTTCGAATGTCTTAAGTAAGTACATTGTGTCATGTAGAATTTGCACTATTCATAGTCTTACGAGACTGCTGATTGGCTACCTAATGTCTGACGTATACCCAGTGAGGCGTGCGTCAGTTTGGTGGTCTGCGGAAGTTTGTTTGATCACCTGTGTTGTCCTCTATAACAAGATTAATGAATTTTTAGATCTAAAGTTACTTACCAAGAAAATGATGATTACGACGGCGATGGCAAGAGTGATGATGGCAGGGATGAGGGTGATTGGGATGAAGACTCCCGTCTGTTGGAACATATCAGAAGCAATTCAAAAATCTCAAAGAGTCAGCAAGACGCAGCAAGTTTCTTAATTGTTCTCTTTGTCTGATTCTAAAGCTTCATATTCAAAGAACCCAACACTTGACGACGTCAGGTCCTTACAAAACCTTCAGGGTAACTCACATATGGAAAAATCTTACTAGCATGCTAAAAGGACACGGGAACATCTTTTACCAAACTTTAACTATAGGTTACTAATTACCAGCGCTACGACAGCTCCTGCAACAGCCAGTCCGAAGGCACCGCCGATCGAGACCACGCCCACATAAGCACCCAGGGCGATCTCTATGAGCAGGTGGATGAACGCCCAGACGACCCACAACAGACACAGGCCTCGCCTCTCCTGCACGGGGGGATCACAAGATCATGACCTTGGCGTTAGAATTTAATTTCGCGGTAGAGAGAAAATTGAGTGTTTGCGGTAGTGCTGCGTACCTAAACGTAACATCAGGTACCGGTACAGGTACCGGTACAGAGGTTTAGGTACAGGTCCGGACCAGTATCTGTACAGTTTGAGAAATTAACATGTGTTTTTCTGAACTTCTTCAATAATGACAGAAACATAAATAAACTCTTTTCAACCTGTCAGTATCTTTATTCAAAGAACATTACTTGCTCCCCCCGGCCCCATGGGCCTTGCTATAAAAACTCCCGGCCTGCCTGAATGATCTGTTGCATTGTTACGCTGTTCCAAGGTATCGCTTTGGTCACGTTTGGTGTTGCGGCGTGGATTTCGTATTCGTATCCGTAAAACTGTCGCTCACTCAAAAAAAAAAATACAAAAAGGTTCTAGTTCTTGTCATCTATTGCATCTTAAGAGCATTCATGAAGAGGGAAAGAGGTACAACCTACTTTAGCCACACCGACGATCAGCACAATGGCGATGGCGACAGACACGCCCATGACTCCGATCCCGGCGGCATTATACGCGATGGCTGTACGTGAGAAAGACAACGATGGGTCTCATCATTCAATGAATGAAGACATGTAGTGTACACTTTTGACCGAACAAGCTTAGTACAGGTCACAACAAAGACAGAACATGCACATGTTGGTAAAAGTATCGTATATACGTTCGGCTTCTTCTCGCTTCTTGGTAATGATGGAAATATAGGATTGTGTGGGTTTAGCTATGGTCGGTTTGTATCAAAACGCATCAGGAACATAAAATTGTCAGTGCTGCTCATATGTCTAAAGACAAAGTGAGGAAATCTACTTGTCTGGACGACTAGCTTGTGCTACACAATCTTCCTCTTTCCTGGCTTATTGGGTCTCCTCCCCGAGGGCCCTGACCAGTGGAAAGACTGCTAGAAGCTTGGTTTAGTGAGGCTACAAGTACAATGTATCTGGACGACCCCCCCTCCCCCCGAATTTTTAAGTACTACAAAATTTAAGTACATGTATATCAGATCATATTACACGGACGAGCAAACAAAGAAACAGACGAACAAATATGTTTTTCTTAACCAAAAAAAAAATTATGTAAAAAGAGGAAAACAGAAGAAGCGGGGATGCGGGGGTTTCCTTACCACTGGTAACGTTAATCAAAATGTCCTGGTACAGCGACCACCCGAAGAATCCTCCTCCCAACAAGGATAGAAACTGTCAAATTGAAGATTAAAAAATCGCATCAACAGAGTACTAGTACATTAGTATCTGGTCTCAAGAGTGTGTATCTTTTAAACCTTTTGATCAGACAGAAATTGAAACACATTGAGCTAATATCAAATCAACCCTTGTATTACAGAGAGAAGAATGTCAAACGAAAACAGAAGCCCGTTTTACACTTCTTTTCTGAACTTGTCGTACTAAATATCGTAGTCTACCGTTGAATTTCTGTCATATACGACAGCTTCGTGAGTGTAAAGAGAAATGAAGTGAAGTCACTTCAACTTCGGAGGCAGGAGTATACTTACGAAGTAGATGTCACTGTACATCTCTGTACACTCAGAAAAAGGTCTACGAGAGACGTAGACTGCGATGTCTAGTAAGACAATTAAAAGAAAACAAGCGCAAAGTCTGTCAAGGTGCTTCCACCAATGTCCTCAACTGTGCTCACAAATGTCGTATCCAGGGCTCATTTCTAACAATTTGAATAATTTACAAAAATCCATCTTTCTACAGAAATCTTATGATTCAAAACGTGGGTCACTTCATTTTCCACTGTCTTCAAAAAAGAAGTCAAACCCAACCATAGTTAACATAGAACTTTCACAGTAGACTAGATAACTATTTCGATTTCCATGTATCTCCATGTACCTGTTTGTCTGCAATTAGCCTTTGGGGCATGAACTTGCAATAAAGTTATTATTATCAATCGTATTAGACTGCAAAAGCAGGAACGGTTTCTTACCAAATAAATGATTGCGACAACAAGGGATCCACTATTAAGACTGCAGCAGCAGCATTTGGTGAGACGACAGCAAGCCATGTTTGTTCAACGGTGCACTTCTAGAAAAATAAGAACCAGTTCAGTTGAACGTTCGAACGTTCGAACGTTCGAGATTCGAAAATTCGGTGTTCTAGGTCGAGTTCGGACCCACAGCGCATGTAGAACTCTGGGAACGAGGACATCTAGAGTCACAGCTTTATACTTTTTTGAGTGTTTTCCTTAGATAAAACGTCAATTATATGACTACTTCAGAAAGACGATGTTACCAAAACGTTCAACATTTCTTTACCGAAACCTTGAGATTTACAGGTCTGCATGTGGTATGAACTGCTAAACTAGTTATCCTCTATAGAGTAAGATCAAACCAGTGAACAACCACCGTGAGTACCATCGATATAAATCTGGTATATCACCAGCAAAGTCACCTGTTTTAAAAAGGGAAAGGTAGCGACGGAAAGCATTTGAAATATACATTGATCTTAAACTATTGCCACAAGTCTGTGAGGTTATGAAATGACGACATGACAACATAAAACATGTGTACGTCACCTGTTATGGTTTTCACCCCATCCGTAACATTACGTATGGAGGAAGATAGGAAAGTCCTCTTGTACAGGTTTCCACACACTTGCACCGAGTGGGAGGGGGGCGCATTGTTTTTACTGTAGTCATGTGTACAAGGTCAGGGGCTAGCATTAGCACCATGCAATATAACGTTACCCAACGCTTCTCCGTTTACATGGGCTTCTATATGGATATCTTCTCACGTCACATGTACACTATTGTTTACCACGTATGGAATCCAGTAAACAAAGACAGGAAAGAACATGATAGTCTGAAAGGGTGACGAGAAAAGCGGGTGTAAGAAAGTTTATTTACATGTTTTTGTGGCGAGAAATACCGTGTACACGTTGGTAAGAAGTGGAAATGGCACTAGAAATCATTATTGTTTACGAATGCTATATATATTCAGACGCATGCGTAACGTTATACGTAAGTTGTGCATGATTGGAAGAATGGACAGTCTATGACGTTATATGTTACATATTTGTCATGATAGAAGAACTTGGACGAAAATATGGTACTGAAAAGAGGTGAATACTATCTAAAAATGAAAGAGTGATTTTGTTATCTGTTTTTATGATTGTAACAGTTCTAAAACATGCATATTATGGACAGGAATATTGTGATGATTTCATATTGATTTTATAATGGTAACGTTACTACTTGGAATCATATATACTCACGAAGAATTCAGACAAAGCAGCCAGCAGGTATAGTCTGTTCTTTTCAACATAATGTGATACATGTACATGTAATCAATGCTAGCATAGCAGAACAACCTACGTCGCAAGATCCCTTTTATAAGTGTGAAGGGATACAAAAGTCTAGTCTTCGTTATTCCATTTTGAATATCAATATGTGCATTCTTAGTTCCAAATTGACATCTATAAAATTACAGTGGTGTATAAAGACTGTTCGTGTTGTTTACTAAAGTCTTTTCCAAGTTGACAACGTGTATCTTTGAACAGGAGAGTGACTCTATATCTCAAACATATAGACGAAACGGAAGATCGTTGCCTAGTAGGTCTACGAATCATGTCTTAGTTTCCAGTAGTAGGAGCACACAACCACGACGCCATACAGCTGAAATATGGACAAATATCACATATACGATATACGAACAAAATTATACAATACAAAAGTTTCATATGCATATGGAAAAAGAGAGAACGGGACGAAAATCAAAAGGTGATAAGTAAAGGTAATAATATCAATGAACGATGCAATAATGTCTAACTACTGTAAAAGGGGAAATATTCGCGGTGGTTTTATGTTCGCAGTTTTCGCGGTGGCCGCAAACTTAAAAACCACCGCGAACATTTTCCATTTTGCAGTATAAGCCTGTATGGCAGTTTCAACCGCGAACTTGAAACCGCAGCGAACAGTTCATTTTCCTCCTACCGCGAAACTAAATCCCCGCAAACATTTGCTCTTTTACAGTATATATCTAAAAAAAGACTATTCATGATCAAATAAACTATACAAGAAAAACGCTTACCAAGAAAGGACTTATCACAAAAAAGAAGACCAATGCCAGAACAGCAGCCACCAAGATGACAGTTCCATATGTCGCCGACAACATCGTTCCTTCGGTCTGTTAATCAATACGTTCTGTCAGTTTAGCTTTTATTTTGATTTGATTTAATTAATCTTTAGGGTGGTCCCTTCAGTTAACTAAGTGTAACTGATTTCCAAGGGAGCCCTCATTACATGACAAATCATAGCAAATCAGGATACAAAAGGATAGCTTAACATATAGAGAAGTTTATTGCAAGTTCATGCCCGTGGGCTAATTGCAAATACATGGTAGAAACATAGAGAAAAACATACATGCGTCAGTAAACTGTGTCTGACTTAGACTGAATGAGTAATCAAGTAACAATTATGTAACACAAAATAGGAATGATCAAACATAGGAGTAATAAATCAAACAACTCAGATAATTCAAAACAGTAACAACTCAAAATCACAAAGGTCATTAAACTTTAAGTACCAACCAGTCCAAAGTAGAAACATTCGTGAGTCTAATTAAGAAAGGTTGTTACTAAGAAATTATGTTGCTATTCAGTTTTGTTTCAGTACATTTCTATTGAGTCTACGCCTATCATACATGTACCTGGGAAATCAATAGTGACAGTTTTATTATCTAGTTAAAGACATGTTGAATTCGAAACACAGAATTCTCACTGACTTTCTACATTTCTCTCTTTGGATCTCTGGAAGTTATATTTGAGATAACGATAGCCCATAGTAACGTCTACATAAGAAGTTACTATATAATAAGTACCTGAAGAGTTACTTCCTCGATGGATGCCCCACCAAAGGCGTGCACCAGTAAGGCGATCGACAAGGCTGTGGCAAGGAGTAGGTGGAAAACCGCCCATACGATCCATACCAAACATAGGTTGTAGTTTTTCTGCAAAACACAGAGTGGTTATTCAAAGTATGATAGACTTAAGATTCGTATCAGTACACTTCAATAAGAAACAAGAGTTCGAAAATCTCATACCTCCGGGTGATATTCGTTTGTGAATTTCTCGTTTAATTCATTGTGAATTTCTCGCTCTATGCGGGACAAACTTTGGACACAGGCCAAGCCAACCTCCCGAGTCCCGATCCTAGGCCTGCAAGTCTCCGTTTACACCATCTTCCACCACATCCTGTCACTATACAATATTCAAATAACTATGGACACACACACCATGACAAAAAACAAACACGCAATCTGAAAACAATACCTTCGTTTTCATGGAGATAATGAAATCACGGAGCACACAGTGTTCATTTAACTATCTGTTAGAGCTGATAGTAATACAACGGGCTTAGCATGCCCGTAGCCAGGATTTTGAAGGGGGGGGGGGTTCTTTTTAATGTTTGAGGGACCAGCGATCGCCGTAGGCACGAGACGAGCGCCGCTGGCGCGAGCTTCCAAGGGGGGGTCCGGGGGTATGCCCCCCCGGGAAATTTGAAAAATTGAACCTTCTCATATGGCATTTCCTGTGTTTTTGAGAGGATTTCAAAGAAAGAAATCAGAGACAAAGTTAGCAGTTTTTCTAGGATTTTAGCTTCGCTGGTGATACAAATAGATCCACCTTGAAAAAAAAAACAGTGGACGTTAAAAAGTGGACCATCGAGCGTTTCAAAATCTAAGAATTGAACCTTCTGAAAGGGTGTTTCCTGTGTTTTTGAGAGAATTTCAGAGGAAAAAGCAGACACAAAGTTTTTTTTCTAGGATTCTAGCCTCTGTGGCATTGCTGGTGATACCAATAAGTCCACCTTGAAAAAAATCTTGAACATTAAAAAGTGGACCTTCAAGCCTGTGAAAGTGGACCTTCAAGCCAATGGGGGGGTTCTTCCGAACCCCCCCCCCCCCCCCCCCCCCCCTGGCTACGGGCATGCTTAGACTGTGTGGCTGATTTCACTTCCAGGCTAGGTTAGTACAAGCATTGAGGACAGGACCCAGATGTTCATTTACATGGCAAACGGCATGTTGCCACCCCCCCCCCCCCACACACACACACCCAGTCTGTACTGGTTTGAACTTTGATGACACCTTTCTCACCTTCAAGATACCAACGATGAGGACGATGGACACCAGGATAGACAACGCGTAGAAAATGACACCGGTGATCTCAGCAGGTCTAATTGGCTCTACGGGAAATTCATCACAAGAAATGCTGTTTTTGTTTGATATCGAATAGTCCAGACATAGTACGAAGTGGAGAATAAACTGTAAATTCTATGTAACGTAATGCGTAACGTGTGTATTGTGAAGTCATTGCAACAATGAAAAAGAGCCTTCTACCTGTTTCAAATATTACGCCATACAACGAGAATGCTGCCAGGCCACCCAACATAGAGAGGATCTGTAAATAAAAGGAAGGACACACTATTGTAGCAGATTGAATAAGCCTAAATGTTTACAATCATTTTGGAAAATATCATTATGTTTTATATAAATAGCTTGAAGTGTAACCAAGGGTGCAACTGAATAACAATCAAGAACATGTGCTCGGGTGCGAACCATATGTCTTAGCACCTAGAATAATTCTGTCTAAATTTCTAAGAAAACACACATTTGAATTCATTACCGACAAAGAAGAGTGACATTTCAAGTTACCAGATGGACGATCCCAACAAATATCGAGCCATGGCGGAGAGTACAACAGCCGCAGAAGCTGTCCTGGAGACGACAACGGCACATCGCTGTGGAAATGCGCCACCTATGTTGCTACACAGGAATGACAGTAAGCGTTGTGATTGCTATCTATACCAAAGGATGCGTACGTACGAAACAACATGTCTGCGTGTCCGTCGCTTGATATACGTTTTTTGTACGCTCTTGTGCATTATTTTCAAAGCGCCAGTGACTTCTCTTCTTTTGTCCGGGTGGTTTTCATTTAGATAAAGGTTGTACACAAGACGAAAAGTACAATGTCACGGGAGAGTGTTTAAACATAGCAACGCACATTGGGAGCATAGGTCATTTTTGTCGACCCAGTCATAGGCGTCGACCAAATTTTGGATTATCTGGTTCATTGACTGTATACAATGAGCCTTGTCTGTTTACAAGATTCCTGCACAAAACGCAAACTGTCTTGTCGGTATATATACCTCAAACTCAACGGCAGTAGGTATGATACAGAATTGAAAACATCAAATGAAATATCGTATAAGATGCTTAGATATAAGTACTATTCCTTTGAGATATTCTATATCAACATGAAAGAACAAATTTGTACGATTTGTTGTCAGTCAACATGGACGCCGTTCATACGCTACACGTATACTGTACGCTAGGTCACACTTATTGAATCACGGGTGAATACTTGAGACTTTTTCTTAGTTTGCTATAGTCTAAAGTCTTCATTCTACTCTAAACTGTTGACAATACAATGTGATTGACAACGCATTCGTGCATGCAAAGGTATGTTTGTTATCCGGGTTAAAAATAGACTGAAGAGGTAAAATATTGTCGACGTCAACGCATTTTGTCGATTTTATCAACCAGTACTGAATAATCAATACAAAACATGTGTACTAGAGAATCTAATGATAGTCCAAAATGTTGACAAGGACGCACTGTAAACTTACCAAAATCGAGAATACCTAGTCCCTGTCTGTCGCCTTGAGAGAAGTTGAATGGCCCTGAAACAAAGAAAGTGTTCTTAACTTCTTACGACAAAGATCTGGATAAGGTTCGTAGGAGATTGTAGAACGATCGCCTCGTTCACAATTGTCGTGATTTATCGGCAATGGCCGCCCGGTATACTTGCTGGGCCGGTCAGGAGTTAAATCTACCTGATCAGACACGTAGTTGAAAAGATATGCGGTGGGTTGGGCACACGTTCTTTTGTGTGGTAGGCGTTCAGTTCTGAGGAATGAAGATAAGTCGACTGTTTGCGTCAGTCAGGAAATTTAGTGATTAAGGCTTATTGGCTCTTTCCCAATTAACCAGAGTGGGAAAAAACGTACGGATTTGAAGTCCTTCGTACTGCTTTACCGCAGCCCTAGCTTCTCCTTGCAGAACACAATCGATTCGAGTTGACATAAACACATATATTGTAACAGTAAGATATCAACTTAAACGCAAAGGACACTATTATTAGCCAGCACAAGGTCCTCTTGGGGCTAATGATAGGGCCTGGTAAGTTGACCGAGCAATGTCCATAGGGTACAAGGGCTACGAAGGTGCAATGGCTTCAATTGACTTACTCAATATTAATATTAATGTCAACTACGTATTCCTGAATGAGTCTGGCGGAGATTACGACTTTACATATCACAACAACAGTACAGTTGAACCGAAAATTATTTTTTTTTATATTGATGTTGTGCTAGCATACAGTCAGTGAATGTCACAAAAGCTTGCAAAGGGGGCGGATCACGGTGCAACAATGATTATGTTCACGTCAGTACAGTTCTAAACAGGGCGCTATCACCCAGTAATAATGTACCAACATGGAAAGGTAGAAAAAAAGGAATATGTGTATGGTTGTTAATGTGTTCAATGATATTTGTATCGTATTGACATTCACACGCAGTCCTCCCCCACATGATGTGTGGAATAACCCAAACATCATACGATGGCTACTCTCAAGGTGAAGGCTTAGTTAGTAGCCGGACAATGACCTTATGTGTAAGGGTCACATCAAAGAGCAAGGTACGTGTAATGCCAATCGCAAAAAGGACGCCGGATACAAAACAGCAAGGTTGCCACCATGAGTGTTAGTGTTGTTCTAAGTCTGGGATTTCTTATGATGATCACTGCAGGTACGTAAAAAAAATCTTCTCAATACAATTTCAGGTAGTCTTCGTACATACCTCAGTTACTAGTCGATCCATTTTCTTACAAAAAAAGACATCGCAGGAAAGCGTTAAATCTAAGTTAAACATTCACAGAAAGAATTTTCTGGGGGACAAAGGTTTAAAAAACGGTTTTCAAGCTACGGATATCACTTTAATTATATGGTGGATATTGTTCATGATATTATGATAAACGCTCAACATAATTTGATACATTCCATCATATATACGAATCTAATTACATTCTTGAAGGAGACACTTACTGCGCACGAATAGATTAAAATATGTTTAGAACATAGAACTATAAGTGATACGTTAAACTCGACATATATTGATTCATTCACATACTTGTGCGTAGCTTAATTCATTTGTTTTTCATTGTTGTTGTTTGCATGTATAATTGTGGAAGACCTTACAAAAGTTGTTGTACGTTTGTTGTGTCAATAAAGCTTGTACAATTCCATATACTCAGGCACAACTAGTCTGTACGTGGACGAAAAGAACCCGTACAAAAGTGGGGCCCTTCCTGTCCAAAACTTCACCTTGTCAGAATCTAAGGACGATGTACCACGCCACGCCGTCGGTAGGTGTCTCTCTTTATTCTACCGTAACCTTTAGATGAACAGTCAGGGCTATCTTCTGTTTGAAGATCGAGGCAACTTTCACGAAGGACTAGACTGAAGTTAGACATCATGCATATGTTTCAGAAGACCGCGTACACAATTGGTGTTCGTTTCTATATCAATATACTAAGCCTTTCAAAGGTGTAGTGCCGAACAAGTTCAACGTTTAAAACATATTTCACACAGATATATGATTTTAACTAGCCACAAGCTGTTTAAAGCAACATGCTATGCCTATGGTCTTGGACAGAACACCGAATACTGTGTGTATGTATATGCCCTCCGTAGTATACTACCCGGCCCGCCCAGGATTGTACGCCGTTCTGCTGTTTACTGGAGGTTTTGACGGCGCCATCCGAGCTGAGATGGGATACACAGGTATGAGAGAACTGCTGTCTGAGACCACAAAAACATCTACCAAGATAGGTGGTTCAATGACAGAACTGCTGTCTGAGACCACAAACATATACCAAGATATGTGGTTCAAGTCCGCCCAATCCAGAAATGCTTACAGGTTATTTCGATAGGTATGATAATGCGAACAAACAAACCAGTCCACCAATGATGTTGCTGGAGATAATGATGAAAATGAAGATGGGCTTTTGATAAGCATTTTTAAGCCTAAGCGTGAATTCTATGCATCTGCGTGTGTTGTATATGGTACATAAAAGTCATTATGAATTTTCGTAGTATGACCACATAGTTTATGTGTTTCGTAAAAAATATTGACACTTAAATGCCTTATTGGCCAGGTTTGGACAGATGGAAAGGGCTTCATGCATATAACCTGAAGTCACGTAGATTGATATCATTCCCACACCTTTCCGTGTAATTGGGTGGCGCCCATCTCCATTTCTATAGCCCTGCCTTAGGCCACACAGGGTTATTTAAGTAGGGGACTAGTCCGCTGGTAATGGTGTACGTTTGATCACTAGCAATATTAGGCTACACCAAGTAATTTTTATGGATGACGTCCTTTGGAGACCCCAAATCTAATGCGAGAGCGCGGAAAAAAACAAGAAGGGCCGAAAAAACAAGATGCCTAGATTTGAAATATAATAGTCGATGACACATGTTAGGACACAAATTGAATGAGAGAACACAGTGTAACAGCTAACAATTCTTTTATTCATCATGAAAACAGCAATAATTTGAATAAATCAGTTGAAGTTGAACAGCAGTTGTTGTCCTGTCCTGTTTCTTTCTATATCCCTTTGATTTGCGGCACTGTCATAACTCTTTGGTCATAGTTACAGGAAGCGGAATTTCTTGTGTTTTTTTTTTTTCCTGGGAACAGACCAAAATCAATGCGCGCGCGGACGTCATCCATAAAAATTACTTGGTGTAGCCTTAGCAAATCACTCTTTCCGCAGACGTGTTGAGCCGTGTCTCGGCGCACGGGTTCGTGGTGATGGGGGTGGATATGCGCTCCGACTCCGGGACCTCGACCGACGGACTTACCGCAGACCGGGATGGCACACGGACGCAGAACCTCCCGGCATCCCCTGCGCACACGTTCTTACAACAACAGGACTGGGTGAGACGTTTGTGATATCTCAACTATCGGAGTGTCATGAATGTGTGATATATTATCAATAATGCCTTATGAAAGGAAAGAGTATATTACTGTGAAAATTTATGATCATATATCCTTGATGAGATACACAATCATCGGCAGTAAGAAAATACAGTGCGCTACGTACATTTGTAGAATATGGTGATAAAGTTTGTAGCATATTCGTGTCCGTAGGATAATTACAAGTGAACAACAATTAATGATAATGTACATGTATAAAGCGAGTGAATATACGTGTGAGACAGACAATGAAAATTAATAGTAAGGTTCTATACCTACGTATACATTACGTTACTAATGCGGGGCTTGCGTTCTTCGTTGGAATCAATATAAACAATCATAAGACACGAAAAAAACACGAAACAAGACATTGAACCTAAACGAGCTCATACGTAGATATATAGAAATAGTGTACGTCTTTCATGTCTTCCAGGCTAGGAAACACCTAAACGCTTACCTGACAAATCAAACGACAGGTGTGTCCGTGGACTGGGAGAACACTGGTGTTTTCTGCCACTCTGCCGGCTGTTCTATCACCCTGGAAATGATTCTACTCAATCGCACGAATGTGAAGGTAAGTCAGGACGAGTCTTATTATGAGGGAATGTCTACTGGCGATTCAACACAGGATCTTCAAACGAATTCATTGTTACATCGGGTAAAACAGAGTTATTATGTTGTTTTCCCATAGAGCTTATGTAGCTTGTGTTAAGGGAAGTGTGTGCTTTATGTGATCAGGGCATTTATTTCCTCATATATGTGTACACTGGTTCTCTCACTAGTCGACAGCGTTCCTCGAGCCGTTCAGCTTCGCTCTGTCAGGAGGCAGTTCCGTTGCTTTCCGCCTGCCGGCGCTGATGTACGGCACAAAGTTTTGCGAGGATTTCCCTTACTGCTGTGTCAAAGGCATGGACTGGAATTACATCTACGACCACTGGTCCTGTCCCAAGACACTGCTGGAAACAAAGGTATGGAAAACTACAAAGCTTTGAAGGAGTGACCAATATTCCAGTAAGGAGATTTCGTATCTACAGTTTTCTACACACAGCTACAGTGAAAGTATACAACAATATGCAATGTATTCAAAGCTCTAGGATTCTTGGTACTGTGTACAAACGCCTCTGAAGGACAATCAGTCGAAGAGCCGCAAGGAGCAAACTAGATTTTGATCAAGTTTTATATTCGGCAACATAACATATGCTTAAAATGATTATGACAGCGAAAGTGTAACATAAAGCAAAGTATTATACAGTACTAGTGAAACCCAATGCTCATAGTAGATGCTGGCAACTAAATTAAATGTACTATTGCTTTTACAGAATCAAGGACACTGTGATATTCTGGACCACACGATGTGGGAAAGTATGTATTTCTTTTCAAAACTACAACTCAAAACACAGTTATTTATTAACATTCCGTTATTTGTTCATGGTTTTCTGCATTTTTCCTCACTTTTCATATATCTTGAAAAAAGTATAAGTTAGTAAGACATGACAACTGAGGAGGAAAAAGAGAAGGAACTTTCAGAATTGTAGGGTCGAAAATTGTACCGTAAGGTTTTGAGAAAAACGTATACCAGTACATAGGGGGTAGAGAACAAGTATAGGAACTGTTACCCGCAAGAATTCACCAAGTATTTCTGTCCTAGTCTATCCCTAATCATATCAAATTTTGACATTTCAGTCTGCCACACTACTCACTTCTGTAAGACGGGGAATGTTGACAACTGGGCGGAGTACCACACCTTCATCCAGGGGTTTGTCTCCGCCTTCTTCATCAGTACGCTGCAGGGGGTCAACGACTGGAAATACCTCACCAACGTCACTGATATCCCCATTGGTGTGATGAACGCAAACCACGACAACTGTTAGACGCGCCCCCTGGCGACTTTGATACACACTGGACAAATATGTAGATTTGTATCAAGAAGTCTTTACAACAATTTGGTCCACTTTTTTTGTAAGCTAACCAAAGGAATTGAAATTCAATCACAAGCGTAAGTATTATTGTTACAAGAATTTGGTCCACTTTATTTGTAAGCTAACAAAAGGAATTCTTCACATTTATTTTGATAATCCGACCCCAAAATAAACTTTCTACGACTTAAGTGAGCTCAGTGAAAGCTTCCTTTGTCAATGTACAATGTACTGGATGGTCAACAAGACAAAATACACAGGGGTATGACATCAAGAATTCTACCTACTTATTCTAATAATCCAACCACCCATTCCACAAAAACTTCTACGACTTAAGTTGTGCGCACAGTGAAAACTTCCTTTGTTGATATACAATGTACTGGGTGGCCAACAAGACAAAATACACAGAGGTATGGCATCCAAGGATTCTACTTTAATTCTAATAATCCGACCCACAACGATACCAAATTTCTACGACTTAAATCGAGCGCTCAGCGAAAACTTCCTTTGTTGATGTACAATGTACTGGGTAGTCAACAAGACAGAATTCACAGAGATATGGCCTCCAAAAATTCTATTTTTAATTCCGATAATCCGACCCACCACCATACCAAATTTCTATGACTTAACTCGTGTGCTCAGCAAAAACTTCCTTTGTTGATGTACAATGTACTGGGTAGTCAACAAGACAAAATACACAAGGGTTTGCATCTAAGAATTCTTTTTGGGACAATTAAAAAAATGACGAAAAGCCCGAATCATCAACCATTCTGGCACATACTTGAGACAAGCAAATATACCTGTGAGAATTTGTAAATGTATTGTACCGCATCATAACACCGAAGTACTAGTAGTTCTTAGCGAAGCTAGGTTTGATGCTGTTCTGTTGTTGTTTTTGTGTGTACGACGTTAATTACACAGCAAAGGGAAACGCCTGTATTAGTTCAATTACCCCGTAATGACTAATTTGCAGAATTACTTTACTTTTCCTTGTGTTTGTAGAGCCGCAATGACAACATGTTCTGCACACATGTCCGTTCTCGCTTGTGTGTAAATAGTACTAGTGTTTTGTGTTTGTGTACGTGTGTGGTGGAATGGGTGTAATAGGGTCTATCATATTGGTATCTTAGTCAAATCGTCACGGCGTTTTGACAAGCAAACAGCTAGAACTGAAAGGTATGTTAAGTGTTGTACAAATAAACTTGAACCGTCCATATTCAAATCTAAAAAAATTCACAGTGGTGAATTGCTCTCTAAATTTCCATGTACTGTACATCTTGCATTTTTTTGTCCCAGAATCGCAAGATTGTCCAGAACTTCTGTCTATCTCTCTGCATACATGTATGTGCAAATGTTATTGTTGTTCTCCTTATTGTATTGCCTAGTGGCACATAGATCAGCGGCGTCGCTGCGGCCGATCAAAGCACTCAACGAATTTCATCGACAGAAAAGCAAATCTTTTTAAGTTTTGTGTGTTTTGTTGTCTATTGGGTCATACTTGTACGTTTTGAATGATATTCCTAAGGGTAACACAAATCCAGTTTAAGACGCAGCGACGCCGTCAGCATGCCGTGGGTCCAGTGAGACGGTAACGTTAACTGGAACCGACGACGTTCTTCGTGACTTCCCTGTTAGAGGCTGGGAGCAGGTGTTTTACAACGTGTACTAGCCAGCATACCTGTGACACACAGTACGGTCACGTAAGGCTGGAACTACTGTCGGCCGGAACCGTCACGGGAACGGGTCTGTTTGCAACTCTGCGGAACAGAGATATGTCCACGCCTTTGTGTAACAGTAGGCCGGAGAGAAACATCTCCTCAGGCGTTTCTCCCATTCCCACACAGCCGCGCCCTCTTCTGATCCAGGCCTAATAGTATAAACTGTATATAGGCCTAGCTGTCCGTTGCTATGGAAGTATCTTTTTCTAAACAACGGTTGTCATAGAAACATGCAAGGCGATTTCAACAGTCAAATGTACACTCTGCTGTGGCTTTGTGAAGTTTCACAAGGTTTTACGTCATTTGGACAAGTATTACACGAGTTTTATAATTCATTATCAATTCGGGGCATATTTGCCTAATTCGCATAATTTACGTGATGAGCCTTTGAACCATGATGTCCTGAAGCATAGCACATCATACCTAAAATGATCGAGAGACATCAAGCTATCATGCTATGATACTGGGCTAATTATGTAGAGGGTGTGCTACGTTTCTCATTTTCTAGGCCTCTTCTGAGAATATCCTGATAAATTTTAACAATGCAGAACTGTTAGAAACTGTCTATAACAATGATACAGCTTCAGATTGGAGTTTTCAT
The DNA here is from genome assembly GCF_035083965.1 of Branchiostoma lanceolatum. Lineage (NCBI taxonomy): Eukaryota > Metazoa > Chordata > Leptocardii > Amphioxiformes > Branchiostomatidae > Branchiostoma > Branchiostoma lanceolatum. The sequence continues at coordinate 11,221,189 of NC_089731.1, forward strand.
CGTACTGTTGTTAGTGTCGAATGCAATCACCAAGCCAGAGGGACATGGAGTGAGAAAAATCTTTTTTTCAACACATACGCGGAGGCTAGTTGGTATTGTCTTCATTTTCTTAAAGATGCCTAAAATTCAGCCAGGTTTATTTTTGTTCCACATTGATGAAAACATCGTAAATCGCCAGGGTCTCCAACCGCTGTGGTTACTTTAGCTTTCGACTGAATCATGACAAGTGAGGTCGCATACATACAACAATCAAACAAATGTCAAAATAAATTAGTTCTATGTCCTCTTTAGATTCGGGGCCATAGGGGCAGTGGGTTGTTATCTACTGTATCTACATGTAGGGCACGGTATTGGAAGACGGAGCCCATCTCTCTCCTTCCAACGCCTTTTACCTCCCCAACCAAAATCAGGTACCCATTTTTACACCTAGGTGGATTTAGGAAAGTCGTGTTAAGTGCCTTTCCCCAAAGACACATTGTCTAGCTTGGAATGCCAGGAATCGAACTCGTGACCTCTTGACCTTGTGTCCGCTAGCCTGCCACTAGGCCATTCGACGCCACAAACAAACAAATGAATAAACTTTGATCGACGCCATAGACGTCAACTTTTAGCAGAATCCATTGAGCTCTGTTTCCTCCGTTCAAATTAACTGACACACGTAACTGTGTAGATATTTACTTCATTGTTTGTTGAGCTCGAAGAAAATGTTTACTCATGTCGATGCGTCACTAAAGGTTGTCGTCTTCTGGGAAACACACTACGGTGAAAACAGACGCATGGAATCTTATCTTTATGAAGTACTTAATCAGTCAACTCGTTTATCATTTACTGCTCATTCTATTGTCTTATTTAGTATCATTTCGGGTGTGCGTCGATATTGCCTTTAGACTGTGGCTAGAACAGAGGACCGAGGGACTTCAGTTTGGAGCCTCCACAGTACTGTTGTTAGTGGCAAATACAATCACCAAGGGAGATGGTGTGAGAAAACAATTTCTTTCACCACGTACATGTACTACAAAGCCAGTTGGTTGCCTTAATGTTTTTAAAGATGACAAAAATTTAGCCAGGTTTAGTTAAAACATACCCAAATTCAGGCTTTAAATTTCATGTCTTTTTACCTTTCCCTTGTTATACGCGTGTTCCGTCAACACACTTGCATTAGTTATACTTATAGCACCATAATCTATGTACCGGCCACTCGGTTTGCAAAGCAAAGACGGCGCTCTTAATTACGTATTTACATCACTGTTCTTATGCAATACTTGTTGGCGTTACGCAAGAACTGAGTCTTTGTTTTCAGAAGGTTGGTCGCTAACATGTTATGAAGACACTGTTGTTATGACAGATGTACCAAGCAACGTTTCTAAATACTGGTCTAAAATGAAGTCAAGCATAGAGCAAGCTAATGGAAACCCACATGGTAGGCTTAGACGTGAGGTTACAATGGATAAGGGGGATACGAACTGACAGGAAAGGGAGATAAACTGTTATAGGACCCTCACAATAGTCTATAATTGAAGATTTAGACTGACGTCTGCCTTCCGTTTGTGGTGTGATTGTTCCAACAAGGCTGTAATTATGTTCGGACTGATCTGTCATCTAGTGGCACCGTGTAGCCCCCCCCCCCCCCCCCCCCCCACAAGAGGAGCACCTGTGTCTTACTTAGACAAGCAAGGCAGAGGATATTGTGGAACATTCCTTGCGAAGTGTTCGCGATCTCCATTCAAAATAAGCCGGAAGACCGCGCTTGTTTAAGCTTAGGACAGCGATTTTGTTGGGTTTGAAGATTTGTCCTTAAAACTAGTAACGTTACACTTGTATTTTCAGTACGCCTTTCCGACCGAACATATATATTCTAGCGTCCCTTAACACTTTTCTAAGTTGCATTAATGCACACAAAAAATAGGTTTCACGGAACAGAAAATATATGTTGACAACTGACCATTGAAACTCAGGCGAAAGTAGCGAGAGTTGTTAAGTTCTTGAGAGCTGGGTACGTAATCAATCATTTGCTCTAATTAAGCGGTATTTGAAGACTGGTGTAACAACACAAGCGGTAATTTAGCCTTCGGGGCAATTTCGTCATCAGAAAAACACATTTTCGCAGAGTTAAATCATTGTACACATAGACCGTCACAGCCAGAGTTACAACTACAGCTTATATATAAAATGGAAAGGCGATTGATATACAACCGACAAGCACTGTAAAGCTATAAAAGGTGCAGATTTTTAGTGTTAACTGTAGGGTGAAAACATCATTTGCCGGCCGGGCGACCATAAAGAGCTTAGAAATAGATTTGCTTATCTTCTAAACGAGATAAGGTAGTGTTAAAGACTAAAGCATGATGTTTACAATAACAAAAGCACAAAAACTGAACCTTTTCACCGTATCTGTCCTCATCTGAGGTAAAAATCAAAGACAATGACAATTTCTGTCCCTGGACAATTCTATAATCTAAATGTTGGGTTAGAATTACTGTATTACGGTAAATTGCGGTATTACAGCATCAGCAAACTATAGAACGCAACTTAATGGCTTAGGCGCCATCCTGACTTAGAATTTTTGTCTATAATTTTGTCTACATGTGTTCTGATAGAGTACTCGAGTACTAAAGGGCTCCAGAGGTGGCAGGAAAGAGTATAAATTGAGGAGGTAACTCAGGAGGCAAATTGTAGTTCCCTGGCTAACTCCTAGCCCCTATGGCATGTTATCTGTCTATTTGGTCTATTCTACTCTTTCCAACCACCTCTGGAGCCTGGTAGAGGCTAGTACATTGCATACATATTTCTGACGCAGTGATTCTTGACATAGGAATTTTACGTTGTTGTAATCAGTGGCTTCGTTCACAATGAAGTAGATGTCCATAATCCATGCAAAATTCCACGCCCCTGTCCTAAATTAAAAATGCCCAGGGCCAAAAAAACACCAAAATATATATTATATAAGCATGTTTGACAGTACTTTGACAGTGTTCAAATATAGGCCACAAAATCATGATAACGAACAGACTATATTGTAGCAAGCTACTTGAAGGACAGGCACTTTGATAGCTTTGTTTTTTCTAGACTAGAATAAGGGACAGGTCAAACAATTTCATCAAAAGCAACATGACTAAGTCTCATTCACCTGTTCAGAATGTCAGCTTCCAATTATAGTTGGCTTTTGTGTTAAACCTTGGAAATTATTTTAGCTACACACAGCGAGCAGGATAATAATGTCAGTAAGTCGTCTGATTGCACGTTTGCGTGGGAATAGCTTTCCGCTCGATTGTGTTGTTGTACTGTGTAATCCGCGGTGTCAGCGATTGTGATTCTTACTGTATGGACTAAGTGCTTACCTGTAGAACAGGTATTGGCGCTTCAATTATTTAGTTTGACTATGCCTCTGTGTGGGCCAAGACTTGTTTGACGCGTGCTTTTACAGCAGAACAACAGAGGTAACGGACGAAAACGCTCTCTTCTTTTCCCCGGTATATAGTCTTCAGTGAGAGTGACTTGTCCTAGAGTTCTATGTCTTGATTGACGGGTGGATGCATACGAGGGCGTGGCCAAACAAGACCATAATTACCACGCGCGCGCCCCAAACCGTCACGGTACCAAGCGAGTGCGGGGATTGTTGTTGTTACACCGACAGAAGAGTCCTACGAGCCATTGTGGTGACATGTGGGGTGTGCTGTGCTACACGTAGCGCGGTGCGGCTGTATAGGTGTATTCATTGACGGTGCGCGGTGTGTACGGAACTGAAGAACTACAAACAGTTTCCTATTTGTCATGCGCAGTCATAGGTCCTCCGGAATGGGTGATGCGGAAATTGCCGTCTGGAGCCTAACGATTCATATCGGCTGAGGCGAACGCCCCTGAGCGGATATCTATGCCCCCGGAGAAAATGTCCCAGGGTTTGGGTGGGTGGGTCGCTTTAGACTCCATCGGCGGGCGGAGGACCTATAACTAACACCCGGGTGTGGTTACACGTTGCCTTTTATAGTGTGAAGGTATCACCTGATTCCTTCTGACCCATGACCGCGCATGACAAATAGTTTCCTATTTGTCATGCGCAGTCATAGGTCCTCCGGAATGGGTGATGCGGAAATTGCCGTCTTCCGCCAACGCTGTATCTGTCAGTCTACCTTACCTTTTACTTTCATCACAACGTCACATTTATCCCTTACTAACTCTATCTAATGCTAACCTTCTGCAACTGATATCTCTTTCCTTCCCCTCACTCATCATCTATTCTTCGCCCCTTTTGCTCAAAGTGCATGTTGCCATCCCCTTTGATAAAAACTCATGTTCAATGTGCCTTAATCTCACTCGAATTACTTCAACAACTTCAGTAATAAGTTAACCTTGATATTGCTTTCTATTTTTCTTCCCATTCTCATTTCTCCATTATAACATCCCTTAAAAGTGAAAATAAACGATTACGAAAAACTTTGGCTGATGCATATCGAACGTTGAAACACTAAATCAAGTTAGTTAACAGATCACTAATTAAACCATACGTATAAACGTGTACACGTACCGACAGCCAAACTAAAACATATATATAGATATATATATAAGACAATGCATTAATACGCATATACGTAAACGTACCTCAGTACATATGCGTACATTTATCGGTGACAAAATATAGAACACCACAGGCAGACTATAAACAGACTTTAATAAATATGCCCAAGAAGGGACAAACATGATGCGAATTTACAACCCATCAAATATAATTATATGTTATCAAGCCCTTGAAAATACTAAACATAAATACCAACACTTGATAAATAACCAGAATACATCTTTTGTTTATTTTCATGTAGCATACTAAAAGCGCTGAAACCTTTTATTCATTCTTGTTAACATAATTCTTTATAAACTTTATTTTCACAAAACAGTTGGATAAATGCCGAGAATCAGAGTCCGAGCCGGTTCAATTTATACAACACTCTAAAACCACATCTTACCAAATGAAATAAGTCATTACAAAATGTCTCAGAATCTGCCCCCGCGATTTCCATAGCCTGGCGGTAACCCTTCACCTGGTGAAACGTATAGTTAACAACGCTCATTCACAGCTAGTTAAAAACACTAAAACTCCCAAGCGCCGAAAACAAGAAATATCTAACACTCCCTCTTGGCTTAATGCCTTACCGGGAACATATGCACACATTCACAAATACCCCGTTCGACAAGGCGCCGAATCCGGGAAATATTACATCACTCCCACTTGGCTTCATGCCTTACAGAGAATACACGCACACATTAACACATACCCCGTTCAACAAAGCGCCGAATCCGGGAAATATTACATCACTCCCACTTGGCTTCATGCCTTACCGGGAACACATGTACGCAACAACACATACCCTGTTCGACAAAGTGCCGAACCCGGAAAATAACACTCCCACTTGGCTTAATGCCTTACCGGGAACACATGCACACATTCACAAATACCCCGTTCGACAAAAGCGCCGAATCCGGGAAATATTACATCACTCCCAATTGGCTTAATGCCTTACCGGGAACACATGCACACATTAACACATACCCCGTTCGACAAAGCGCCGAATCCGGGAAATATTACATCACTCCCCCTTGGCTTAATGCCTTACCGGGAACACATGCACAAATTAACATATACACAAAATAACACATACTCACCTGCCGAAACCGGGACACACAACAGGGAAAATTTCGAAAGGCCGAAGTAGATAAACAACAACCAAAAAACAATCACAACGTAAAAGGGGAAAGGAAAACAACAATCAAATATTTTGTCAAAAACATTAGAGAAGCGTAATCACGACACAAAATAATACAGAGCTCAATAAAAACAAAGATGATTTAGTCAAAAATCATGTGGATCAAAACTATAGGGGGCGGCATGAAACCGTAGGGAACTCTGGTGAGAATTCGTAAAGTGGGTTCGTGGGACGGTGAAGCTCTGACATGATGCCTGCCTGGCGTCTGGTAGCTGTTGGCAGGATCCCCTGGGTTGCCTGGGTGCATCAGAGTCAAGGGAACTGCCGGAGGTAGAACGGGCTCGTGGGATGGTGAAGCTCTGACAAGGTGCCTGCATAGTCAAAACACGTTGAAGAGAACTGAGGAATGTGTCCCAAAACACAAGGCAACAAGACAAGGAAAAAATAATCTTAAATCCTTGCATGTCCATCCACACTGCCCGGGTTCCCAAGGACCACAACGTGCCGTTTACTGGAACAATCTCGGTACTGGTGTCGCTTGCTGCGCTGAAGTAACCCCTTGCTGGGTTGGACTGGGCAGCGCCATCGTCGGATTCGGGACTACAGCCGGAGCCTGCTGACCAGTAGCAGGGGCTGCCTGGGTCGCGGACGAAGCTGCCTGCTGAGCCGGGACTGGAGTCGATTGGGAGGACGGGCCTGGTACTGCGGTAAGACCTGCATAGTTAAAACACACGTTAAGAACAGGGCATTAAATACAATCCTCTTCTCCTCCTCAACCAACTTTTGCCACCACATCCAAACCAAATACCCTGCCCGGGTTCCACAGGACCACAACGTGCCGATTACGTGAACAATCCCGGGCCATTCAGACGATTTTTTTTTTTTTTTTTTCAACTTTCACCACCACTAATACACGCATTCAAACTACCAAGCAACCATACACAATCTCACAATCAATCGCGTAACGTCTGAAATAAATTCAACCGGAAACAAACAAAAGAAATCCTAGAGAACAGGAAATGTTTACCGCCCCCTCTACCGGGAAATCGGGAATCTGAATGAGGTCGCACAGCCCCACTGATTGCTGGATGGCCAAGGTGACTCCTCGTTACGGTCCCGCAGTGTGACGACCTGGTCTATAGCTAACGCCTGAGCTGTCCCTCGCTGGACCAGACCCACTCGTCGCCGCCGTCGGACCCGGGACTGGTGCCTGATGTACCGGAGCCGCTACCTACCTGACTGGAGCCGTTCGAGAGGCCAGGCCTGACATTGCTGTAACTCGCACACAAAGACCTGTATGGTTCAAACACACGTCAATTAAGTACAAAAGCAAGTAGCAGAAAATAATCCACCACGTTACACTTGGTCCAACACAAGTGCATTCAAACCAATTACCTGAATAAAAAAGACAATAGGAAGGAAAAACAATGACATTCCCACGTGCAGCCAGGTGTCGCATACCTGTAACCATTGTCTGCATGAGCAGACTACACAAGGAAACCAAACGCACGGAAAATGCAACGAGTGTACGAAGAAATGGGAAAAGTCCTGGCCTCGTGGCAGCAGCTTCCCGAAGTTTAACCTGCTAAGTTCCTAAAATATCTGCAAACAAACGTAAGTTAAACGTACCCTGCTGTCCAAACCAATCAACGAGTGTCTACAAGTGAGTGGTGCCTACTGAAAAGGAACGTAAATTAATTAGGTCACACATGTAGGCACCTGGCCGCGTGCCGGCGTGGCTGGAAGAGAACAAAGAACAAAGGACAAAGGAAATGACCAAATAGCACGAGAATAAAACTCCGGCTATCTCTAGTCAAGCAAAAAGTCTTGCGCAACTGTTAAACAACAAATACACAACACAAAGACTGGAGTCACTCGAACACAGCCTTTCAAAAATAAGATATTGCAACACGTGGCCAAGCCAAAAAATCGACACAACGTTAACTACAAAGTAAATGCTAAAACTTTCCCCCTACCAGTTCAAATAACCACTAACAAACCTATCCTCTCCCTTCGAAAAGAAGGGACAACCGAGAGAAAACTGCCGTACAGACGTGCCCGAACGCATTCGCGGCTTGCAGACAATTTTCCTCGGCTTCGCTTGCTGGACATTTTCTCCGGGTGGTTGATCTCGTAGACGAAGAGCTAGGGACTCCGTCGGCGGGCGGAGGACCTATAACTAACACCCGGGTGTGGTTACACGTTGCCTTTTATAGTGTGAAGGTATCACCTGATTCCTTCTGACCCATGACCGCGCATGACAAATAGTCGGTCGTCACAAAGACCTCGGGCTGCATGATAGCTAACATCGCAGCAGGGCGCCGAGCAGGTTGTTATTGTCTATTACTGCACTTAACTGGTGGCTACGGTAATCATGTAGGGTTTGCTGCCGACTTTTGTCACAGCGAAGAACACTTGACAACCTAGAACATTGCAGTTCAATGGTGTTCAAGAGCGGGAGGACAGCATCCATTATTTCGAGGATCTCCCAGCACGGTGAAGTGAAGACCATGGCCGTAGGCGCATCGGAGCTACCCGGACCGAAATCGGGCGACAACACGTCCCGGCCGCCGTCACGAAATAGGAACGCAGCTGTACCGACTCTGCCGCGAACAGACAACAACAGCAAGCTTCTGAACACGAAGAAGGCATGGGGGATTGTCACAGAGCCATCACCATCAACCAAACCAGCCGGTTCACAAGGAAAAACAAAACAGACGCTGGCAAAGTCACACAGCCTTCCGGACAGGGGAGAATCGACACCCCGTCTCGGAGAAAGTGGCCCCAAGACGGGGAACTTCTTTTACGACAGGGAACATTTCTTAAAGACTGGAAGACATCGTTATAGACTGGTTACTGACAAATCTAGTCAGGAGTTCAAACAAGTGGTTGAGGACATGTTCGTGGAAAAACACGGTTGCCCCGGTACCGTGGAGAAGAAGAAAATCAGTCGGGGTAGATGGGGCCGAGCCGTCGGAATGAGCACGGCGGCAATGGGCTTCAGAAATCTCGCCAAGCTGGGAGCGAACCGACGAGCGGCCTCGAGCAGTAACCTGTTGAGTAAGTCTCCTCGGGAATCAGTTCTAATGAGGGCTACTTCTAAAATATTCTCGGTGCCAGAGGAGGTGAAGACTGACAACAATAACGCTAAATTTAGTGAACAGTTTAAGAAAAGTTTTTACAACGTCGCGAAAGGGTCACCAAGATCTGTGACCGACTCGACAGACTCTTTCACAAGACCGCGTCCCCAGAGAAGGGCATCTGTGTTAAGCATTGGGAGTAGGCCGCCGAGCAGAGCATCGGAGGACCGTGTAGACCCTGCTACCCGCGGGTGGAACATGTTAAAATCTAGCCTCAGAGACTCTGCCGCCATGGAAAGGGCCAATATAAAGACTCCGGCCGACTTGGAGCGGGCTAAAAGTGATCTGTTTGAGAGATACGCATCTCCTTCGCCGGGAAAAGCCGTGGAGTGATGCCTACCAGGTAAATTCCGTCGGCATTGCTATCTACAGACGCGAGACGAATTCCGTGCAGCGACTGTTTACCTGTAGGGCAGTGGCCGCCAAATGGGGCGGAGCAAGACACACAAACTGTCCTGCCGAATCCTTCAACCAAGTCAATATTACAGCAACGTGGCCTTAGTCGGATGGCTTGCCAAAACAAACCTTTTGTATTTCTTATCGCCTCTTCTCCATTCATGATGTTTTCCTTGCTCTTCGACTATGACTGAATGGTTCTTATTTGCCAGCGGTTTTAACACAAACTGGATCGAGAAAAAAAAGTCTGTCATTGCGTGACTGTAAAAGTGCATGTGGAGCAAATCTTGACAAGTTGGAGTCGCCCATTTTCACAACATCTGTAAGTTTGTTTATACGTAAACTTCGTTCTCCATACCAAGCAATGCCTTGCGGTTATGTAAAGTTTGTAACTTCCAAAAAGATAATAAAGAAAGGCTGTACAGAACAGACTCGTTGCACATATCTGTCGGTTTTAAATATGCAAATCTCTGATATATCTGAATCTCTCAAATACTATTCCTCGGCTGTACAAAACAGACTTATAAATATCTGTCGGTTTTGAATATGGAAATCTCTGATATATCTAAATCTTTAAATGCTATTTATATCCGCTTTGTAACAGATGCGTTCACCCTACAGACAAAGAGAGGTCCTTTGAGATTAGAACAAAATAGCTTTGAGTTAACAATGGGACATCTGCGTTGGTTCTTTACTCTCCCCTGTCGTTATTTGACATGAATATGTACACAGTCGGGTAAAAGCTTTAAGCGAACCATAAAGACAAGGATAAGGCTGCAACGATGTTTTGGTTTTGGCATGGCATGTCTTAATTTGTATTTTGGGAGACTACGCCCTAGGCATTTTGATTACAAAATCGCCCATGTTAGCAAAACCCAAATTTCAGTGATGGCGTACCAGATTTTCCAATTCCGACAAAATTACAAAAACCCATTAGGATGTATATCAAATTCACTTACTCCTATGTGATATAAGAAATGATACAGACGACGCTGTGGTAAGTGACATTTTCCTTTTTAAAATCTTCAAGCTCTACTACTAGTTCCATTGGCAGCTTATAATTACATGTTGGCTGTTTCTAAGGTAAAAACAAACAATGGTACACCCCTGTTCACTCTGCGTGGTATTAGGCCTTTCAAGACATCTGCAAACATCTTTCTCTGCTATCAGAAAGCTTAGGGAAAACAACAGATGGAACATGATAGTGTGCAATAGGCACTTTCTGTGATTACAGGGTGTTCGGTTGTACAGTCGATCATGCGACAATGGTGTCTCATTCTGTGTGATATTCTAGTACTTAACACGGGCTATCAGCGTACTTTAATCTTCTAATGGTGTTCATGTAATGTCTATGTGTAACAGCATGCGACAATGATGTCTCATTCTGAGTGATATTCTAGTATTGCATCTATTCAACACGGGCTACCAGCGTGCTTTAATCTACTAATGGTGTTCATGTAATGTCTATCTGTAACACCGTTGTGACATGTCTATCTGTAACAGCGTTGTGGCGTCGCGGTAGCGCAGTGGCAGGGTGTTTGGCTCAGAACCCAGAGGTCCTGGGTTCAAATCCGGTGTCCCCTGATGTGGCACATTGACGTTGTGCCCTCTGGAAAGGCACGTAAAAAAACACGATTCCGATCACTTCACTCGGGTGAAAATGAGTACCTAGCTTCGTTTAGGGACGTCCCTCGGAGACTCAGATAGAGGTCCCGTGTTTGAGGAGCGCCACACCTCGAGCACGTAAAAGAACCCACCACACCTACCTATAAAAAAGTGTAGGGGTCCTTCCCGGTGTGAGTGGTTTAAAACCTTCTGGACCGGGTTGACATCTCGAAAAGGTGATAGTCACCTGTTATGTCAATCCTTCCACAAAAGTGGCAAATCTCAATGACTAAATATAGGTATTAACGCACACGTGAATCTAATGTTTTTACTACCTGCATATACATGAAATGACCTTGATAATCGCCTAACGTAGCTGTAGTTCTATGGATCCTAATTATACCCTCTTAACCCCATTATATAGTATAAAAACGGAAACCCCTTATACTATAGAGTTATTTATCATCGTTTTACAACATTTCGAGCAAACATACGGCACTCAAGAGTCATGTCAGTGCCAAAGAGTGTAAACTCGAGAAGTGATTTACTGCCCTTTTGTGCGTTGTGTTTATGAGCTAGCTGAGCTAATATCAGCCCTAGAGGCGCATTGATTCCGCGTCAGCGAGCCCGGTACATTCGCACGCCCCTGTCACTGCCACCCCTGACCCCTGCTCTTCTGTACGGTAGACTTCACCCAGTTATGTCAGAATGCGACGGATCTGCACACAAGAAAGAGAATCATTGTGTTTATCTTGGTCTTCAGAAGTCTTTTGACAATGTTGGTTTCGTCTATGGCAACGGGCTATACCTAAACTCACTGGCGACGTATCTGTCAATATTGCAACTTAATACATGGGAAATAGCATCTGGACGCGATATTGATACATGAAAAGAAGGGTTAACGTTTGCAGACAACAGTAATGTAATATTTGTTAGCCAACACTTGTGCTTGGTGTTGAATGTGGCCGTGAATGGATGTGTATGGATTATAACATGGGCAATGACGTTTGTGGCATTTAAAGCCTAACCGTACCCACACCTTGGATTAGCCATGCTCTTGTCTTGTAGTTAGCTTGAAAGTTCATCTGTGTTGTCTTGTAGTTATATGATTCGTGCGGGCTCCTAGTGGCACATAGGGCAGCAAGTTTCAGTACCAGGGTATATCTTTATAGGGAGAGGTAGCTAGCCCTCCCCAGGCCCATTCTCAAACAAGGGACCCCGAGTTCACGTCCCTTCCGAAAGACGGGTGCAGCCCCAACCGAGATGTCCTGCCCAGGATTGAACCGGGATCTTCCAACTGTGAGGCTGCTCCCAGTGGAGCTATAGGGACATCATGTAAATAAACTAATCACACAGCCTCCTACATTTATACAATTACCAAGAAGCGAGAGGAAGTTGAAAGTACTAGAGTATGCTAAATGTTTATATACAGTAATACTCATGAATATTTATATATTTGTGAACGTGTGACCTGTGCTTAGCCCAGTGAGGCAAACATGTACAATAAAGGTCTTCATTCAATGATATATTCCTGCTGTTTAAATAAAAGTATGGTCACCTAACCCAACTATCCTAGATTCGGCCGTTTCACCAACTTTTCTAAGTTGGCTGAAATACAACAAATAACTTTAACAAATGAGCCGGACTTTCAGAATTACAATACAATGTGTCTAGTATAATTCTTAATATCACCAAAGACATCATATAGTGATATATAATGTACTTGATATTATTCTAAATATCTTCTAAAGATGTAGTACAGGTTACTGAAGCTAATGTTGACTAAAATACTGTGATCTGAGTCCTATCTACAATTTTGTGAGTTGCATACCAGTAACGTTACTTACAACAAACACTAGAAAACTCAGTCCATATTGATCAAGCACTAGCAGGTGGAGGTGTCAGTATTATATACATGTACTTAAACAGTTCGTAAACAAAGTGAACTGTCCAAGCCTTAATACTATCCGGTAAATATGTTATCTGTGTAACGAAGCCGTGTACACAGGTTATTGCTTGTACAACATATTTTGAAAAAAAGAAGAAGAAAGCGTGACCTGTGCTACCAGACGGCATATTGTTTTTTTCCATCACGGCACGAAAACGGCCTGATCGGACCACCAACGGCTTCGCGCATGCTTTCCGGCGAGGTGGCGATATCCTGGCAAAGTGCAGCCTTGTTTTTTCAGCGCGACACGGGCGCTGCACTCCTGACGGTTTCAGCTATTTGCGCTGACTGGGGATTTGATGACACTGTGACATGTCAACTATGCCGTAAGCCGCCTCTAAACAAGGTGTTTCGTCTCTTGTTCTTTTGTTGGTGCCTTGTTAAGACTTGGTTCTAAAACGCTAATCGCACGCACTGTGCTCGCAAGCATGACTTGGGGGCAGAGCATAGCGCAGGGATGACGTCATTTTCAAACGACTGATTTGCGCTTAGATAACCTGTTGTTTATGTCATCGTTAGCCCATAGAGTATGAACCATTTCTGTACTCAATGCTTGAGTATTGAGACATAAACGTGAATTTTTGTTCTAAACGTACGTCTTCTCAGTTTTTGGCTTGCCGGTGCTTCCTTTTTTAAAACTGAGCGCTTTGTCTGTCAATAGAGATCAGTCCACGTAGCAGAAATGAATGAGCCCCGCTCTAACCCTACAACACTGTTGACTTATCTACACATCAGGGTCATAGCTACTGTTCGTATTCCCCATTGTAATGCGGTCTCGCTAAAAGATGTCCTTCCTGCCTCAGTAGGTCTATACACGTTGCCTTAAGGTAGTCTCTACCAGACTAACTACGCCGGCTGCAGGGAGACTTTTTGGCCAATTCTACTATTTTCCCAGACAACAGAAGAGTCGAATTGAGACTAGGCAGAATACAACTGAATGAAAATGTCGATTTGAATTTATTCATATCGTTTTAACAATATTTAAGTCAGAAAACAAATTTTGTTTGACATTCTATTGATATCTTTGTTCCGTGTTCACTCTCACGACTGACTAGGAGGAATATGTGTAATATAATTGACGCTCATCAGAGCTATTCTATTATGGTCTATTGAAAAATTCAAATATTGTGTTTCAAACTAAGTGACTTTCTAATGTGGTGTTACAGCTGTGTGTAGTGATATAAGCAGCTGCAGTACAGGTTGCTTTATGTGGTTAAAGAAATACTTGCAGTTATGACTGGTGTCACAAGGGGCGCTATTGATCAGTCGTCAGAGCTAGTAAGAGAAGGTCCCGTTTTTTGACAACTTTTGGGACAAATAGGCAAGAATGTGCAAGTAGATAAGCTCGATAGAATAGTAGACTATTTAGAACAAACAGGAAGGGAGTATACTTAAGTCTATCATTCGAAAACAGAATTTCAGAGGTAAGGTATTTCAAAAGGAGCAAACAAAGAAACAAGCGAGCAAAACACTCAGTGTCAAGATATACATGTAGGTATACACCCGGTACAGCAAATGTCCGTGCTTTCGCTGTCAGGTTTTATAATCAATTAATCCAGGTTGATACGATTTGAATAAAGATACGCGAGGTTCTGAAAAAACGATGGTGGTAATAGGCTCATGGTTTCAACTGCGCATGTGTAGCGGATTGCATTGTGAACAATATATTAAAGGCCCTGTGACATAAGCAAAAAAATATCTGGCTATGGACATATATTGACCATCGATCTAGTGTGCAGCAAATAGAGAGTGGGGTGGAAATTAAAACGGCAGCTTCAGTGTGCTAAAAGCTAAACGTAGTCAAGAGAAAAGCTGTCTACAAGTGAGGGGCCTTCACCTTTGATATATTACCCTTAATGCATTTCGCTGTGCACCTGCAGTGGAAACCTGACACTCTTTAGAGGTACTCCAAAGACGGATGCCTGATAACCGACAATAACCCCGTTGGAGTATGGCGTCATCAGAATAGACCATAATGGCAATTATGCATGGCGCAAATAATAGAGAGATAAGAAAGGGTCTGACATTGTAATGACCAATATGTAGTTTGGGAGGATTCATATTTTTCGGTACAAATCACTCGGTTGGACATTTGCGTGCTTTAAGACATCTTTAAGACTTTGGAAAACAACGTGTGAACAAAGGTCCGGTAAGTGTGATGAGCATGTGATGACGTGAGGCTGGTTAAATCTCCTCTGAATTGACGGTCCCTCCAAAGAACTGCCACCCCGGGCTAGCAGTAGCGTGCAAATAACTGGCTTATGGCACATTGGACGTCTAGGCCTGGATTGAAACCCGCGTCCGGTGGCAGAACGCCCTTTACTGGGTCAAATTTGACGTTAGTAAGCGCATTTGCGGTTGTTATGTAAAGACAATATTTGAACATTCAACAGGAGACGTTTGCTAACGGTCTGGAGTTTGGACGGCCTTGCCACGACATTGAGTGACAAGGTCGCAAGGTCGATCGTCATAATGGCCGGGTACGGTAGTGAAGGACGTATAGTTTCCACTAGGCCCTTACGCGTGGTTTAAAACATGTCCGTGCTTTGCACTGACAGGTTTTATTATCACTTAAATCAAGGTTAATACAATTTGGGCAAAGATACGAGAGATTCTGAAAAAAACATGGCACCCGAAAATCGAATGTCAGAGTTAAGGTATTTCAAAAGGAACAAAAAACAAAACAAAAAATAGTAAATCACTCCATGTAAAGATATATGTCGGGTACCCTAAATGTCCGTGCTTTTCTTTATTTGCACTTTCAGGTTATATTAGGATCTGAAAAAAAAAACGATGATAAGTAGGTTCGTTGTTTCAACTGAACATGCGTAGCGATATGCATTGTGAGTAATGTATCAAAGGTGAAGGCCCATGAGACATGAACGTCTGGACTTACATTAAGCATGCTCAAGAGAGGAAATGTTTTTAGGTTAGTAGCCGTCAACTTTTACATATCACCCATGACACATTTCGCTGCGCACGCGCAGAGGGAACCACGAACCATTTGTTTTCTCAACCGCTAAAGAAGGTGCTGTTTCCACGTGAAGAAAACGTGACCAATGATTGACAACTTGCAACGATCTATAACTCTGAGGACCTAAAAAGGGGCAGAAAAGATTCGATAAAAAATCTGATAAATTCATCTTCTGATGACGTTGTTAGTGTTTTGTTATCAAAATCTTTTAGTACGTTCAAGAATGTGGTTTAGATGCACAAATTTGAAGAACAAACTTGTGTGAGACGTTGTTTTCACGCGAAATGGTTTCGACATATCTCCCATATTCGCCCCATTTCTCCAAGCAAATAAAAGTGACGTGTGCAAGCTCATAGATTTAGGGGCGTGGCTGACCTAGTTAAAGTTATCAAAAGTTGACGACACGTATGGCATATGGTCATTGTTTTTAAAAGCATTACGCCAGCACCACAAGTATCTACCATGCCCCGACTTTCGTTAGTTGTACTCTTCGGCACCTTCCTCACCAAGCTGTGGACCCCAGGTGAGTTTTTAGAGTGTTCTTCGTCCGATGATTTTGGTGTCGCTTGATCATGAGTTAGTTGGATAGAATTTACATTGTGCGTTAAAGTTTGCCATAGAAATGAATATAGAACATATAGATCCTCATGTGAAAAATAATCAACCACGCACCATGCATGAGAGAGAGACGTAGAAAAGTCGAAGAGTTGGCCGTAACGGCGGATTTCGATATCGCACAATTGTCAAGCAGGCTGTGACTAACAAGGCCGTAACAAGACAGATGAATTTTATATGACTACCAAGTATGCCCTCAGTTTGTAAATGACTCTAAAAGACAAAAAAAGATAACCCCGTACCGATTCATCAGTTTGGAGATTGGTGAAACAAAGACCTCTCAATCAATTAGTTAATTTCAGAATGACAAACTTTAATTTCTGTGAATTTTGGATGGTATTTGACTCGACTAATCATCCTGTATAACACACAGAAAACCTGTCGAAGATGTTTGGTTGTGAATCTTGGCGATGGCTAATTTTATCTGCATGTGATTTACCTGAGATTGGCCCAAGTAAGCTCACCTAGCCTTATCGTAGAATAACCTACGAGGTATGCGACCATGGCTTTATATAGTTAAAATATTGCACCCAAGTTTTCTCAAACGTACGATTAACGGCGCAATCGTTGCGGATGAAATCCCCATCGCAGGTACATTGTGCTATGTATGTGACCGTAGCTTTACAGATGACACAGCAGGGACACAGTAGGTAAGATAGGACAGACAGACGACAGGAACAGGGAGGAGAGGATGTGAGTGTGGAATAAACATCGTTTCCCATTGGCCACGGCAACCCTTGTATCTGTCCTCACTTTCTGTCGAAGTCACGTTTTACGCTATTTCTAAAAAGGTTCGGTAAGTGTGCCGGGCGTGTGATAGAGTGAGCTTGCTTTGGTTTTCCTTGACAACTTTACGTTTCATCTGAAGAACTGCAGCCCCCGCCGGCTATCTGTAGCGTAAGAATACAGGGCATAGGGCACAGTCGTCTATCTAGGCCTGGATTCGAACCCGCGTCCCTGTGGTTCGGATCCAGGGTAAGTACGCCCTTTTCTGGGTCAAATTTGACGTAAGTAAGCGCTTTTGCAATCGCTACAATATTTAAACATTCACCAGGAGACGTTTGCTAACGGCCTGGAGTTTGGACGGCCTTTAAACGACATTGAGTGACAAGGGCACAAATAAGGTCACAATAACCGGATAGTGAAGGACGTATAGTTTCCACTAGGCCCTTATGCGAGGTTTAAAAAGTGTCCGTGCTTTGCACTGACAGGTTTTATTATCACTTCAAGGTAAAAAAAATGCCACACGGCCCGAAAATCGAATGTCAGGGTCACAATGACCGGATAGTAAAGGATATTAAAGAATATATGGTTTCCACAAGGCCTTTAAGTGGGCTAGGAAAACAATATAATAGAAAAAATTGGCCCCAAAAGGTAATTCTTTTGTCAGAGGTGTTGGACAGCTATGGGACACTCCTCGAGAAAGTTATTCAGCGGTCTTTTTAAGCTCTCTAGTGAAAGGCTAAAACAGAGGATGATCAACAACTCACAGTAGCCGAGAGATTTAAGAGTCTGTGAAGTAACAGAAAAACTAAAGAAAAGTAAAAGAGACCAATTAAAGTAGTCAGTCCTATATGTCTCCTTTTTTATCCAGTCCTGTCTTTTCTTTTGCTCAGCCCATGGATTCTACGTGGACCATGGAAATCCGTACGATGAAGGAAACCTGGAAGTCCTGACGTTGTCTATCAGCCAGAATGACGCTCCCATGCTCACAAAAGGTAATGCAAATATCGACATAAATGATACAAGTTTTCTCCTTTACAAAAACTAAACAAAACCTTTATATTCTGATGGTTACGACGAGCAATTCATGACCACATTATGTTAACTCCCAAACCGTACTCTACAGTTTACTACCCGACGAGGATCGACACATATGCCGTCCTCTTCTTCACTGGAGGCTACCAAGGCGACATACCATCAGAACTGTACAGTGACGTGTTGGTGAGGGTGGCCAGTCATGGGTTTGTGGTCATTGGCGTAGACTACATGCCGATGGTTACAGTACAAGCTAACGTGAGGGACAGGACTCAGAGACTGGGAGCCGACCACACACAGAAATACTTTGAAGAACTGCGATGGGTACGTAGTAAATGAACTTTATCAGCTTTGATTTGAGGCTAAGCATATATGCTTCGTTCTATCATATACATGCAGACCCCGTCATTTCTTACAGAAAACATGTCGTCTGTCACCTCCTTTACTCTTCTACTTGCTTTCAAAGTTATTGCTTGTTGCCAAAAAAAATGAGCCTAACGGTTACAAGGGAATGGATGAATACAACAGTTTGCTTTACTTAGCGATCGCTCGTTTCCTTATAGCTGATTTAGAGTACACAGGGGTTGAGTTCTTTAAGTACAGTAACAAGTAAGATTTTCCACATACAGGTAACAAAGCACCTGGAGGGTCGAATCGCCAAGCAGCTCAACCGAACCGGACTGGTGCCCGACTTCAACCACCTCGCGATCGGCTGCCATTCAGCGGGATGTGACCCTCTGGTTAAGATGACCTTGCAGAATCACACCTTCTCAAAGGTTAATAACTGACAGAGCATCTATAGATAAGCGCACACATATGACTTTTAGAACTGCTGACCGATAAGAAGGGACAATGGTCATTGAATGGGAACATTTTTATGGCAAAAAGATAGTGATAGATAGTTCTATGCATAAATGGTGTATTCTTCAGGCCAGTTTTGCTTCTGGAGGTGCATTCTTGTCACTGGTTCTGAAGCACAATACCGGTATTTCAAAACGTACATCGAACGCCAAGGAATTCCTTAACGTACAACCTAAGAAAGTAACACTCATATGATTTTCTTTCAACAGGCAGCACTGTTGCTAGAACCATTTAGCTTTAACTATGCAACCCCGGTGACGTTCAAAATGCCTGCCTTCATACTCGGGACGGAGTTGTCGACACAACCACACGCCTGCGTCCGTCCCGGCCACGGGTACAACCACTTCTACAACATGCGGAACTGTCCACGAATGCTGATGGAGGTCAAGGTAAGCATAAAGCATATTTATTTCTTATTCTTACCGATTTTAACCGAAACTCAAGATGAAGAGGAGAGATTCCGATCAGGCAGCTGTATACATTGTATATACCACATTCGCGCATGTTCAAAATTGGTCTATTTTCATACAATTTTGACATTTATCTCGAATTTCCACAGGGTCATGGTCACTGCGACATCTACAACGAAACGTGGTTTAAAGGTAAGATACAATCTTTCGTATGCCTTTTTCCTAACACCGAATGCAAAGCAAAACCCGAATTCGAAGCTTTCGCTTTATCCTTTGGAACGATTAGGAAGGAATGATGAAAACACTAAAAGCTAATTTGGTTGATGCTATAAAAGAATTGATAGTAGACACGTAATCTCCAAGCAGATCTAATGGTTGCAAAGACCGTATCCAACTGGCAAAAGGAGTTCTTGTTGGATACGGTCTTTGCAACCGTTAGATCTACTTGGAGATTAGTAGACACATACCATTGCAGCATCAATATTACTGATTAACACTCACGTTGATCATGCTGTTTATTATGAATATTGATGATAATACTCAAGAGAAGAAAATCAACTCTCTTGCGCTAGAATATATGGAATGCTTCCTGGCTTCATACGCTTCTGAAGAACATTTCTGATAGGGATGCTTATTATAGCAATAGGGGTTTTGACATTTTCTATCACTTGACATGTACCAGACAGCCAAGCACATACGCCATCTTTACTCTCTCGTTCGTAGCGTGTCAGCTAACCCACTTCTGCAAGACCAACCCAGACGTCGACATCAACAAGTACCACAAATTCATCCAGGGCATCAGCGCAGCCTTCCTCACCACCACCCTACAGGGGCGTGACAAGCTACAGTACATCACTAACACCACCGCACTGCCTGTAGAGCTGCTGGAGTTTAAGATAGACATGGACTGTTGATGTTATTTATTTATTTGTTTGGCTGTGTACAATGTACAACAGCCAAGGCTGCCCGACTAGCTATTGCTGTTGATGTTATAATTAAAAGCAACAAATATGGAAACATATCATTTGGTGTCAGATGATTGCACTGGGAAGTGAGTTTTTGTTGGCACGGGGATCTTTGATTCAAATGGGTTGTTAAGCCAAATGAGTGGTAAATTTATGCATTGCCTTGACTTTGAAGGAGAACAATTTTGCATGTACATATATATATATCGTTATGATGTAGTACCGAATGTCAATAGGTTTCCAGATTTATTTAAGTTATTGCCTGTTAGAGGCAGATTTATATTCATGGAAATAGATTGATTTTTATTTGAATACATATAAGTTATTACCTGTTACGGACAGATGTATATTCAGAAAAATTAATTGATTTTTGTTCAATATTTGAATCGAAAGCTATTAAAGGAAGGACCAGTTAGCATTTGAATTATCACAACACATCAGTCTCTCTTCCGTCAACCATATTCATTCTTTGTAACGGAGTAAGGCAGTATCATTTGTCGGCCATTACATTATCTAAGTCCATTATGGTGCCAATATAGATTCCTATTCACACGTATATAAAATAGATTCCTATTCACACGGACTACCATTGGTAAATTGTGTCCAGTTGCTATGGTGACGGGGACGTGAGCGATGGTATCTTTTCAGAGACTGACTGGGAGGATACCAAGGCATGTATAAACAGGTAAACATTGATAAAATACACACCTGGGATTTTATAAGCAGCTGATTTTTGTGAGTCCAAAGTTCATTATGCAAACATCAGCTTGATATGTACAAGGGTCAAAGAACATTTGCAGTTCAGGTTATTGTCACCAGAGGTGCTGTTGATCCATGATAATGTATACATTTTGTACGGATATGAACCAACTTTAAGTATTGAAAGAAAAGGACAACATTGTAAATATCAAATCCTAAAATATAAAGCAAGATGGCTGTATCAATCATCAATGATGACAGACATTACAAAAGCATTAAGACCTACCACTATTCACCTTGTGAATTCTATTAGACTAAGAATTGTCGTTTAAGCAATATATCAATCAGAAAAAAAATCGGGTCTGGAATTTCTTTCACTGTTTTTTTTCTCTGACCCTGACACTGGTTAGAGGGAATGTTTATCATTTTTGAAACTCGTAAGAGGTTGAACTATTCTACTTAAATGATCATCAAAAAGAATAATATACAGTTAATTTCTGAAGTGGAATTTCCGTCGTATGAAGGGATTTAAACAAAATGCTATTCATCATTGTATCATTCTGTTATGACAGGTGTCACAAGACGTACTGTTGATCAGTCGTCAGATAAGTCCCCAGGTCATGTTTTGCCAGCTTTGGAACAACGAGGCATAATTGAGCATGAGTAAGCTTAACAGGACAACAGTACATTATTTAGAAAGAAAAGATACAGAGTATGTGTTAGTCGATTATTCTTTGCGAAGAATATCAGATGTAATTCACCCCCCCCCAAAAAAACCCACAAAAACAATCAATTATAAGTGTCCATTCTCTCAATTAAATGGTCTAATAAAGGCGTGAACAAAAGCGTGAGCAATGATTGACATCTGGCATAGATCTATCTGAGCATCCCCAAGGGGACAGCAGACACTTAAAACAAAGTCTGTTAAATCTCTGTTTCTATAATGACGTTATTAGTGCTTTCTTATCAGAATCCGTCATTACGTTCTTGTGTGTGGTGCAGATGCACAAATATAAAGACCGAATCTGCAAGAGGAGCTGCTTTACAAGAAGCGGTTGCGTCACATCCCCCATATTGACCTCATGTTATACATTTAGGGGCGTGACTGACCTGGTTAAAAATTATCTATGCGTGCAAATGATGACACAGTATCTTGTAATTGTTAAGCATTAATCCGGTGCCACAATTACAAATACCCACCATGTTCCGACTTTCTTGGGTTGTACTCTTCGGAATCTTCCTCACCAAGCTGTGGACCCCAGGTGAGCTTTTTAAAAGCTGATTCTTGATGTCACTTGAGTTACTTTTCCCATTTGGCTTATTTCTACTTTTTTCCTATGCATTGAAAACGCCAAATCAGAGCCCAATCAACGTTACGGCTCATATGTGGCAATATTCTTTGGAGGTTTGTAAGGGAATCTTAATGTATCTTTAAGTTGCCATTGAAAGTACTCAGTTCTCTCTCTCCTTGTGTATATCCCGCCCTGTCTTTTCTCTTTTTCTCAGTCCGAGGCCTCTACGTGGACGATGGAAATCCGTACGATGAAGGAAACCTGGAAGTCCTGACGTTGTCTATCAGCCAGAATGACGCTCCTATGCTCACAAAAGGTAATGCAGATATCAACATAAATGATACAAATGTGTTCCTATAAGAAAGAATGCCAGAGCTATATGTACGTGGACTAACTCCTGTTAATGCTGTATAAGATAGTCAAACCGTCCTTTTTCAATATCTTTGTTGGTACCACCATTATTGTCATTTTTTGTTATTATTGTTATTATTGTCATTTCTTGTTTGTATTGTGATAATATATTAGTGATGATTCTTTACTTGTTTTTAAATGTACTCTGGAGGTGTTGGCCTTGTAAAGGATGCATCGATCCTGTTGCCAACACCTCTCAGATTTCATTCTGTGAAGTTTAATAGAGAGATAGATAAAGAGCTATATGTTGTGATTTTTACGACGAGGAATGACAACAAATGTTATTTTCACTCCGAAATACTCTACAGTTCATTACCCAACGAGGATCGACACATATGCCGTCCTCTTCTTCACTGGAGGCTACCAGGGTGACATGCCATCAGAATGGTACAGTGACGTGTTGGTACGGGTGGCCAGTCATGGGTTTGTGGTCATCGGTGTAGACTACATACAACTGGTAACAGCTAACGTGAGGGACAGGACTCTGAGGCTTGGAGGCGACCACACACAGAAATACGTTGAAGAACTGCAGTGGGTACGTGGTAGATTAACTTTATCAGCTTTGATTTGAGGCATATGTCCTATACACCACATATCTCATGATGTCGCACAGAAAATATGTCGACTGTACCTCCCCCCTTTACTCTTCTATTTGCTTTCAAAGATATTACGGGTTGGAAAATACAAATACCAAAAAAGCCAAACGGTTACGTTGCATCGATGAGTACCATAGTTAGATTTACTTAGTTTTTATGATAGTTTATTTCCTTATAGCGGATTTAGATTACACCGAGATTGAGCGTTTCCTTTAAGTCTTAATTAGTTTGTAGACATCATACAGAAACACGAAGGTGTTTCACATACAGGTAACAAAGCACCTGGAGGGACGAATCGCCAAGCAGCTCAACC
This sequence comes from Branchiostoma lanceolatum, assembly GCF_035083965.1. Lineage (NCBI taxonomy): Eukaryota > Metazoa > Chordata > Leptocardii > Amphioxiformes > Branchiostomatidae > Branchiostoma > Branchiostoma lanceolatum. The sequence continues at coordinate 11,244,868 of NC_089731.1, forward strand.
GAACCGGACTGGTGCCCGACTTCAGCCACCTCGCGATCGGCTGCCACTCAGCGGGATGTGACCCTCTGGTTAAGATGACCTTGCAGAATCACACCTTCTCAAAGGTTAGAGACTAATAAAGCAATTCTTACTGTTGATACGCGTAAACAAAGAACTGTAGCAGATGTTGAAGAAGCATGGTTTGAGTGCTCTTACAGTGCATTTAGCGATTTGAAAAGGTCACCGAATGAGCAGGAGTTCCCTGACGTACAACGTAAGAAAGTATCAGTCTTTCAATTTTCATTCAACAGGCAGCACTAATGCTAGAGCCATTTAGCTTTAACTATGCAACCCCGGTGACGTTCAAAATGCCTGCCTTCATACTCGGGACGGAGTTGTCGACAGAACCGCACGCGTGCGTCCGTCCTGGCCAGGGGTACAACCATTTCTACAATATGTGGAGGTGTCCGCGAATTGTGATGGAGGTCAAGGTAAGCATACAGTATACCGATTTTTCTTTACCTTGAACAATAAGCGAAGAGGCTCATTTCTATCATATCACATCATATCATATCATATAATATAATATCACATTTCAATTGAGATAAGAGAAGATAGTTGCATGTTCAGAACTGGTCTATTGTCTTACGATTTTGAATTTCCACAGGGCCATGGTCACTGCGATGTGTTTAACGAATCTTGGTATAAAGGTAAGATGCAATTTTCGTGCCCTTCTAAAATCCGTATGATACAATGGAGGCACAGTACCAACCGGAAACTTTTGATTCTTAACTAACGCCGCCGTCTATCAAAACGAGTAGGGAGAAAGGAATAGTAGAAATTAAAAACGTTTGAGCTAAAGTGATTAATGGTAGACACGTGCAATGCATCCACAATACTAAGGCTGGTAAGTTCGAATTCTTACATTGATTATCCATGCCATTTTGACTTATATGGTACTCAAAGAAAATCAAATCACTTTTATTCACAGAGAAGAATTCTTGCTTACTTCATTCAGCACTGAGAAACATTTTAGATAGGGATATTGATTTTGATTGTATGAGTAGGCTTATGACATTTTCTACCATGTACCTGTTCCTAACATAACATATGCGAGATTTTTGCTGTCCCGCTCGTAGTGTGTCAGCTAACCCACTTCTGCAAGACCAACTCAGACGTCGACATCAACAAGTACCACATATTCATCCAGGGCATCAGCGCAGCCTTCCTCACCACCACCCTACAGGGGCGTGACAAGCTACAGTACATCACCAACACCACCGCACTGCCGGTAGAGCTGCTGGAGTTTAAGATAGACTTAGACTGTTGATTGCTACCTTGTCCCCCCAACGACCTGGAGGTCAAGGGACTAGGTAGGCAGGTAGACTGTTGATGCTGATGTTAAAAGCGTCAAATATGGGAAACATATTGTCCGCTATCAAAGGATTACATCGAGCATTTGTTTTGGTGGGGTCTTTGAGTCAACCTGATCATCAACTAAAACTAAACGAGTGGCAAACAAACACATGATGCCCTTTGTACACGTGAGGGAAGGCCTAATGTTAATATGCGTCTAGAGTAATAACTTATTGCCTGTTACAGAAATATTGATCTTTATTTCAATTCATATAATTTATTATCTGTTACGGGAACATGCATATTCAGGAAAATGGATTGATCTTTATTGAATATTTGAATTGCAAGCTATTAAAGGAAGGGCCAGTTAGTAATTATCCCAACACATCGGTCTCTCTTCCGTCAACCATATTCATTCTTTGTAACGGAGTAAGGCAGCATCATTTGTCGGCCATTACATTATCTAAGTCCATTATGGTGCCAATATAGATTCCTATTCACACGTATATAAAATAGATTCGTAGTCACACGTACTACCATTGGTAAATTGTGTCCAGTTGCTATGGTGACGGAATTTCATCGGTGGTCCCTTTTAAGAGACTGACCGGGAGGATACCAAGGCATGTGTAAACAGGTAAACATTGATAGAATACACATCTGGGATTATATAAGCAGCCGATTTTTGTGAGTCCAAAGTACAGTATGCAAACATCATTATGATATGTACAAGGGTCAAAGACTGTTTGCAGTTCAGGTTATTGTCACCAGAGGTGCTGTTGATCCACGATAATGTATACATTTTGTATGAGCCTACTTAATTGTTGGGGTAAAAGTGTTGACAATATCTCAGTGCTAAGATTATGTAGTAAGATGTCCGTATTCATCGTTCGTTTTAAATCATTAACAGACAGAGCAATAAAAGTCTATGTACTCTGACCTAACACTATTTGCCTTACCAGTTAATTATGGCCATTAAAACAACAACAGAGATGTCATACTGTAATGTATCTTCAGATTACTACAATAAAAACGAATAAAGTCGTGAAAAAAGGCAGTTTCATGATAAACTCACGTGAACTAAAATTGGTCTTAAAACTAAAACCGTATATTCATTTTTCACGTTTCTCGTATGTTTACTCTGGGAACTAGTATTGTCCGGTCCACTTTCTTCGACCCTTTTTACGTGTCTCTGTTGTCAACTTTTTCCAGTCTAATTTTCAGTAATTTCTACTCTCATTCTAAGCGTATTACACCCCAAGTGGGATGGTGAGTATTTCTGATGTACTCCTGATCAGCTACGGTCAGAACCAGTCCAATGAGTTCAGCGCTGTTTACGTCGTCTTTTGATTGATGAATGTTTATGTGGTTCTGTAGGGGGCTATAGGGACAACAAAAACAGACGATAACTAAACAAACCACGACCATAGCATATCCAGAACACGAGATATGAAACCCGGAAGTTCCACTGCAGTACCTCAGAAAGCAGCTATTATCGACAATCTATTACCGAATATGGCCTTCGTTTTTCCTACCCCTACCCACCTATCAAATACCATGAGGGCCCATCCACAGTTTCTTGAGTTATGCTGTTCATAAACACACAAACGGTATACCGAGAACGCAAACATCTTGGCGAAGATATTACAAGAAGAGATGTGCCAAATATTTGTTATATATCAATCACATATTAACAACCCTCCCACCCACAAATATATGACTATTAACAACCCTCCCACCCACAAATATTGACCATTTTACAATAATCAATGAATGAATGTAGACCTTATTGCACATTTCTGCCACACTTGGCTAAGTACAGGTCGCAACAAAACAAAATAACAAGTACATGTACAGTTTATGTATACAAAAGAATATGGCTATCATTAGATAAATTCTACTTCTCCTCGCTTTACGGTTATAGTAGATATAAAAGAACAAACGTGTTTCAATGGGAGGGTTGTCTAGTCGCATTAGGAATATGCATTTGTGTACAGTACTTAAATGTGTGAAGTAGGGAAATAGGTTTTCTACAAGCTTATACAGTTCATTTCTTTCTTTCTTTAGTATATAATTCACATTCTACCACAAAACGACATTCGTCTTCTATTCTATTCAAAGTACAATGTTTACATAATCGTTGTTCTAGACGAGTGCGGATATGTCTTCCCGTTTCAATATGTAGTTTGGTGACCTGACTTTTTGACCTGAAGGGTATGACTAGCCTACTTAGGTCAAAGGAGATTTCGGGGCGACTGGGGGTCATCAGACACAAAGGTCAGTACGACCAGGCTCTTTAACTTGAAGGAAGATGGACCGACTGGCGTGGGTTGTACTCTTTGCTACGCTCATGACCAACCTATGGACCACAGGTGAGGTCCTATATAAACCTCCTTGGTTGAACTAAATAGTCCTTCGTACAGAGACAGTCTTCAACATGACATCAAATATTACCTGGAAGCAGTCGGGGTAATAGTATACAGTTGTGGCTTAGTTTGCCGTAGGCTGGAGCTATATGGTTTAGTCGCCAAGACCACTCTCCACGTCAGAGACAGGACGGCCGTCATAAAACTATATTTTTACATGATAGACAGTGAACTAGAATTGGAATTTGGATAAATAGCAACTTATGAAATCGCTCTTCGATGACCTTGTATTGAGTACAAAGGTTACTATTTTGTTGACCAACCCAGTGTTGGCAGAACTGTACTGTTGGGAAACAAGCTTCATTCTAAAATTTCAATCTTTAAAGTTCATGATTTTTAGCAACTTATCTTAGTTCGTGTTTTTTGTGTGCATTTTGTTTAGATATTATCCCTATATCTTGTCTGTCTTTTCGTTGATAAATGGAAGAGTGCGTCGATGGATTTTTTCAGAACCTTTAAATGTTTTCAAATTAACAATAACAACGAAAACAAAGAAAACTCAGAACCTCTAACCTCCAGTGTTTCAGCTGGAAAAGTGCATTATTCAAGATCAACACTGTCTAAGTCTAATATTGGGTAGGGCGTCAAAAGCTTCGAGAAAAGCAAGAAAGCGCACAACATCATACTTGTGCTAATTATATTCTTTTCTACCAGAAACAACTGCAGTGCAGCTGCATGTTTAGTAAGGAGGTTTGAATTAACTTTGGGGACATAAAACTACTTGACATCCGATTTATTTTCCTTATATTTCAGCCCAAGGAATCTACGTGGACAATGGGAATCCATATGACAACGGAACTCTGGAAGTACAGACGTTAAGTATCAGCCAACACGACGCCCCACTGCTCACAAAAGGTGATGTAAACATATCAACGTAAATGTCGATCCTTCTGCTCCTTATTAGCATAGAAATATGCAGTTCTTATAGTTATCCTGATAATAAACAATGTATAACCAAAAGAACTGTCCATGTCAAAAATTAAATTGTAATGTCTTGTCTTTGTCAGCAGGGCTAGCCCTTTGTAATAGCCATAGGCTAGTTGGGCAGCCATGGCTGTGTGTCGTGAACACCCAAACCAATAAACAAGTGAACGTGATGCTGTCATATTTTTCAGTATACTATCCCAAGAAGATCGACACATACGCAGTTCTGTTTTTTACGGGTGGTTTGCTGGGTGAGATACCTGCGGAAAGCTACAGTGATGTGCTGAAGGCGATTGCCAGCCACGGTTTTGTTGTCATCGGGGTGGATTACTTGCCCATCGCCGAGGTGTCGAAAAACGAGAGGGATCCGGACGGGATTCAGGGTCAAGTTGGTGATCAGACCAAGAAATACTTGGCGGAACTCCAGTGGGTACGTTCTCAATTTTGCTACTTAGTTATGCATGTAACTGTTAGATTGCAATATCATATAGAATATATCTGAATTTTTCACACAGATGGCAAGTCTACGTCTCAAAAGAAAAGCACGTAACTATCATGTAACTTTCTCCTTGTACTCTTCAAGAAGAGCAAAGATAACCGTTATGTCTTATAAAAATTCTTAAAAATGACCATTTATTACTGGAATTTTGTTTATCCTATAGAATCTTTATCTTTGTAGACATCGGTGGCAATGTCAGAAAGTTAAATACGTTCTAAAGTCACAAACAACGTACACGAGTGTGTAGGATTCCCCACATACAGGTAACACAACACCTGGAGGAACGGATCGCTAGGCAGCTCAACCAAACTGGACTTGTGCCGGCCTTCGACCACCTGGCGGTTAGCTGCCACTCTGCGGGATGTGATCCTATCGTGGGCATGACTATGCAGAATCACACGTTCTCAAAGGTTAGAAGCTAACATAAATTCAAAATGAAGAAAAAATTAAATATGTGCGCGTGCATATACAGGTGCTTTATTTACATGTTTTTAACAAATTTCAAAAGTTCATTTCAGAATTTAGAATAACTCTCTCTCTCTCTCTCTCCTCTCTTTCTCTCCTGGCTCTCCCTCACCTCTAGATCTCTCTCTCATCTCTCTACCTCATCTATCTATCTATCTCATCTCTTACTCCCTCCTCTCATCTCTCTCTCATCTCCCTCATCTCTAGCTCTCTCTCTCATCTCTTTCTCCTCTCTCTATTTCCTTTCTCTCTCTCCTCTCTGTCTCTCCTCTCTCTCTCCCATATACATATACATATACATACAATCATTTCCTTTTTTCAACAATCATTCGGTTTTGTTATTTCTATTCTAACAGGCGGCCCTATTCCTGGAACCATTCAGCTACAACTTCAAAACTCCGGTGACGTTCAAGATGTCCGCCCTCATGCTCGGCACGGAGCTATCGACCGAAAAGCCAGCGTGCATCTACCCTGCACAGGGTTACGATCACTTCTACGACTTCTGGAAATGTCCAAGAATCGTCATGAATGTCAAGGTAAGCAGCAGCATACAATCATGATAATGATGATGATGATAATGATGATGATAATGATGATAATAATGATAATAATAGAACGTTCTTATTCTCATTTATTGAAATATTTCGTTCTTGGTGGCAAGTATGCAGTTCTTGTCAATCAAAACTGTCATTGGCAGACAAATCATTGTGTGTTATCATCAATGTTTGTAATTATCCCGTTCCATCGTACCTTGTCCTCTGACTGGTCCTGCAGCCATTACAGCACGTAGGGTACCATCTTGACGTTCTTATATCATTATATATCGTTATGTCAGCATACACATTATGTTTTAAATGTTCAGGAAAAGATTAGACCTAGATGTATAAGTGTTACAATTGGTTTATACATGAACCAGATCTAGAATGTCTACTTTCTATCAAATTCCCACAGGGCCATGGCCATTGTGAGATCTTGAATCCTGCTACGTTCGAAGGTAAGAGGCATAGAAAAAAACCTACACGGCGTAATTGATTTAGCCTGTCATAATTCAAACACAACTGTGTATGTTTGTTATATGTTATAGGTATCTATAACAACATTTGTATGTTTATTCCAATGTGATGTCGACATAGGTCATGTGCCTGAAAAAAAAGATTTCCTTCTGTCAGAGTAGGACAGTAAAAAGCTCATATGCAAACAACATACATGTACCATCAATCCTACATCTCCAAAACAATTCTGTAGAGAAATGATGATGAAGATACCCAATCTGGTATCCATACAATGTGTTATTTCAAAGAGTAGTACTTTACCGCCACGTGGTGTGTGGATACTTGAGATCAAAACAATTGAACCCATGAAAGCAATTAACCATCAACTATGAAATAAGTCAACTATCAACAGCTAGTTAAGAAAGCCTTTCCAGGCTTCCAGTACATGTTTACGAACAAGGTTCCTCAAGACCTACAACCTGTTCGAAGAAATGGTTTTGTACCGTGACATAGCTTCTCTAAGTATTATACTCTCTTTCACAGCTTGTAAGTTCGCCCACGCTTGTAAGATTAATCCTGACTCAGACCTCAAGAAGTACCGTAACTTCATCCAGGGCATCAGCGCAGCCTTCCTCACCACCACCCTACAGGGGCGTGACAAGCTACAGTACATCACCAACACCACCGCACTGCCTGTAGAACTGCTGGAGTTTAAGAAAGACTTAGACTGTTAACGGGAATGGTTGAAATCTGGGAAAGACGACAATCGATATTGTCATGTCCGTCCAATGTCTAATATTATTGTCAGACAGATTTCTTTTACTAGACATAGCGAACAGATTAATTTTTCATAGTACAATGCTAAACTTTCTTCCAACACTCTTCGATCAAATTTTCAAGGACCACTGTGGTCTTCTTCAGGATCAATAATAAGATCGATCTTTTATTGGATATATCTTGTTGTCAAACCGTTTGTGTTTAAATGTTTCCCATCGGTGCCCACTTTTTAACAATTGAATAAATGTCTTCAATCTCAATGTATCTATTTGTGATGTATTTTTGTCTTGGCTGACATGAATGACCAGTAACACATTTTGCAAGCCTTTCCAAGCCTTTCTATTGTTACCATTTTATGTTTGACTTCACGTACTGTTTAAGTTAAATGGAGCTCAAAGGGGAGGGGCGAGTCTAATTTCTTTGAAGCATTATATCCAGCTGGAGATATTGTGCTCACGTTCGAATGAACGACATAATTCAGCGTTTTTACTTAATATTTCGATGATCTCATAAAGGAGTAGCAAATGAAATCCTTGCTTCAAGAAGAGTGATGTTGAACATGATAATTGTGGCGATGTCTGTTGATGTTTTCTTTATTGTATTGTGAATTCATCATACGTCAGTGTTTACCACATTCTACTGCCTACGCGTGTTTACCTGCAAGTTTGGTGCTTTGACCCTGATTGTTTGCATGGTAAGGTCAAGAGACATCGTGGCCATATGTGAGTTGGGAATCATATTATAAGACACACAAGCGACCCGACTAATCACTGCAAATGGAAGATGGACCGATTAACGAGGATTGCACTCTTTGCTACCTTCATGACCAAGTTGTGGGTCACAGGTAAGTTTGACAAAATGATCCTTTGTTAAGAGAATTCCGTCCGACTTGCAATGTTTGGTGGGTATTACGTGTTCCACACGTTTTACGGCCCACAGGTTACTACTGGATTTTGTTGGGGGTTCGGGAAGCAGTCGGACTGTTTAGCAAATAGCTTACAGATGTGTCAAGTGGTATTCTACCGTTTATCAATCAAAATAACTATCTCAGGACTGTAGCAAAATGACGCCAATGTTATTCTGTATTGATCAATGAAGAAAGTACTCAGTTTGTACAGTATTATTTTCTCATGTGGGTTGCCCACCTTACTGATCGGATGATACATTTCAGTGACACTTTAGCCCATTTTGATCAGGACAGTTCAAATGAAGTTCTTCAACAACAAGTAACAGTGAAGCAATAGCTGCATATCGGACCATATATAGCAAGCAACCATGGAAATGATTTCGATGACTTTGAATGGGGTACAAGGGTCACTTACTGTGTAACTATCACGAGGGGTGTCAAAGGTTTCTTCCGGTCATAGCTTCAAATTTTCCCTTTAGGAAACCTTCACGAGGGAATTAGTTATTTCATTGGCCGAGCGAATTCTGTCTAGTACATCCTTCAACTAATGCATTGTCTCTTACTTGCTACAACTGCACAAACTAGCTTCATTTCTTGAACAGGCGCATATCATTATGGCAACAAATGGGGTCTATATCATACTGGGCTCAAATTCACTAACGGGCTCTCAGATTTTTGCTAAACAAGGGACGCGGACACTCCGTAGCCTCCGCTGCAGGCTTCTCCCACGGCGATTTTTCAACTTATCGGGGCCAGATTGTGATAACTGTTTTTTTGATGGGCCTTTGCTGAAGGCGACAAAGCGCAGGCTTTCCACACGACAGTTACATGATCCCAAGCAGATACGGTCCCCGAGTAGATACTGCCCCCCCAGCCAAAGAATCTGGTCCCGATAAATTGAAAAATAGCCGTGGGAGAATCCTGCAACGGAGACTTGACACTCAACAGAATTATCTATTCAGATGCCATCGAGATGCCACCACTGGAAGACCGAAAATCCAACTCTCAGAACTTAGTTTGTGTTATCGAAATGTTCACATATGTTTTTTACAACTATTTTCTTTTTACACATGTCATCTAAAAAGCATGTTCTAAGAAGAAGGAAGAGGCTTCGTACATATGTATAGATGGAATATAACATAATTTGCCCATTCTTTTACTTGGGTTATCTAACTCAATACATTAGCCCATGTTGGGCATGGATATACAGTCAAGATCATCGTCATTGTCAAAGTTTACTTCGTGTAACCTGTCATTTCTGTCTTTCGTTTTTTTGTTCAGCTAAAGGTATCTACGTGGACAATGGGAATCCATTTGACAAAGGAACTCTGGAGGTCCTCAATTTCACCATCAGCCAGCATGAAGCCCCACTGCTTACCAAAGGTGATCTAAATCAACTCCTTGTCATATAACTATACATGATATATCTTTAGGACCATCAATTCATGACCAAACATTGAAAGTACGAACTCACCGAGCGAGAAGGTGTGTGTGTGTTTGTCAACGCGATAACTCGAGAATACCTGGATGGATTGTCTTCATACTCGGTAGGTGGGTAGGTCTTTGTGAGACTTCGATAAGATTTTTGAGCCTCCTAGAAACTTGCTATGGTACTGCAGCGGAACGTCTGGTTTTGATATCTCGTGTTCGGAACATGCTATGGTCATGATTTTTGAGTGGTAGATAGCTCTTGGGAATGAGAGTAAGTCATGTAGCTTTGGGCCTCCTAGTAATGAAATATTGTTCTCATTTACAGTGTACTACCCTCAGAAGATCGACACATACGCAGTACTCTTCTTCACGGGCGGTTTGCTGGGTTGGATACCTGCAGAAAGCTACGATGATGTGTTAATACGGGTGGCCAGTCACGGGTTCGTGGCCATTGGGGTGAACTACCTACCCTATCACATTCCAACTCCACCGCCTGACGTAAGGCACAGGCCTCACGGGGAAGGTGTCCAGAGTCACGAGTCAAAGAAATACTTGGAGGAACTACAGTGGGTCAGTTTGAAAGCCTTTTTTTCAATATCCATGTAGGATATTTCACTTCTTTGGGTATGGGGCTCTCTCATATTAATAAATTACACATGTGACTCTCCCGATAACGACTTACATATATATTGAAACTGCACTGCCTTACCTGGTTGACATACTCAACGACAAAGTGTTAGTTAGCACCGTCAATAAGCACTTATACACATATACTTTAGAAGTGAGTATTGTAAGGGTTTGCAATGTTTAGCTTATGCATGTAATTGTGTTGCTTTTAGACTATCATGAATTGTGAATCATACTGCATTTCAGGTAATGACGGCTGCTTCTGTATTTTGTGTCTTGATTTGATTTGTTTATTTGTCTGTAAAGAAAAGTACAGGGCTACCCAACTAGCCTTGCAAAGACGCAATAAACCATTCATTAATTCAACTACATGAAATGATTTTAAAATCAAGTCAGAGTTTAATCAATAAGCCCATTCGTAGATTCAAGTACGCATGTGCAGTGTCAAAGGTGAAGTCCACGGAGACGTAAACAAGTCGAGACAATCGTCGAAGCAGAACTGTTTACACGCCAGGGGTCTTCACCTTTGACACTGCACATGCGTGCTCGAATCTACGAATGGGCTTACAGGAGTCGACCTCCATTCACATAGTTAACAAAACATCTAGAGGGAAGAATTGCTCAGCAGACCAACAGAACTACCCTACCACGACTGGTGCCGGCCTTCGACCACCTGGCGGTTAGCTGCCACTCTGCTGGATGTGATCCTTTCGCGGACATAATTTTGCAGAATCATACGCTTGCAAAGGTAAGAAATTAAAGTACAAAGACAACTGTAGGAGTATGAGGTATCCACCGTTACCTGTTGTAGAACTGAGCATGATACTTGTACCAAGTATAGTGTTGAGTAACAAAATTCTTCAGTAACAACAAAAGAGTTATAACAACCAACGTTTAAGCCCGTCACACTTGTGCGTATATACATGTGCATATGAGGTGCGCGTGAACATTTTTTTAGGTTTATGTAAAGTTTGCAGGGAAGAAGTTGTTTTCTACTTTGACCCATCGTTGTACAGCCTAGTTATCGAACCAAAGAAATTACTTCTTCGGCTGCAAACTTAACCTAAACCAAAAACTTGTTAATACGCAACTCATGCGGACTTGCATATACGCACAAGTGTGACAGGGCCCTTAAGTGACTGTCTGTCATTTTCCGAAGGGCAATGATGAAAGGTTCTACTTTGTACTGCAGTTAGGTGTCGCTGCTGCAGTGTGAAGAATGCGGTCACAAATGTGACTGAGTTCATATCCCCCTCATTTGTTAAGCGATAGTTGAAGAAAGTCTGTATTTGTGATAGTTTGAGTGGTCATAATAGTACTGTCAACATCTTGAAATATGTTATTCATTTTCTTTCGAAAATACATACTTATTTTTTCAAATCTTTTTCAACAGGCGGCTCTACTTCTGGAACCATTCAGCTATCACTTTGAAACCCCGTTGACGTTCAACATGCCTGCCTTGATCCTCGGCACGGAGTTCTCGACCGAACATCCGCGATGCATCTTGCCTAATGAGGGGTACGACCACTTCTACGACTTGTGGAAATGTCCAAAAATTGTCATGAACGTCAAGGTAAGCATAGTTCTTAGTACTCGAGCGTGATTGGTTGATAACGGTTGATTTGATTAGTCAATGGTTAGACTGACACGTTCGTGGCACTCGTGCAACAGTTACATTGACACTTGAAAGTTGACCTAACTCACGGGCACTTTGCAGATTTAAACTTTAATTAATGCTGTGTCAAAGACTGGACAGTGGACACGATGACGCTTGACAAACACATGTTAGAATCATCTTAGTACTCGTGCGTGATTGGTTGATAACGGTTGATTTGATTAGTCGATGGTTAGATTGACACGTTCGTGAAACTCATGCTGACAGACATGCTGAGAACGTAGACCTAACTCACGGTCGCTTTGCAAATGTTAACCTTTAACGCTGGACACAATGACGTTTGCCACACACACGTTAAAATCATTATAGCTTCAGAAGCCTTCTTTAGAACTGGTCGAATATTAGAATTAAAGATGATAATTTTTCCTTCCTTTTGTATGTCCACAGGGCCATGGTCACTGTGAAATGCTGGATGCTTGGATGTACTCGGGTAAGGTGTCATCTATATCTGAGTTATGATTCTAACAAAAATGTAAGCAAATAACTGTTATCCAACAGTATAACTCTGCACCTCTTAACTTTATAATTTCTTAACTTCTGAACATGTCAGAGAATAACACTTTGTAGTCTTAGTCTGGCTAGTAATAGGAACATACTACAGATCAGCATTATCATTATGGATTCTGATAAAGATGTTTTCTGGCTACACATAAACTCTACTAGTTCAGTTCAGCTACAATTAAGAACAGAACTTGAGAAGAGAGTTGAAACAAATGTAAATAACTGGTCCAGAAATCTTGCCTCGCTTCGAGACTTCAAATATGCTTGCAAATAATATTCCTCAGGAAATAACATTGCTTTGATTTATATCATTTGTATCAAGCATGTTTCACTTTAAACAAACTTTTCTATAAAAATATGATTTCTTCTACAGTGTGTGCAAAGCTCCAGTTTTGCAAGGCCAATGTTGATGCAGATCTCAACAAGTATCACAGTTTCGTTCAGGGCATCAGCGCAGCCTTTCTCAGCACCACCCTACAGGGACGTGACAAGCTACAGTACATCACTAACACCACCGCACTGCCTGTAGAACTGCTGGAGTTTAAGAAAGACTTAGACTGTTGAACTTAAGAATCCAAATCTTGAGAAGATAACCACTTACAATGGCTTTTACTTGACTTGACTAACATGCAATTAATTTTTTTCCATCCCACTCACTTTTGGGAGCAAGTATTGTTACTTTGCATTGTTAGATCTGTCATTTAAAGCTTACAAAAATAACTGTAGTTATCATATGTCAAGCCTAAGCATCAACCAAATTTCAGCTCTTTCTTCTTTAAGAATTTTTTTCTGTAAGGCTTATCATCTACCAGCCCCATACATGTCTTCATGTAACACAAGACTGTCTTTTTTAACTATACGTAGTACATCATTTGGAGATAGATATAGATGTGGCTGATTCATAGATATGTTATCTTTCTACATACAAGGTCAAATTTTGGAACCGTTGACGTTTGTAAAACATGATCATTCTTTTTCTTCTAGAAGTCCTAAACATGCAAAACAAAGACTGACCTATTGATTGAGACCTTGAATTTTGAATAGTGGCCTTACAAAGCTATCATAGCGTACTTTTTGTCTTCACTTGTCTTGTTCTGGTCAGTAAGTTGTCACATCTGTCCAGAAGAACCTGTAATATAGAGAGATCTATCATGTCTATTGTGACTGTAGATAACTTGTAAAGGAAGGAAAAAAAAGTATTATTTTGTAACTCCTACTAACGTTACATGCTCACAGCACATACACATTGGATATCAGTCCTGTAAGATTCTAGTATCTAGATATCACAGCCAGCTTTGGAATATCATGTCATTGGATATCTAGTGGAGGAAGGAGAAAAAGTACCATTTTTTAAACTCCTACTACATGCTCAAAGCACATACTCGTTGGAAATCAGTCTAAACATTCTACTAGTACATGTAGTACCTTTTGAACTGTGAGTTTAAAACTTATTTGCCTAGCCTATGGCTCTCAAGTCTGCAATGTTTGTGTAACTGTTTTCAAATGATTCTTGACCAAACCAAACACAGACACTTCAAATAGAATGGCCTCTTGTACTAAAAAATGTCTTAATAACTTAATAGGATAACTGACTGCAATGAAAAAGCATGTTACTTTATGAACAGAAAAAAATATATATAAACAGTGTGTATGGTATATTCAAGTGGCATTCTACCTGCCAAGATTACAACCTTAAACTTACTTTACTTACAATCTCTATGGTAAGGTAAGGTAAGCTCTAGCATCTTTAATTTGTAACCCTTTCATAGGATATTGCACACTCCCCCCCAACATACACCCACACCACACACCCACACACACTGATGAAGTTTCCTACTTCTTTGCCACAGAGTGTTATGGATGTCAAGATTTAGTCACCTGAATCCTCTGTACCACACTTTTCCTCTTCTTTTTCGCATCAATGTGACTTTCATGAATGATCTGAAAGAGGCAAGATTATCACTATCTTAGGTTGGAATCAAACATTGAAATGAAATGAAATGTGACCCACATCCGTGAAGGGACCTCGGGTATAATCTCGGGCTGTTCGTGCATTTGCACGGCGGCCTCGCCACGGCACACAGTTTTGGCCAAGCACACCGGGTCACCCCTACTCTTCTTAAATATCAAACATTATGCACCATAAAATGTTACATAAATGTCTGAATTTTCGTCCTTTTGTCCCCTTTGTATCTTGTATCTTTTATGCCTAAAACCTATATGATGAACATGAAAAGTAATTCAGAGTATTGGCTATAGGCCCTCCCCCTCCCTCCCAGCTTTTCTGAAATCTTTGTTGTAAGTCTCTGTCAGCATTCTGAAGTTTTGTCAGCATTTTGGAGGTCAGGGTACTCTAAACGCAGAAATGTTTGCTGTGGTTTTATGTTCGCAGTTTTTGAGGTGAACTATTTACCACAAACTTAAAAGCATCACGAAAAGTCGCTCCATTGTGTGACTGCAGCACTACTAATGTTTCAAAGGCAAACTCAAAACCACCGCAAACACTACATTTTCTCCCTAACGTGAAATTAAATCCTTGCAAATATTTTTGCATTTACAGTACCCATGATTGCACCATAAAGCTCACCTTTGTACCTTTATAACAAACATACATTTTGTACTGTTATATAAATCTTAATGTATCACACATTTATCAGGCAGGTGACCTGGCCATATCTGTATGACTCACCCATATCTATCCTCGTGAGTAACCATGGTTACAATCTGAGGTGTGTCACTGTTTGGCAAACAAAGTGTTAGTCCAGAAAACATGTGTTTTCTGGACTATGTAGAAAACTGTGGAATCCGCAAACAACAAGGGGGGTCAGCAGAATCCGAGATTAAGATAACATGGGCAAAGTCTGACAGGGACTGCTTTGGGAGAATGGAGAATTAACAGAATAACACATGCTTTAATCATTAAACCTCAAAAGTACTGATTAAGAATATAAGGTAGATACGTTGACAAAGGTTAGACATCCAGGTAATGATATACTCAATACAAGAGTAACTCAAGCTGAGGATGAGGCCCTAGCATAGATTAAAAAAAAAAAAAACTAAACAGCCAAACGTTTCAGACAGCATCTGCTGTCTTTCATCAGTATAAGATAGGGGTAGCCAGGATCAAAAACAGTGTAATAATTTGTTTTGATTGTTTCACTTAAACTAACTTTTTACACAATGATACTAGTACATGTTCTACATATATGTGAGCTTTTAGAGATGCAAAATAGCCTATCTGGTTAAGAGGGAAGAACACAAATAATGTAAGATTCTTACTGTTGAGTCCAGTCTTTCCAACATCTTCATCAGTTCTTCTGTTGACAGTCCTAATCTCTTCTCAAGTTTAGGCAATGATTCAGTCATTAAAGATTCCTCAAGGAATCCCTACATGAAAGGAAGGGTATTGAACTTGAAACACATATTTGTATGTTCAAACTTAAAAATTCCCTTTTCTTTTTTCCACTATCTGTAGCTGTACAGTCCCACGTGACGACTGAATAATCTTTCTTGATGGTATATCTTCAAAAGAGAGATTAGAAAGACAACTTGTGTATGGTCAAACCCGTACTGTACAAGTGACAAGTATAAGGACCAGCTGGCCAATGTGGCCACTTTTTGGTGAATGTGGTCCCTTGGATACTATTTCCTCATTGACATAAGCATCAAATATCCTATCTATAGTAACCACCTGTCCATATAGATAAGATTTCATTGGTCCCCTGAGTGGTCTTCTTGAGTAGTTTTGTCTGTATTTGTTTTCCTTAATCATCCTACCTTCTCCATTCCTTCTAGCTCCTCAGACATTCCTGTAAGTTTCTTCTCCACAGCTTCTTGAGCCTTGTCCACTTCTTCAAGACTCTTCAACTCTGCCTCTTCCTCAGGGTTGTGCTGGACAGTGTTACAAAAAGGGGAATCTTAAACATTACATGCACAATAAGGTTTGTAAGATACTGCTATCTTGTGACTATACATTACAAACATGATGATATACATGTCACAAACCACTTAGTCTAAGGGATTGGGAAAAATTTGTCGCAGGGAAAGAAGAAAGTTACTTAAATCTGTGGCGTTGTTAACTTAACGGTTAGCATATTTTCCGCAGAACCTTGAGGTCCTGGGTTCAAATCCTCTGACATACCAAACCTCCTTGGACATACCACCCATGTTGTGCCCTTAGGAAATACACTTTACATGACTTTCCTCACTTCATCCGGGTGTGTAAATGAGTACCTGACTTCAGCTGTGGAGGTAAAAGGCGGTAGAAGGAAAGGGATGGCTCTGGCTTCCAATACTGCGCCCTTGATACAGTGGATAACAACCCACTGCCCCTATGGCCTCACCATTACCATCATATTACCTTCCCTTCAATATCACACCTTCTTGGATCACACATATCAGGAATATCTATATCCAACCTCTTCAACTGAGACATGAAACCCCCTGGAGGACTATAAACATATAATGCTGTATGGTCTTCTTACTTTGATTGGCAGTTCCATCTTGCACTGACCTTTTTCCCAATCATCATGACCTTGGCACCATCCTTGAGGCCCATCTCCTGTAGTGTCTTCTCAGGATCCTTTAAGGACTTGCCTAGAATGTAAGAAAACACACATCTATTGGAGGAACTATCATACTACATGTAGTTACATCATTGCATTTTAGTAGGGAGTGGTTATAATATAAGTGGTCAAAAATAACCAAATGCAAATATTGTTGTATGCAAAAGCGAGGTAAAATTATTGTACAGTCAGTATCCGATGAAAGTGCCGAGGCAATCCTTGGCATGGAAGCACTGGCATCTTCACAAGTATACATAGTTGAATGCTTGGCCCCTCAGCCATCCATAAATCCTTAAAAACTATCAGTTGAGAATATTACAAAGGGTTGACTATTGCTTTTTCACAAAGTACTTAACTATGATTAGATACTAGTAGAGCTCTTTCCACAAAGTATTGTCTAAAAACTTACTAGTAGTCATATATAGCATCAGCACTTGTATCAAAGGAACATGTATCTATAGCATAGTATTAGATGATCATGTAGCATAAATCAACCTTTGTATATAAGTCTCTGGTTTTGTACAGGCACCCCTGTTGTCTTCCATGCAGCCAGGGCCAGATGTTCTACCCTGAGAGCTTGGTTTCCTTCATCTTCTGGTACGCAAACATCGATATTGTGCTTCTGAGAACCTGATTGGGACAAAAATGTTATCAGAGAAATGATTTTCGGTCAGTTTTAAGTCATAGACCACACCTTTTTTGCACTACTACTAGCTACTTGAAAAAGCAATATGCTTCACCCCAATGGAGGATGACTGCTTTACATTTTCTTTATAAACACACCTGCTACAGGATATATGTATAATGGGATTGGGATATACCGTTAATTGTTCATGTGTTTGTAGATATTCACAATTGCAGCGTACACAACACTAAATGTCTCAATTTAACAGTCAACACCATTGTTGTTGTTGTCTCAATTACAGCGCTGTCTAGTTGATTGATGGTCACATGTGCTTTCTTTATTTTTCATGTCTCATCAAGGAGGTTATATGTATATAACCGCCTTGATCTTATGTGGTGCTGATGAAAGTTAGCATCAACACGAATTCGATATACCTCCTTGAATATACACAATGCCTCAAAAGTATAATTACATTTTTTCGGTGTTATAAAAGTAACCCGGGAAGAAAATAATATTGTATAAAGCTGACATTCTGTCTGGAGTAAAATGAAGTCGCTACATTGTGGCATCATGTTCCATTTGCTGTTGTTGTTTTTCTTGTCAAATCTCAGGCGCCTGACAAGTTAACGCCCCCCTCCCCACACGATGATAAAACTGACCGCTCTCCGCCTCAAAAATGCCGCGGGAAGCACATACCACATGCATCTATTTAAAGACAACCTACAGCAATACCATGATGGGAGAAATAGCTTATATGGTTTGACAGGACATTGAGAATGTTGACTTTCATACCGTGAACGATCAAAAGCTTCATGGAGGCGGCCATTTTAAATATTTTCTCTCTAGGGTGTTTGAAATAGCGCACTAAGCGGACTTTGTCCAAAGTGCAGAATGAATACTGAATGGATTGTGATTGGAGGAGTCTGCTCTTCAACAACGTTTGAACATTTGTACTAGTTATGAAGAAGAAAACTTCGCTATGATAAAAAACGATATCAGAATAATCGGAAGGCATCACCGAATTCCAAGGCATGTCAGACATAACGAGGGTTGATGTACTACCATCCAACGTTCATATGACCAAGTTATGAAATTATTATCGATCATCTTATGAAATTACGCCTGGAAATCGCCTTCATTTCGTTCATCTTCTGAAATACCAGTGTTCAACTAATATCGGATACGGATAGAGACTAGATAGGTAACTACATTGCTTATTAACGTTAACCATATCTAGTCACAAAATATGGTATCTTCTAGATATGAAAGACACATCTAAAAGCAACGTGTACAAATATATATAGCTTTGCGTTTAATGTATAATTCTTCTGGTTTCCATGTGCCATAAAAATGTGCCTTAATGTTGAAACAAGGAAAATCAAGTTCTCTCTTGCCAAAAAAAAGCCTCGGAAAAAATATGCCGTCTACAAATAGACGTTCATTAGAAGTTTGAAGGATATCATGCAATACCGGGTTGTCATTAATTTCATTTTGATTGCATTATAACGTCATGTATGGGGTAGCGCTGTGCGCAAGTCCATGTCAATGCAATTACAGCTATAATGTCAAAACGATTAAATGAGTCTGCAGTGGACCAAATCGAGTAGTCGGGCAGTCCGTAGTCTGGACGTATTCTACATCGTGAATATTCGGTGACTTTAACTCGTTAGCAATATACAAGTCTGGTATTGTTGGTGATTAACTCGATGAAATATTCAATCGAATAATCAATTTGTAAATACTCATCCGGTCGTTCCTTTGTTCAGAAAGAATGAAGAATAGAATATAAACCTTCTGACCAAGAAAAGGTGGGGTCGAAGAGTAAAGTGATAAGAACTAAAATTGAAAATGTTTTGATGTCAATATCAGCACCAAGGACAGATGCCAAACCAATAACATAACATAACGTGGTAGTTGAGTCCTGTGGTTTGTCCCTTCTAGACGAGTGCATAGAAATAAATACAGTAGTGTACGGTGCCTTTGTGACAATTTTGCGTTGAACATTTTAGGCCTAATTGTGTAACACATGCTGGGCAGCAGCCGCCTACAATAAGCTGCATGAGCGCCCCTTCTCAGCGGGATTCACCTCCAAGAAAATTAGCTCCTGACCCGACCGCGTTACACTCCCGGCTTTCCATACATTTTCATACCTCATTTTCCACCATCACACATGTAACTCCCCTCTACATTCATGAGTGTAATTTGATGAAGCGGCGTTCTTATCTCATAAATATATACGTTTTCGATCGAGAGTCACTCACAGAGAGGTACCACTGCTGGAGGGTACGGCATTCTCCGTTGTATTTACTTCTTACTGCCTGCTGGGGACGTTATTTACGGCGGGGATCGATTGTACACGTTAACGCTATCCGGCTCCATCTTCGCTAGCCTTGGTGCTGATGAGTATATCGACCCGGCGGTGGAATAAGGACAGCGGGGAGGAGACGAGGCTTGCATGGGAGCTCAGGGCTGCCTGCCCCCGCGGATGGGGCGCCCGTACCCCTATCTTTGTCAGCAGCAGGTACGTGTACTATACTCGTATTGATATCACGTATCTTACAAACGTAGCTTGATATGGCTTGATGCCTCTTTCGTGTTATTCCACCATGTGAAGTAGACCGTGTGAAAGATAGGGTACGGTGTAATGTAATGGCTTTCTGAGGAGAGGTATTATAACCGTAATATGTTGAAGCGTGTCTAACCAGCGAAGTGGAAAATAGAATCGCTGTTACTGCAATGTCCAAGCATGCTGGCTTTATAAAATCAATACGTTCTTTAAAGTTCGAAGGGAAATGGGATTTTATTTCTTTGTTTGGTGGGAAGTCCCTGTGTGGTTGAACATGTGGGATGTACGCATGCGCAGAAGGACCCAGGTGCAGGAGGCGTGGATGGGCGGTCACGGTTAATTGTCTCGAACCGGCGTTTGTATTTTCGCTGGAAATTGATGACGCGACGCTAATGCAGAGTAGTTTATCATGGAATTGCAAATGGCGGGACACAATCGTCTCTTGGGAAACGGAACGTCTGAATTTAGCAAGGACGACCGATGGATATGACATTAGGGAGGGAAGGGGGTGATTTCGCATGGCTGTCTTGTATAGTCATGGTTTAAGTAAGAAAAAATGTGTAATTATCATATTTAGATGCAACCATGCGAAACGTATGCATCCATCGTGTCTCATCTAGGTTGGTGTAAGATGTCAGTTGTACATCATAAAGCAATCAAATATACTTAATGTTGATTATATCGGTACTAGATAGTTGATATCATAGCATGCAGTAAACGTGAAACTAGTTGAGACATATGTGGCTTCGTTTTAGACGTCAAGTCAAGTCAAGGCAGTACCAGTGTGTGATAAAGAGGGTAATCCACGCAATTATTGAATCCATTTATCCAAAATGACCAATTATATAGCAAGGTGTAGTTGACTTTAAATCGAGCAATATTCCTGTCATTCTCAATATATAATGTGCTGCGGTGATAATTGAGATATCCACTGAGGTAGTCTATATATAGCCCTGGTGAACGCATATATATTGGCTTTTATTTGAAAATACCATGTTCCTGATACTTGAACCAGAAACGTAACGTTTATCTGAAAGTCAGACTTCACCATCCTCTACATTTCAAAATCGTCCAATAGAAATTCGTTGGCGTAAATCAAGCCTGTATACCATCTGCATATCTTCATTCTAAGAATCAAATTGAGATAACAATAATTACGTTTCTAGCATGGAAGATTCGAAACTGTCATTAGAATTGATGCTGCCTGCGGTCCTATAATAAAGAGACATGTTCGGTTAGTTTTAATTGACGATTGATCATTCCGCGGCTGTGAGTAAACGGGTTCCCTCCTTGTGGAGAATTTGATCTTTAATCACTACTGACATGTTGTAAAACCACTCCGCACAGACTTAGAAGGAGCTGAAAGTGAAAGAGCGGCGTGTTAAAGATACCATATTCTTCGGCGATGTCATCGTAAAATAATAGTGTCTATTGTAAGACTCAGGACATGTGATAATGTAACAAAAGTTGCTGAAGCATTTTGAGGGCTGTATCATGAATGTATATGCGAATCTCAAAACAAATTAAAGAAGATTAAAAAGGGTGGGTTCTTAAGAGACCAAATTTTTTTAATTTTTTTTCTCCTTAAAAAGCAGTCCAGGAATGATAACGTATTCAGTGTTCTTTTATCGATTGCTCTATGTGTAATGGTCGGTAAAACACATGACGTAGTGCTGTAATAAAAACTCGTAACTAAAAATAGGTCAATCTGCTTTCAGTGGAGGGCCACACAATATAAGAGAGAACATAAAAGGTTCGGAGGGCCTTTATCCATCGTTATTGCTTAACAGCGCCAACAGACCATGCGAGATCAATCGTGAAAGGAACTAGCACTGGCAGGGGTATTGCCACAAAAAGGAGATAGTATTTGCTATCGTTTCCTATGTCTTATTTCAACTGCAGGTTATATGAAGCTAGGGCCATGGTGGTACAATACTGCTCAAGTACACACACATTAATGATTAAGATCTTGACCTAAAACGTCTGACTTCCTTTAAGAGACTCTTGAAGTAACAGAAATGACCAAAATGAACGGACACGGACCATGAACCAATTTGTACTATATGGTTTGTACAATGTATATGTAGTGAATACAGTATGTTGATAAAGTTATTAGGACTTAAATTACATAATTTGTATCTCTGTTATATTTCATTCGACCCTTATCTCTTCCGATATGCCGATTTGAGCTTCTCATGAATAAACAAAGGTTCAAACAAACAAAAACACATTTCTATAAAGCAAACCATAAAACCATATCGTTACTGACCTACTGTACCATAAGCAAAACTAACAAACGGCATTGAAATATCATTGGTGAGAAGAGAAGGCCGAAAAGGTCACGAACTCTGCCGTTCTTGCACTGATTACGGGCTTTGAACGGTACACGATACCCAGACAGAGCGTCGCCTTTCTTACAGTAAAATCACGGACGTAGATCCCGAAGAAAATTAAATGTCTGGCTTTCAGTATTGAATCGTTGATCGTCAATTTGGCCCTGGAGGGACATCTAAAGGACTATAATCGGATCATGTGGCCGTTATGACTTCCACAAAGTTTGGCAGTAATTTCTAATGGAAAAACCGTGTTTATAATGGTTTCTTCAAGCATAATTAGGGACGGGCAATGAATTACCGTGTGAAAAGTGGACGTTTAAAATCCATAAGCATTTTTTATCATCTCTCTGTATTGAATTTCTCGACAAAAACTATTTGAAAAAGATATTCAATGCAATGCCTTTTACTACAGATAGCAGAAGCAAAACGTATATATACTGTCGAAAACGCTTGAATTTATTTTTTTCCTCGTTTAGGTTGTTTTTAAAACCTAGTTTTCTTAGAAGCACTATGGTAAACAAACATTAGAGCAACGTGACCACCTCATAGCGTGTGATTACATTAACCCGGTTTCTGCCGCCTATATGGCCCCAGTTTCCCTGACTTTTGGGAAATAATCAAATTTGGGGTTGATAACGGTGTGCAACACATTAGCATTTACTACTTTACATGATGGAAGGTTGATATAGATGTAGATACGAATATATAAGAAACGTGGGAAAGTAACGCGCCCATTTGTACGATATAAACAAGGCAAGAAGAAGCCAAGACATGGGGCCATTCCTTAAGGTAAGACTCGAAACATTTTCACCCGTATTCGAAATTGTTGAAATTTTTAAGTTTCTTTCACATTATTTGTATTCTATAATTTCTAAAGGAAAATGACACTACCGCTACGCACAAAGAGTATATGAACAGCTTACTCGTTTTGAATTTGAGTGCATGCATGGATTTTGCGTGGTGATTTTAGGAAAAAAGAGTCCTCCCATAGCCTTTGTGCCTCCTCACACAAACCGTTCTCTATTGTTGTGTATGTATGGATATTCAGTTTAAACCTATGTGCAGCTGAGCCCGTAGACGATAATCTCTTGAGTGTTAGAAAAAAACAGTCTTTACCACATCCTAGATCCCAGCACTACTCTCCATTATGTTATCCCCGAGGACGGCAGATGGCGGACAACTCACCCGGGGCTGTGGTGTTAATGCGCGGTTTTCGCCAGCCTACAATTCGCCGATTTTAGCTCAGTCCCTGGATAATATGGTATGACGTTTTGGGTGCACGAGCAAGAGGCCAGATGAAATCCTACGAGGGGGATTTGCGATTAAAATGATGAATGGGTTACTGTGGGCTAAGGGTATAATTCCCTGTTGCCGCGACTTAACATTTGGATTGAAGCAGCACAAAAGAGCCATTCGTCAGTATTCGTCATAGTAGTATAACATCGGGTTTTTTTCCTTATCATTGCAAGATACAGACAAAATATCTTGGTCGACATTTGTAGTCTTTATAGAGAAATTACCTGGAACTTTTTTTTAGTTTTCGGTCTGTGTATGTCTTTAATGGTAATTTGTCTGATCAAGGAGGTTTAGAATAAAGTCTTTTGATTTTAAGCCTCCTTGGTCTGATTTCTGATTATCTGTACTAATTTTTAACTTATGATTGAAAACTGGCAGAAGATCAGCGGTCTAGGTCCCTGCAGTACAGCTAATTAACGATAGGCGGCAGCCCTTGAGAACATGTCCCGAAGCCTGTACCAGACAAGCACCCAAGAAATTCATCATTATTAGCACTAGAACATGCAAATATGTTAGCTGTCTGGGTCGTGACATATTCTGGTTCAGAAGGGTTGAACCTCTAGTACTTCAGGGAGTTAGAAATTGGCGCTTCTCTGGAATACATGACGTTATGTCGTTAGTCCAGCTGCTCCGACCTATCCATCAGAACTGTCACGAATATAACACCCGCGGCAATACATGCAGTTATGATTATAATGATAATTATAACCATAACTTTAAACCTATCCTTTTTGGTACACAATTTGTTGCACAACATAAGAGACACGGACGTTGCCGTTAGTTACTGTCGCACAGTTCGCTAAATAAACACCCTCGCGTTAGACAACAAAAACGACCTGACAGGCTAGCATGGACGTCCTCTGAAAAGAATCCAGAATTTCTCCGTCTGCCTTATACGGTGTCGGTAACCAGGCGACGCGATATCCGAACCTCACGGCTAGAATAACCGCTATTTTTAGACTCTAGGTCTCCTTTCCCCCCTTCCTGTTTTGAATCTTGTGTTCTGCCTAATTTCCCCCGTTTTAACGCCTAAGGAAGCCCTGTTTTGGGAAGAGAAGTAAAGGTAACTGTGTTTTAAGTTTATCTTATGTGTTGGAAGGTTTGATTTCTGCTGTACATGTTGAGGGCGTGTCTTCAGATTGCTTTAACAGTGAGATGACATCCGCGTGCATGAAATGATAGCAGCATATCTCTGAGCGTTGTTATATGGTAAAATCTCCCAGTAAGGGAAAATGTCGCCAAAAATGCATTTTTGATTACATCTACAGGAGTGGTTAATTTGTAAGCATTCTGTATGGGTGTGGGATATTGTATATCTCTTTACATGCTTCGTGGTGTGATAGGACGGGGAGGGTGGGCATTGGTCCACTACAACAGTATCCAGTAGTCCATATATAGACATTCAATTATTCAATGCATTTTGCCTTCTGGCTGTCCGTGTTGTAACGTTTTGGGGAGTGTCTGTAATAGTTCTGTAACACTTAACATGCCGTC
Organism: Branchiostoma lanceolatum; assembly: GCF_035083965.1. Classification (NCBI taxonomy): domain Eukaryota; kingdom Metazoa; phylum Chordata; class Leptocardii; order Amphioxiformes; family Branchiostomatidae; genus Branchiostoma; species Branchiostoma lanceolatum. Next base: position 11,270,306 of record NC_089731.1, read on the forward strand.
TATATGGTCTGAAAGTATTTCACTGTGTATGGTGGTACATGTATTACTGTTGTTTGAGTGGTAAGCGCGCGTTATCGTCTTGTAGAGACATTACCAGGCGTTGCTGACGTTAAACATACAGGCATGGGCGGTATGCGCTGATGGGGAGAGGGGGAGGGGGGCAGTTCTCCAAAATATCCACTGACCCTGTTTTGTATACGATGACATATATACTGATTCTTCAATATAAATTTTTTGATCGTATTGAATTTGATTGAATAAAATGAATTCAGTCCTTACGTATGAATGTCATTCAAATTTCAGTGTATCATGAAGTTTCTTAACATGACAAGCTAACATCTACTAACATAATTCCGCCAGGGTACATAATTTCGTCACCCTGAAAAGATACGTCCAAACAGATCTCCAACCCAACATCCCAGAGTATAATGTACTCCTGTATATCTAAACATTGCATACCTGAGGAGTGCTACACCAGAGATCTCTCAAACACACTGTTTCTCAAAAGTGGCGGATTTATGTTACCTGTCTGATTAATGTTAATGGAGGCTAGATAACCAAGCTCTAATCATATTTTATTCCTCTACCCTCAAATGTTTTATATTTGTCTGTTATCCGGAGAGATTACGATGCTTAAGCTTGTTTTTTCCGTAACTGTCAACTTGTCTCCGTCTTGATGTTTATTTTGACATGGCCATGGACACTTGATACGATTCGTTCTGCCCAAACGTTGGGCCCATCAATCCCACGTTCAATGTCATGCTCTATAAATGCCTTGAAATGGAACTCATCAATTCTCTGTGCCCGTACGTGGGGAACGGCCCATGCCTGCCTGCATTTCAATGCTTACTCATGTCCCCGAAGGTAAAAGAAGTAAAATAGAAGATATGTATGTAACGTTGGGTAACATAAATTCGTGGGGTACTTAAATTCGGGATTTTTCGAAAACGGGGTATTTAGGGATATGTGCTAGATGCAACATCAGTAATACCGCTAGAAATGCAAACTTGACAGAGTAACGTATTCAGAACACTGTCTGAAAAGCTTCGATAACCATGCATTAGAAGTTGGCGACGTCAAAAACTCTCCGTCCCTTATTGACAGAGTCTGGGGGCTTCGTGGGAGACTCGCACTGCACGGTTGTTCGCTGGTTTATAAGACAAATGTCACATCTCCTGCCTGCTAAACACAATTATTTACAAGACAACTTATTACAATCTCTTTTGCTAACCTGCAACTGGATTCTAAGTGTGATCAATCATCAAAACTCCTCTTTGTTGCTACAACCTACGGCACGTGTATTTTCCCGCCGCCATATTGTTACCCAGAATCATGTCGTCAAGCAGACGACAAAAGGTTTGTGAGGAACACTTATTTGTCTAAATGTTGCGTGTGATAGTGGACTGAAGACGATAGTTTCCTCAAAGTTTGCTCCTAACACAACAAGGAACACATGGACATAGTAGTATAACCATTGCTACGGCATCCAGCTAACTTGCCATGAATAATGTACACGTTGCCATGACGGTGGGGATCGACTTTGAGTTACGTTCAACCCACTCAACAAACGGGATGTTAGCAAAGGCCTGATGTGTGCGGTGCGGCCGTTTTTTCGTGTATTTTTTTTTACTTGGACACGTCTATATCCATAGCACTCTCCTCAAGCCAAGGATGGAACGAATAGCTGCTGTATAAAATGTGATTAGCGGTAAGATATTCAAGACGAATCTTCTCTCCCGAATTAATGTGCCCCCCCTGTCCGACAACACTGTCATTGTGCGTGCGGCGGACGGTAGTTTCAAGTTGAAATATCATGGTGTCAGCACGACTAGAGACAAAATCTACCATATATATGATTAGTGCAAAGATAGTACATGATACTGACAGAATAATAGAAAAAAAGGATGGTTTATTGTTCTGCTAGATTGATTTCAGTCAACCATTATCGGAAAAATCCCGAATTTATGTTACCCAACGTTACATCATTTGCCAACTTGTAACAATAGGAAATTGCTTATACTGGAAAGTACTCAAGAGCAAAAATATCTCCAGCCTGGCTAGTGTGATACTTTGGTTGAATCGAACATTCTACAAGACCAGTAGTGAGTAACTTACGGTAGAAAATGATGAAAATAGTACATTTTCTATCCTTTGTTTTCGCAATGTTCATCCATTGTAGTAACCCCCCTCCCCCATCCATTGTAGTAACCCCCCAAAATACAGCTGTTCCTTGTCTATATAGAAGTTGTACCATTTCTCTACTCAGTAACGTAGATAATAAAGTGCGCATAGAATGCAAATGTCGTCCTTGGCTACCGTTATCAATAAGTACCAATTAAAGCCTAAAATTTTGTGGCTAGTAGATTAAATCGTCAGAACATCAATGTTACGTTATTAGAACGTGACTGTATTCATCATGGTGAAGTAAAGGACAGTAGCACAAATTTGATGACAAATTGGACTTGAGCGATGAGCACTATATTTGATCCTGTGCCTAATGTATAGGACGACTGGGCTGCCAAAGACGCGTGCTAGGAATACCCATGTACCACGGAGACGCCATGATAACAATTCATTCTCATAACTAGGCTGCATTTACAGCACAAACCGACTCCAGGGCTGCATAGGATGATATTTTGTGATATGCAGTTCGAAAAAAACCCTGCTATAGTTGGTCTGAAATGAAATTTCTATCATATACCGGCCATGGTTACTACACGATAGAAATAACATATTCTTTTAGTTGTCCTATTCACAAATAAAAAACAACAACAAATAAACAAGCAAACAGACAGACAGACAGACGGACAAATAGATAGATTGACAAACAAACAAACAAACGGACAAATAGACACACAAAAAAAACAACCGACCAACGCCGATGACGTTGGCAGACCTTATTAGTATCTGTACTGGGTCTGAAGGCATATATATTATGAATTATCATCATTATTATGAATTATATTTCACGTTTCGAGGCAGTTATAGCATACGGCATCTTCAAATCTCCCACCCAATGCTAAATCGTAGTGGCGGCTTCACAACTGACGTTTATGAGTTTAGACACAAGAACGCCGGATGGACGTCACTGATCCTGGGTGTGACGGAACTAGCACTGATGGTGCAAGGGGCGAACCGTTATAACATTTGGATAGAAGATGAGAACGTACAATCCTTATATCTTACCCTACCTTATACCTTGATACAACCATCGAAAACTGGGTCTCTCTCTTTATTTTAGAAGGCTGATTATGAACTATGGCTTTGTGGAGATTAGGTGGTGATTGCCTTGATACATTGTTTATTTCTGTTCTCATTTCTATTCACACAGGTAAGAAGTATGAGGGTGACGTCAGAAGAGGAGGGTGTGGCCATCGTGATTGACAATGGGTCCGGGATGTGTAAGTCAGGCTTCGCGGGGGACGACGCGCCCAGGGCCGTGTTCCCTGCCGTGGTGGGCTCCCCAAGACACGAGGTGAGAGCACACAACTGTCTTCCCTATAAATCAGCTGGGATAGAAAAAGAGGTGGAGGGCCAGGAAGGGGCTTCCAAAATAGTCACATATCTAGCAAATATGCAGAAGTTTAATTCTTTCATACACAGAATACAGTAGCATAGACGCATTGCTCAAATTATGGCATTAGTTCATAATTCTAATGATCAACCTAAAAGGATAAAAGCTGGCGAGCCTACCAAAAATGAACCGTTATCACTTTCAGCCCCCCTCCCACATCGTAACTCATTATAACTCAGAACCTACCACTGTGGTTACGGCTCATTATGCCAAAACTATAATCGACAATATTTCCTAGCATTGCTAGTAATGGATTCGATTACACTGAGGCAAAGAAATAATGACTCCGCAAGTCAAAAACCCATTACCATTAATACACATACCCCTCCTAGCGGATGCTAACGAATTACAGGAATCGCATTCTAGTGATATTGCATACAAACTTGATCCGCTGTGAATAAACGTCAAACAAATGCCTTCTCCTCTTTTCCAGGGAATCATGTTAGGCATGGGAGCTAAGGACGCGTACGTGGGGGACGAGGCTCAGAGCAAGAGGGGGGTGTTGTCCCTGAGATACCCCATGGAGCACGGCATCGTCACCAACTGGGACGACATGGAGAGGGTGTGGCACCACGCCTTCTACAACGAGATGCGTGTCGCTCCTGAGGAACACCCTCTACTGGTGACGGAGGCGCCCATCAACCCTAAAGTCAACAGAGAGAGGATGACAATAGTGAGTGGTGCATTCATACATGCATTCGTCAGTGTAAACCCTAGGGAAAAAGGGGTTCTAGGACAATGTTGAACATCTCTAAGATCCTCTAATACAGACACCTGACATATTAGCCGTGGCGACAACAGAAGGGCGTTTTTGCTTGATATAACATATACTGTACTACGAAGGGCTACGAAGGGCTAGTATATGTTCTGTAGTCACCACAGCTACTGATATATACTCACACACGTATGATTTTACAGATAACAATGTCAATTGTGTTCTAATCTTGTTTTAGCCGATCAAGTTTGTGTTCAGTTGACTGAAAACCATAGTCCGTAGAAATAGATAAACACCGCGATCTTCTCCTGTGTTGCTACATGATAAAAAGGATACATACATTTTTGTCTAAGTAAAAGCTGGATTCTGACCAAACTAACCACATAGACCATCTCAGTCTTAACAAAAGAAGCTTTCCCTGCCAGACGATGTTCGAGACGTTTAACGTGCCGGCCATGTACGTGTCCATCCAAGCCGTGCTGTCCCTGTACGCCTCGGGACGGACCTCGGGGATCGTGCTGGACTGTGGGGACGGCGTGTCCCACTGTGTGCCCATCTTCGAGGGGTACTCCCTCCCCCACTCCATCATGAGGCTGAACCTGGCCGGCAGGGACATCACCCATTACCTGATGAAGCTGCTGACAGAGAGGGGGTACTCATTCGTCACCTCAGGTGCGTTAGGGGGCCTTGTGGTAACCTGGATACTTAGTTTTACACTCGTTGTAAAGGCACGTTCACACTTGTGTGTATATCATGTTTGTATATGGGTTGCGCATAAACATTTTTTTTCGTATAGGTAAAGTTTGCGGGGAAAAAGTTGTTTTCTACTTTGACCAACAGTTGTGCATCCTGGTTATTGAACCGAAAAAAATTACATCTTCGGCAGCAAAATGTACCAAAGAAATATCAATACGGAACTCTTATAGACTTTATACGCACGCTATTGGATGGACACTAGGATGGCACACAGACCTCACTTTTGGTGCTTTACATCGAAATTGACCGTGACCTTATCGTTAGGAGACCACGGTCAAATTTCATCTCACCCCAGCGTAAATTAACAATTTTGATTACGGGTATCGGACAAGTGTTGGTGAAAAAAAATATTCAAATTTGAATAATTTCGACAAAAGACGAATCTCTCTACGCTTTGTGTGTTTCGTTGTCTTTTTAGTCATACTTGCACGTTTTGCATGATATTCCCATTATAAAGTCAAGGGTAACACAAATCCAATTTAGGCACAGTGAGGCCGCCAACGTGCCGCAGTCCAGAGACATAACCATTTTAAAATGTTCGCATATGACGTAACAACCACCTGTTTTTTCTCTCCCCACCAGCCGAGAGAGAGATCGTGCGGGATCTGAAGGAGAAGACGTGTTTTGTTTCCATGAATTTTGAGGAAGAGATGATGAGGATAGCGATGAACACAGAGCAGATGTACAAGAGGACCTTTGAGCTTCCGGACGGACAGAAGGTCACCATCGGCAGCGAGCGCTTCAGGGCGCCCGAGGCGCTCTTCCAACCCTCCTTCCTCGGTGAGACATCAACCCATTGTTTAGAACAATAAGCGCTTTAACACTTCCGAGTACGCATACGTAGAGAAGGAATTGTGGCTAATATATCAAAGGTGAAGGCCCCTGAGACAATGGTCAAGACGAGACCAAGGACCTTCACCTTTGACATGTTACCTACTACCTATTCCTGTCGCCGCGCATCCGTACTCGGAAGTGTGAAAGCGCTTGTAGTCTATCGTAACGATGAGACTTGACACGATATGGGATGAACGTCTATGTGCTGAAAAAATGGGGTTTCTCTTTAAGTATGGTCACCATTTGTTGCATAAACTTTACGGAGGCTCACTGGGGTCCAGTTTGTTATTCTATATTGTCTGTTTTACTCGTTATGGCCTGGTCACATCGGTCGTGCGATCGTCGTACGATCCCAAAATGATGGCCATCTTGTGATAGTCGTGCATATGTCAAAATTGCATATGTTCAGAATTCAGTTGTCTTGTTATGGAAAAGGCTGCTCTAGATCACTGCCGGTGGTTTTAAAACCTTCTTAAAAACTTCTATGGCATCAAAATCGTAGGGCGCTGTTAGTGACGTCGATGAATCTGAGTATCCCAGTCAGTGACGTACGTATGTATTTGCAGGTATGGAGTGCTGCGGTATCCACGAGACCACGTATTTCAGCATCATGCGCTGTGACCTTGACATCCGTCGTGACCTCTACGCCAACCTGGTGCTCTCGGGAGGGTCCACTATGTTCCCGGGGGTGACAGACCGCATGCAGAAGGAGATGCTATACCTTGCCCCTCCCGCCATGAAGATTAAAACCGTCAGTCCACCGGAAAGGAAGTACTCCGTCTGGATAGGTGGTTCCATTTTGGCGTCCCTCCACTCTTTCCAACAGATGTGGATCAGAAAGTTTGATTACGATGAATACGGACCCACCATTGTTCACAGGAAATGTTTCTAAGAAAAGCAAAGAAAAATACATTGGGACCCTTCCACAGTGTATTGTATACGAGTAGGTAGTTTTGTGATATACAGTTAATTTGAAATATTTGTTAACAAAAAAAAGTCACGACACTTTACACAAAGGGTTTTGAATACAACGATAAAGGGAACACTGTTCCCAAATGTGGTGCTATGATCACACTCAGTTTTATAACTTCCTTCAAGAAGAAACATTGTTTGGGTTACTTTCGTAGCAACATGGGTCAGTAAGGCCCTTGCCAACATCGCAGTGTTCTTCATAGATATTAGAAAAAAAGAGGTTTGTAACTAAATACGTAAGACAGCAATGTAAAGGGGAAAGTTGATATTATAGCTAGTGAAACGGTGAAGCACTCATGGAAAAGGAATCTACCACAAACCAGAGTTCTCACTCTAAGAAAAAATATAACAGACCTGTTGTAAGCTACATGTATAAACAATGTGTCTATTTTCCATTCATTGATCAAGATGTTGGAACAAATCACTGAGAAGCCAGGGTCACAAAACAAAGTTGACATACGCCCCCTGGCGAAGTTAGAACATAGGACAAGTGGCCAGCAGTTCACTGAGACATATGATTGAGCAATGTATTCTAAGATAATAGCGTTGTTGCATCTTGTGTTGTGTATATCAAGACATTCTTAAATATGGCACGAGTTTTTACTTCCTAGATTATAATTAGATTTAATCTTCACCAATTGAAAAAAAAGTTATGTAAGAAAAATGCAATAACGTTTGTGGGTTTGTTTGGTCAGATGGAATCTTTTCAGTGTTCACCATTATATGTATATTCTTATTTTGTAGTCTTGCTGTTTCATGGATCTTCTTCCAAAAACAAAGAGTACCATTTCTGATTACCAGAACTTTATTAAAGTAGTGAAGTAACACTTACACCAGCTGTTTCGAATTTCTATTTGCTACACTTGGTTCGCTGCACACAGACCGTCAGACGTGGGTCCACTGTCATGTTTGTATCACTACACGGCTTTTGTAAATAAATGGACAGTTAAGGACCGATGGAATGCGTGGAATGTGTCATCTCTGTATGTAGATTATTTTCCTGTGTAGTCTGACTCTAGTTTTAGAATATCTCAGTTTTCCGGATCCGTTCACTTTCCTAAAAACGTTCTCTCTGCTTAGGACCCTTCAACGTAACCCCTTACTCACTCTCATTCTTCCTGAGCTTATACTCTACACAAAGGTCAACATAGATGAAAAATACGTGCCTTCCTCGTATTCCATATTGGATGTTCAACTTGGTGGAAACTTGAATGGGTAGTTATAGGCAGTTTACTGCTTTCCATGGCACACATTCTCAAGGACAAACTTTGCATAAGAATGAACTTAACACATGTATCAAAGGCAACCAAAGCAATATTAGGGCCCGAAAACAAATGGAAATAAAAAAAATGCTGAAATCTTCATGGTAGTGACATTTATAAACTTTGTTTAGCACATTTTCGTAATAACTTCATACTTTGAGCAATTCAAAACCGCGCAAAATCGTGCCGTACGATGATCCCCTCAGTTTACTCCAACCACGATTTTCAGTGAGTTCTCGCATCACAACAACGTCGTATGTTTTCATCATGGACGTTGCTATACATTGTGATGGTAGAAATGACTAAATGAATAGATTTTCGGGCCCTAATACTGCTTGGGTTTCCTTTAAGCATGATGCTCAATGAGTTTGCGTGAAATGCGTCAAAAGTGGAATAAATTATTATATGAATTATAGATTGAGACCAGTCAATTCAATTCAAAGCCTTTAACTTTTATTTCATGGTTCGCTCGGTTATATGGCCGCTTTTCAACAAAGTTCGACTAGATATGAAGGAGGGCACGGATAATAGTATAGATCTAGTAAGTTTTGAAAACAATCGGATACTAAGATAAAATGCCCAAACTCACCGACGTTGTAAAGGACAACCTAAAGTAAGTGACAAGCCATCGCGACGCTTTTTAGAGACGATATAAAAGGCGTCGTGTCCTGAGTACATGAATAGTTTTCCCACGCAAAAGGCATCTGAATGTTTTGCCTTCAATTCCACAGTCCTACACACAGAAATAGAACATGGCGGTCAAACATGGTTGCGGGGGGCATTTTTCTGGGAACATGCATCATTCAGTGTCTCGTTTAGTCAATGGGTCGCCAATAATGGGAATGGTGAATTTCTGACAGCTGTGCAGAGGTGGAAAATCCAGACATTAAACACTTCCATGTCTGGTAACACAACTTGATTGGGGAACGATTTCCCCGTATTCTGATCTTCACAACTGTATAAAAAGACCCTGTGGCTGGGACTCGTCGCGGCACAACTTAATACAGCGTCCGAGAAACACCAACGATCCACCGGCAGTTTCGTCATACCTCAGACTGGTGAGTTCCCGATGGCGTTTGTCATATGTGGAACGTGGAACACATTCGTCATTGTCAAACTGTCTAAACTTTTCATTAATCGTCATTTATCATCCTGTTTCTTGCACGTCTATAACTTTTTGATACGCAAAAGGCCGTGAAGATTTAGCTGGCCGTAGATTGTGATTGATGGAGTAGCTTCATGGATATTTTCTTGTGTATTTTGAGTACGTTTAGTACATGTGGTCTGGCAATTTGGTTTTCGCGAGCAGATTATGAAGATTTTCTTCAGAGACTGCATTATAGCCAAGAATGCATCAATTCTTTCTAAGACGCCTTCGGTATCAATTATATACAGACAAAATGAAGACAACAGAAGGCATAACTTAATGTAACATGCCTGGTATCCTTCGCAGAAATAAGCAAAGATGTGCGACGACGAAGAGACAACAGCCCTGGTCTGTGACAATGGCTCCGGACTCTGCAAGGCTGGCTTCGCCGGCGACGACGCCCCTAGGGCTGTCTTCCCATCCATCGTCGGCCGCCCAAGACATCAGGGCGTGATGGTCGGTATGGGTCAGAAGGACGCCTACGTTGGCGACGAGGCTCAGAGCAAGAGGGGTATCCTCACCCTGAAGTACCCCATCGAGCACGGCATCGTCACCAATTGGGACGATATGGAGAAGATCTGGCATCACACCTTCTACAACGAGCTGCGTGTTGCACCTGAAGAGCACCCGTGTCTTCTGACGGAGGCTCCCCTCAACCCGAAGGCCAACAGGGAAAAGATGACCCAGGTAAGATGGAGAGACATCTAGGAACACCGTCTACAATATATTTCATTGTTTAAAACAAAAGCAAGTTAAATGTAGAGTGGTCTTGGCAGACGGAGGTAGAGAAAGACACACACACATCAAGGATTCGGTTCTTGCCTGATAAACCATGATCACCAACATGCTTGGCGTCAGGAAGGGTGCCTAGCTTACGAGTTGAGAAAACTCTTCTTGCCTTTTTACAGATCATGTTCGAGACCTACAACGTGCCGGCCATGTACGTGGCCATCCAAGCCGTCCTCTCCCTCTATTCGTCCGGTCGTACCACCGGTATCGTGCTGGACTCCGGCGATGGCGTGACCCACACCGTGCCCATCTATGAAGGCTACGCCCTGCCGCACGCCATCATGCGTCTGGACCTGGCCGGGAGGGACCTGACCAACTACCTCATGAAGATTCTGACTGAAAGAGGCTACTCATTCGTCACCACAGGTACAAATATCTGCCGTTTATAACAGACAGCTTTTTGTACGTATCTAACATCTCTTATTTGGAAGTAAACACTTTTGATTGGTCAGTTCCCGACACTTTTTATTCAAATTCTTATTGTTTGTCTTGCCCGTTGCGTCTTCATTTGATCTGCGACGTTTGTACGTCGAAGATAAACCGTTTCTGATACCTCCGTCTTATCAAAGACGCTATACTAATCGTCTATCACGTTTTATTTCAATAGCTGAGCGTGAGATCGTCCGTGACATCAAGGAGAAGCTGTGTTACGTCGCCCTGGACTTTGAACAGGAGATGATGACTGCGGCCACCAGCTCCAGTCTGGAGAAGAGCTACGAGCTGCCTGATGGACAGGTCATCACCATCGGCAACGAGAGGTTCAGGGCACCGGAGGCCTTGTTCCAGCCTTCCTTCCTCGGTTCGTCACTATCCCATTTTCAAGATCGATGCATGAATGAAATGCCTCTCTGGGACTGAAATATTTTTCCATAACAAATATGACAGCATGGTAATACAGAATGGGCATGGAATCTAATATCCAACAGAACCATCTTCTGTATACATATCTTACCAAAACGGTCACATTCTTTATGGAAGAATCTACCATTCTTTCCCAGCACATGTAAGAAGTGACCATCTCTTCTCCGTGCTGTTATTAATTTTTGTTTCCGCATTGCCACATTTCCCATTTTTTCCACATATGTGACAAAATTACGTACAGTCAGCAAGTCCAAACATACTATGGAAACTGATGCACTGTCCCCACATTTATTCTGTTGTTATGATAACACTGTCACATCTTCAATGATATGGCTTTGTCACCAAAAACTGAATCTGAAATTTTCAATGGCTTGAACAGGTATGGAGTCGACGGGAATCCACGAGACCACCTATAACTGCATCATGAAGTGCGACATCGACATCCGTAAGGACCTGTACGCCAACAACGTCCTGTCCGGAGGCACCACCATGTACCCCGGTATCGCTGATCGTCAACAGAAGGAGATCACTTTCCTGGCCCCCAGCACCATGAAGATCAAGATCATCGCTCCTCCCGAGAGGAAGTACTCCGTGTGGATCGGTGGGTCCATCCTGGCCTCCCTGTCTACCTTCCAAGCCATGTGGATCACCAAGCAGGAGTACGACGAGTCCGGACCGTCCATCGTGCACAGGAAATGCTTCTAGACTGAACTCCGATTCTAGTCCGCTCAAATCTTGCTCTTGCATATCGATCATGTTTAACGTTTTCGTACGATTATCATTTAATGATGTTCTGTGTAGTTATCGTTTCATGCAGGCTTCTATTGGAGCAAGGCATGCATTGTGCTATCATCATTATGAACTGTAATATTTTGACATATTCAGAATCCATCCATCCATCCATCTATTTATTCAATCATTCATATATCCACCCATCTCTTCATTCATCCATCCATGCCTTTATCCATCTATTCATTCAGTCATTGTCATATTATTCATTCATTCATTCATTCATTCATTCACCTATACATTCATTCATTCACCCACCCACTCACTCACTCACTCATCTATTCATTCATCCATTCATTTGTTCATCCATCTACCCATCTATTCATCCATCCATCTTTCCATCCTTCCATTTTCCATCCATTTTTTCATCCATCCATCCACTCGTTCATTCATTCATCCATCCATCCATCCATCCATTCGTTCATTCATCATTCGTTAATTAATCTATCCATCATTTTATTTATCCATATTCATCTATCCAATCATCTGTGCTTTCTTTTTCAAATAACTCTCCCACCATGTATATGATACACTTTTGTTATGACTGATCCAAACTAAGCCAATATCTCGGCTTGTAAATGAAATTCGTGTACTAGTACACCAGGGTGTCTATACCCGGACACCGGTTTACAAATACGATATGACCGTTAACTACGGACTGCTTTTATACTTCACGTATGTTCGCAATAAACGCTCTCATTTGAAAGATATTGTTTTTGTGTTTAATCTTGTGAATGAATAAATATCCCTACCATAGCGCAAACAAGAGTTCGAAGATCTCACGCCTCCGTGAAATATTTGAAAGTTTCTCATGTGTCTTGCTCAATTACAGACATTTACTTGGTTACACAAAAAGATTTTGACTGATAGTACGTATGTGTGTCCAGTCCATTGATCACTACCTGTCACTCTACGGTGAATGTGACTAGCTTATGGAAATGCGTAAATGCTAAAACATAGACAGACCAAAAACAATACTTCCCCGTAAATCAGTAGCCTCTTCCATTGACCCTATGACCTGTCATGTCTGAAACTTGCGGTCACTCCCGCTGACCTTATTTGCGGTGACGCCATCTTCCCTCTCATTTCCTGACATCTCTACTGGTAGTGTGTTAAAAAAATACGGACACACAAGAACATAACAAACAGACATACCGAAAACAAAGCCTCCCTACACGGAGCTGAGGCAACTAGTGAAATTTGATCGGTGGTAAAGTCCTCGCCTTGTGGAATATCGTGCAAACTTATTGCATGGGCGTAAAGCTGCATTGCTACTTATGTAGAACATGCATACATAAGCAGTATTTAGATATTACAGTGTGTTGCAGATACTGTTAGGGTCCGGGTACATGTATACAACCAAATGACTTGCGCGGAAAGCCTAAGGACAGGAGAGTACTACCGTTAGAAACTGCTCGCCACCCCCAAATTCGGAAGTATCAATCATATTTGATGGAGGAGGGACAGGCGTGTGACTATATAGGAAATAGCAAATTTCGGGTAGAAATAAGCAGTAAAATATAACATTCTAATTCCTTAACATTTGGGTTTTAAGATATATTATGTTTGATAAATACAAAACGGTCTAAAGATTCAATTAGTACAAAAGCGTATTAAAGGGTTTTAACGTCGTTTTGAAATAAGAATGATCACATGTAGATATGTTGTCAGCCAAAGGTCAATACTGAAATATAATCTAACTAATCACAAGCATGGCATACTAGTATACTTTGCAAAGTGGGTGTAAGAAGTTTAAGAAGTAATAGTTTAAGAGTAAAGTTATTTGAAGAATTTAATCAACATTTCACTGAAGGGGAGCGCTACATAAAGGTATCAGACCTTGATGTACATTCCTGTGTTTTATCATTATCATAACTTTCTAGAAATTTAGTTTATCATGTTGACTTATATACAAGAGGAATAAACAAAGTACAAAAACAGCAGTACTCTATTGAAGAACGACGCTCGCCGAGTAAGGCATTTCCTGATAAGAGATGAACACATGAAGTTTTTATTATCCTAACATTTCCTTACAGTGCAAGACAACAAATACGATAAGATACAATACACACAATACAATACAGTTGTAACGTACAATAAAATACAACATAGAACAATACAATGAAATACAACACAGCACAACACAATACAATACAACACAGTACAATACAATATGTAATTCAGTACGATACAATACAATACAATACAATGCAGTACAATACAGTACAATACGGTAAATATAGTACAGTACATTACGATACTATAAGATACGATACGATACACTACTATACAATAAAAATAGGACATAACAATATTGTCAGCATGCAGATAAGCTTTTTTTTCTGCAAACCGAAGTTCAACCTTATACAGAAGAAATTCCAAATAGTTTTTTGGTCCGACATTTCCTATTTTCACACAGACAAAATATCTCAGGCTAATTCCCCATGCAGTATTATATAACGTTACCACAAAACGATGTCCATAAATTCGCACAGTACATGACACAAAAGTACAAACTGAATCGTAGCCGTCTGCTACATATGCATGAAACAATGCTTCACAAATATATATCATTATAAATACTTCTATAGATATACTACACACCATCATTAAAAGGTAAATCCTATGCTGAGACGAAAGATGCGCATTGCATCCCTGCAACCATCATTTCTCACTGACGTAATTTCGGAAGTACTACAGTTCAAAGAGAGGGTTGTTAAAGCTTTGAGAAGAAGTTTTCACTTCACCTTGACACTGTTAAAAATAACCAGACCTTTCATGGTACCTCAAAGGCCGTGACAGTTTTAAAGAAGGTAAGAGAATTTTCCCAGACTTTGTCGACACAAATTGGGAGTGGAATACAAAGTAATGCGTCATGTTGTGCAGTTCGCGGAATTTGTTCGAACCACGCATTCTTGACCAAAAACACCGCTCCCCTTTTTGGTCGTCTGCGCCGCCGTCCAAGTAGGACAAACCATTAACAGAAGAGAACGCCGTAAAAGAGACAAAGGCTCCATTCCTGGCTGAATATGGGTCACTTTTCCCAGAAGATTGTGGTGCCGTTTGTGTATAAAGCCCGGTGGAGAGGTTCTGTCGGCCACACTGACCGTCTGATCACTTCGCCAGACTTGTTCCGAGGGACCAACAAACGGTAAGGCCAGCTTCAGTTCATAATCCGGTATATGAGCTCGCTTTTGCGATTCAGCGTGCACATTGTAGTTACATGCCAGGGTTGCCCAACTAGCAAAAGCTCGCATTGTCAAATAAAATAGATTGTGAAAGCAATGCCTAGATTATTGAGATGTAAAATTGAAGGATGCGGGATTGTCGAAACCATTGCAATTTTTATGTCACTGTGAAATTCATATTTTCTACTGCAACTGTGAAAAGGAATCAACTATGTACTTCGGCCCCTTGGCTTCGTGACGTATGACCGAGCGTAAAATTTTCCAGATTTTTAAATTGAATTCTGTGATAGCATGCGCTTCAATCCCAATCATTTAGTGCCCTTACTTTCATTCAATTCTAAAACGTCCGGGCAATGATGACTTTGTACGCAGCTTATCATTTTCATGTACTAGTATTCCATTTCTACACGTAAACGTTTGCTGTATTGTGCACGGGTCTACGCTGTTTCATACTGATGTGGAGGTTTTCTATTTCTTTAGTATAAACTCTCATCATGTGTGACGACGAAGAGACGACTGCTCTGGTTGTTGACAATGGCTCCGGACTGGTCAAGGCTGGCTTCGCCGGCGACGACGCCCCCAGGGCTGTCTTCCCATCCATCGTCGGCCGCCCAAGACATCAGGGCGTGATGGTCGGTATGGGTCAGAAGGACGCCTACGTTGGCGACGAGGCTCAGAGCAAGAGGGGTATCCTCACCCTGAAGTACCCCATCGAGCACGGCATCGTCACTAACTGGGACGATATGGAGAAGATCTGGCATCACACCTTCTACAACGAGCTGCGTGTCGCCCCAGAGGAACACCCAACCCTACTGACAGAGGCTCCCCTCAACCCCAAGGCCAACAGAGAAAAGATGACCCAGGTAAATTTGTTTCAGACTTT
Organism: Branchiostoma lanceolatum; assembly: GCF_035083965.1. Lineage (NCBI taxonomy): Eukaryota > Metazoa > Chordata > Leptocardii > Amphioxiformes > Branchiostomatidae > Branchiostoma > Branchiostoma lanceolatum. The sequence continues at coordinate 11,286,076 of NC_089731.1, forward strand.
TACGTCCGAGAAAGTAAATCATGAATTGAAACGCCGAGTCAGTATTGAAAAATCTGCATTTCTTTTTTCGAGTCCCGAAAATTTTCCCATGACCTCGACGGTCTAGTAGTAGATCATTATGGCAATGTTTTACAACTTTCAATTTTTCCGTACAGATCATGTTCGAGACCTACAATGTGCCAGCCATGTACGTAGCCATCCAGGCCGTCCTGTCCCTGTACGCCTCCGGCCGTACCACCGGTATCGTGCTGGACTCCGGCGATGGCGTGACCCACACTGTGCCCATCTATGAAGGCTACGCCCTGCCGCACGCCATCATGCGTCTGGACCTGGCCGGGAGGGACCTGACCAACTACCTCATGAAGATCCTGACTGAAAGAGGCTACTCATTCGTTACCACAGGTTTGTTAAGATTTAGATACTCCTCAATCTATATCGCTAGCCGCACCAGCTGTCCAAAACTTGCGTCAAAATGTCCACCTAGCGGAATTTGTAGGAGTAACATAGAGCTAGAGAATGCGCCGTGGCATGCACCTGTTGTAGCAGCACCATTTACGACCGAGAAATGGCACTGTCACTGGGCATTTCATTTACATTCAGCGGGGAAAGCATGGCCGGTTCATCCACGGTAGGATTGTGGTAAATTTAACGGGAAAGGCATATCCGGATATAATAACTTTTATTTGCAAATTTATGCCGTAGGCTAAATGCAAGGGTACAAAGAGTAGAAAATGTAACAAGGTTAACAATTGCTAATTCTATGCGTTTAACTAATATTTCTACATACAACATTACTGAGGTATATATATAGAGAGAGCAAATCTATTATGACGCTTCGATTCTTGGTTTCCAGTTCGCCTATTGATATTGTCAAAATGAATATTGTTGTGTCTTGTATGATCTCACAAGAAGCGTCTATAAAAGGAAAGGAACAAGACATTGCATCATTTAATATCACTGCGTTTTTCCTCAGCCGAGCGTGAGATCGTCCGTGACATCAAGGAGAAGCTGTGTTACGTCGCCCTGGACTTTGAACAGGAGATGATGACTGCGGCCACCAGCTCCAGTCTGGAGAAGAGCTACGAGCTGCCTGATGGACAGGTCATCACCATCGGCAACGAGAGGTTCAGGGCACCGGAGGCCTTGTTCCAGCCTTCCTTCCTCGGTATGTTTCTAGCGATTACAAATTCTTTGAAAACTGACTGTAGCTTTCTTTTTACCGTACATCGCCGATATGCCAAGTGCTTCGGTGATTAAATATTTGATTTTCTGGTGGTAAACATAACGATTATTCCAGTTCACTTCATATATTTTCTTACAATGCCTGTCTTTCCAGGTATGGAGTCGACGGGAATCCACGAGACCACCTATAACTGCATCATGAAGTGCGACATCGACATCCGTAAGGACCTGTACGCCAACAACGTCCTGTCCGGAGGCACCACCATGTACCCCGGTATCGCTGATCGTCAACAGAAGGAGATCACTTTCCTGGCTCCCAGCACCATGAAGATCAAGATCATCGCTCCTCCCGAGAGGAAGTACTCCGTGTGGATCGGTGGGTCCATCCTGGCCTCCCTGTCCACCTTCCAAGCCATGTGGATCACCAAGCAGGAGTACGACGAGTCCGGACCGTCCATCGTTCACAGGAAATGCTTCTAAATACAAAACACGAACCGTATATTTGACAAAAACTTCAATTTGATTGCTACTATAGAAAAGTTACCGTATGATATGTAAGTGGACAGGACTACGTGATGCAAAATCATGACAGCTATACAAGATGAGGTCGGAAAATGGGAATCGTACAATGGGAAATGGAATGCATAAAAACACTATTGGGCAGTATGGTCAGTATGGGCGACTGGACTGGTAAAGTCGTGTATAGTAGCACTTGATTTGGAGTTTCTGATTCCGATTATTGCCTGATAAATTATGATTGCTGGCTTCTTGTCGCCAATTCTAAAAATAAGGTAATGATGTACTTTGACTTATTTCCAATTTGTACATACGCACAAATCTCAAAACGTTAAGTAAAAACTCATGAATTTGGAATAAAGATATCAATGGGAACACGCAGAGTCTGTGTTTGATTGATTGATTGATTGATTGAATGATTGATTGATTGATTGATTAAATCTTTCCCTGCCATTTGTTCTTGCAGTCTTCCACTGCCTCATTCCAATTTATATGAACCCATATCGCACTATAGACTATGTTTGCAGGATGAACATTGCGAATAAATAGTCCAAGACTTTCTAATGGCCTGTGTTTTCTCTTGAATGTTCACGGTTAAGTACACTAGTAGTCCTTGATAACATTACTTACAGCCTAGAGTTACTGAATAAGGACGAGGGGCGGAGCTATATGTACGTTGATCCGTTTTGTAATGATTACTAGTATCATAGCCAGACTGATACACAGTGCAGAAGAAAAGCGGATCTGCAGAAAAGAACTTGCAAACAGAACTGAGTCAGCTTACAGGTGAGATTTTTGTGGCAGAGACTGCCATTCTCGTATAGAGCTGTTTCAAGAGCCATAGTCGATGCTGTAGGGCTGTTGTGAATTAGGATTTTACCATGGTCAATACTAACCGACGGAGGCCATAGCACTAGTGTCATAGTGGAAATTTGAACAGACATACTGAAACGTTGTCTGGTCTGAGGCATATATATTAGTATTATGTACATGTGGACCATGAGGAAGAGGGCCGAAAGAGGAGAAAGGTACGGCTGCCCCAAATCCACCAACCCATGCCCAGTTCATCTGCTAGTGATGAAGGAGGGCATGCCGCTCTAGGATAGGACTGTTCAAAGGCAACTCCTTCCCACTAATCCTTGACAACGGGGAATGAGCCATAATAATAATCATCATCATTATGATACGATGATATTTCAAGGTGGACCACACAAGACACAAGTATCATACAAGAATGTGGCCTCGCACAGAGCCGGGAAGGACACCCATAAGGGCACGGATTCCTGTTCAAACCTTTCAACCCTTATTTGAAACACACTTCCCAGAAGCGGAAATCCTTTTCTGTTCCAATGACCTGCAGTCTTGGGATATTTCATTTCTCATGATTCCCAGCTGACTCCAGATTTCCCAAATTTAGGCATGTAAGGCTGGGGAATGTCCTTGTCGCCTTGTAATGAGATGCAGCAATGATATGACCTAATTGCTACCTCTGGTATATTTAGACATTGTAGCGTACAGTGGGATCGGAAAAAAGTTGTGAAGACGAATTTTAGAATACTGGGTGTGTTATCAACGATAGTGCGTAGCGTGCACCTGCTGCAAGAGGGCGCTTCTTACATCTGTTTGTACACACGTGCACCTCACTTTTAACCAAATCGGTTAGCCTGAGTATTGAACTTATAGTTATTTGGAGAAGTTAGAGAACATTATATATCCCGACATTATCACTAGCATTGGTCGACATACTTAAAATTGGCGTCATAAGTTTCGTCTGTTATCATTGGCTACCATGCCCAAATTTGGATATGAGACTTGTGTGGCAGTTGTTGTATGCTGCAGATAACGTTAGTGTGTAGCGCCCTCTAGCGAGAATACGACGAAACTCATTATCAACTTTGGATTGTCCAAAATTGAACATTCTTACATTGGAGCGCATTGAAACCCAGACTCTTACATTTTCTCAACACTTCCTTCATGTCTACTGTCCTGACGTCGAACAAGTGTGTCGTAGGGTTGTTATTATTCTTTAGGTATGCCAACATGCATTGGGTTAGTTGACAAGTACGAGGTGAGATTAGCCTAGGTAACAGTCCATAGCTTTGTCTAGAGGATTGGTACCTTTTCATATACATTATAAAACTATTACACTTAATAACAACCTGTAACTGTATATTAGTAAAGAAGACAACAGACAAATCATATTGCTTGGATCAGCCTTTATATTTGCAAAAAGAGAGTGGAACAAAGTCTTACAAAACAAAGATATCCATTTTCGCCTTTTGTTAATCTTGTCGGGAGATAGATGTTTGATACACGGATTCACGATCTTGTTCACAGAACATGCATTACATTGGGGATGACACTGGGAACGGGGAGGCCGCCATATTTGTATCGTCCCCAGGGTACAACAGCCACGCATGCGCATTGGTTTTCAGCAACCAGTCGTCAGATTTTTGTCCCCGGGGACATGACTGACCAAAATACCAATAAGAGCCCCAAATCTCCGACTTCCTTTTTTCCTCCTGTGCTAAACTGCTTCTATCCTACCATAGTTCCTTCACAGACATTTTTTCCATCTTTCTTTCCTCTCTCTCTCTATGAAACATTAATGATTTAGAAGCACTTGCGGTGGACAATTGCTGGTCCCGACTCGTCGTATTCCTGCCTGGTGATCCACATCTGTTGGAAGGTGGACAGGGAGGCCAGGATGGACCCACCGATCCATACAGAGTACTTCCTCTCGGGAGGAGCGATGATCTTGATCTTCATGGTGCTGGGGGCGAGCGCGGTCATTTCCTTCTGCATACGGTCAGCGATACCCGGGAACATGCTGGTGCCTCCGGACAGGACGTTGTTGGCGTACAGGTCCTTACGGATGTCGATGTCGCACTTCATGATGCTGTTGTAGGTCTGCTCGTGGATGCCGGCGGATTCCATGCCTATGAAGAAACCAAACTTTCATTAAAATTTTGACAAAGAGAGTTGCCCACACAAAAACGACTTACGCTACCAGCCAGAAGTCCCTGTTCGCCATTTATGGACATACATCGCACGCACCTTCTTTCCTACCTAACATTTTCAAAGCGTTTTGCAACAGTATATTCAATAGCTCATTTTTTGTAGAAGAAAGGGACAAGAGGCTCACCAATGAAGGAAGGCTGGAAGAGGGTCTCGGGGCAGCGGAACCTCTCGTTGCCAATGGTGATGACCTGTCCATCAGGCAGCTCGTAGCTCTTCTCCAGGCTAGATGTGGTGGCCGCAGTCATCATCTCCTGTTCGAAGTCCAGGGCCACATAGCACAGCTTCTCCTTCACGTCACGAACAATTTCTCTCTCAGCTACGGGAGGAAGATATTCGTATTAGGATGGTCACAGATAACGCTCATGGCGTAACCAAATCCATATGAAAAATCCATGACTAAAGGCCTATGCTCAGTTATCTGATTTTGTTCTGCAATACTAAGAATCTATACAAGTTGCTCCAATCCAAAGTCAGATCGAACTCTAATTCTGTTCTGAACACATGCCCATACCGCAACCTTTACGTCAACACATCATAAATGCCCCCTTTCACTGGACCCACGGCACGCTGGCGGCGTCGCTGCGTCCTAAACTGGATTTGTGTTACCCTTAACTTTATAATGGGAATATCATTAAAAACGTACAAGTATGACCAAAAAGACAACAAAGCACACAAAGCTTAAAAAGATTCATTTTTTGTCGATGAAATTCGTTGAGTGCTTTGTCAATTCGATCGGCCGCCAGCGTGCCGCCAGCGTACCGCGGGTCCGGTGAGAGGGTGCCGGGGGGGCTAAACGTAGTCGTAAATACGTACCAGTGGTCACAAAGGAGTAGCCGCGGTCGCAGAGGATTCTCATCAGGTAGTGGGTCAGGTCCCTGCCGGCCAGGTCCAGACGCATGATGGCGTGGGGGAGACAGTAGCCCTCGTAGATGGGCACGGCGTGGGTCACACCGTCACCGGTGTCCATGACGATGCCGGTGGTACGACCGGAGGCGTACAGGGACAGCACGGCTTGGATGGCCACGTACATGGCGGGGGCGTTGAAGGTCTCGAACATCAACTGTCGGGAGATACGACACTTATCAGTTATAAATAACGCTTAGTGGGTCTAATACAACTTCAAGAAAATGGGAAAGACGACACTAGTTTATGAGCTACAATACCAGGCTATGGTTTGCACCCATTCCGCACTTGAGAAACTGAGGCTTATCATCTGTGAGGCCTTAGAAATTTTTTTTTTCCGTCACTGAGAGACCTTGGTGGAAATTTACAACAACAAAGACTGACCTGGGTCATCTTTTCCCTGTTGGCCTTGGGGTTCAGTGGCGGCTCAGTCAGGAGGATGGGGTGCTCCTCGGGGGCGATACGCAGCTCGTTGTAGAAAGCGTGGTGCCAGATCCTCTCCATGTCGTCCCAGTTGGTGACGATGCCGTGCTCGATGGGGTACTTCAGGGAGAGGATACCTCTCTTGCTCTGAGCCTCGTCGCCGACATAGGCGTCCTTCTGGCCCATACCGACCATCACGCCCTGAGAAAGACAAGTAATATTCATTTAAATTCTTCGCAAATTTGAACCTCGCAGCACCACCAAAATGTATGCGTCCAAGGCCTGCCAAAGCCAATATACAGAACGTATTTCCCGAGATTTAGAAACCTAGAAATACAACAGTGAAAGTTGCTGATAGAGTGAAGTATTCAATTTACAATTCTCGCCGATTAAGATACCGGTCAACTAGAGTGTCGTGTGGGACTATTAATTGTGGTTTATTGTTGAAAAATTTCATTTTGGAGGCCAGCATTACTGGAGCTTTTGGGGAAGGTACGAATCAATCATGTACTACTATTACAAGTGTAAAACTATGACTTTCAGTTGTAGATACTGTACCTGATGCCTTGGGCGGCCAACGATGGAAGGGAAGACTGCCCTGGGCGCGTCGTCACCGGCGAAGCCAGCCTTGCACAGGCCGGAGCCGTTGTCGATCACCAAAGCTGTGGCCTCTTCTTCTTCCATTGTGATTGGTCAGATGAGTCAGGGACTGGAGGAAGAGGAAAGTGCAGAGGTTTAAGATATATACTGACCTTATCGATATCTTGACTTATATGAATTTAGTAGTTAAAATCAAATACTAAGCTTATATTGACTCATGTCGCCAATATTCGACCCAACAACTGGTAACTTCTTCATATGTACTATATAATATAGTACAGCGTTGCACGGCCCAACAGTCTTTTGATGATACCAGGTAAGGAACTTCACTATGTTTAGTTTCAGGTTCGCTATTGGGGCGTTGCCCACCACAAGGAAGCTTCAATGGTCCTGTAGACATGTTAGGCTTAATGCTTTGAAATAAAAAAAACAATTTTGAAACAGAATAGTCGACTTCGGTGCTGAATCAAATGTTTTGAATGGAACTACAATCCTTTCTTCACTTGAAAGTTCTGTATCTGTGTCGTTGGAAGCCATTCTGAATCAAAGTTGAACTGCAGAAGCCAATACAAACATTGGACTTACCCAAATTTTCTACTGATCAGCTCCAGTCTTTGTCAATAGTCAATTTCTGTGTTGGCTATTGTAGTTCAAGTTTTAGTCGGTATAATCCTTTATCCGAATACGATTCAGATGTAACAGAGTTTTTTAAACTCTTCAATCTCATAAACAACTGTTCTCTTTAGTTTATGACTGCGTCACCTGCATACCCATTCAAGCTTACAAAGAACAAGAGACTAAGAAATTTATGAAATAAAAGACGAAGGGTAACTTACTTAGTACGGGTGTAAGAGCTGGCCGACAGTTGCAGCAGGAGTGCACAGGTTCTTGTGAGGAGGAGCTCCCGTGGAAGTGGGTCTTGGGTCTGCAGTAGGTACATTCTTATACAAAACCTTGAGACGAACTTCCCAGAACTTGTCGCCCTGTAAGGAAATGTGCCTTTCTTGTCTACCATTCAAGGGGGGCCAAAGCTGCAGCATGATGATGTATTAAATTTAGTTTTGATGCCCGGTGGTGATAGCAGGCATACTTGTCGGTCCAAGCTGTCAGGAGTACAGAATCTTATCTTGGATTAACTTCTGTTCCCCTTTTGCCATCTCTCTGGAGAGTGGCGTTATCAATAGACGCTACAAGGCGTGTGTTGTAACCGATTCGGCAATTTGGCATGATTTTCACAGTGCCAGTTAAGTGATTATTGCAAAATGAACGATTTTGCGTGCTTCATTAATTTAACAGTACGACCTGGGTAACCCACGTGCCGCCCCTAGCGGCGTCCGCGGGGAGTCGTCTGTAGTTTCCCGCCACCCGACTCAGTCCCTCCGGTGGTTTCCTATCACTTGTAGGATTAAACGGGAAAACCTCGGCCTGTCCTTATTTGTCTCAAGTCGTCCGAGCTCTTTGAAAGTATGCCAACAACTTACGGCTTTCCTCTAGGGGCCGACTAAAATATCACAGTCGCTGTTTTATAGTAACAGTAGGTAGGCCCCGGAGGTATAAACAGCTGGACAAAATTCTTCTTCTATATGGAAAGCTATCACTACTTCCTCTCAGCTTTTACTGGGAACTGAATATTCCGATTGAGATTTCTCCTGGAAGTGTGCAACAAGTCACCCATCGTGACTAAATAAGGCGATTGTGTGGAGTTGATTGCAGACGATGGTCAAGAACTTCTGTTAAATCTTCCCAGACTTCAAGTCGTCTGCTACTGCTAGATTTAAATGTTCTTGCGAGAAAGGAGTGTGAATAGCATCATACTGGTCTGGTTTCCTTTGTTTGACTTTTAGTTTCTTTCAAACAGGTAACCTTCCTACGTTGGATCGACGCCATTTTGAAAAATTGGTCCATGTCACGGTAGGTCGCATGTCAGGCCGCCTGATGAGTCAAGTCAACACTAACGACTCGTGCGCCATATTTATATTACTCACATGTCAAGATCGTGTGCAGCTAATCAGCTGTGAAATAGATCACATCAGGAATATAGAAATATATTGTTGGCTCTCATTTCTGACTTAAAGTAAGGAATTACCTGTATATGTTTCAACTTTAAACTGTAATATTACTATTTTGACTATGAAAATGTATACATGCATGTGCATTGGGTAACGTTCGTTACGGTTCGGCGGGTAACGCCTTGTGGTGTGAATGAAACGTTTAGAGTACGCTCTGATGAGAAAGATGTTTCGTCTTGATTCCCTGGATACGTTGAAATCTCTGCAAACATAGACGTGATGAATGAAGTACGAGTTTCCGTGTACGCCATCTATGACGGCCGGAGACAGTGGGTACAATACCGGCCACGCGCTCGCACCCCGCCCGCCCCGTAGACTCAGGTGCATAGACTATCGGCGATTTTCCGGACCATTTTGTGAGTTTAACAACACAATGGTTTTGGTCGTGACACTGTGGCGAAAGTCAACGGGACCACGACCTGTATTTTCCTAGGGGGCAAACGGCTGTGAACCCTTCGGTCCACAACATGGCTGTAGGTCGCCATATGGCGACTTTAAAACCTTAAATTCTCTCCATAATCGTGTGATCTTTATCATAATCTTTAATCCCATGACAAGATATGTTTGTAGAAAGAAATTGCAGGTCTACCAGTTAACAAAATAGCAACCAGTTGCAGCGTGAAAGACGCAAACTTGTTTGCAGGATTTCCGAAGCGCGCAACCCTCTCGACCCGAGAGCACGCTAAGGTCGTCGAACAAAGACCCACAAAAGCTGCTCGCTAACACAGGGTCAACGACAAACCGGGCAGCGAAAAGGCCCACAAAAAAGCACAGTTCCAAACACTTCTTTTTACAAAGTGGAACATTCGTGAGCGTAGCGCTGCGTTTCCTACGAAATGCAAGTCGAGAATGAAAAATCGAATGTTACAGTCCTTAATTCGTGAAAAATGATGTCGGGGTCAGAAGATGAATGGCCGTGCCCTAAAGACCCCACCGGACAGGTCGCCCCATTGTGTCCCGACGACAACATCTGTTTACTTGGCCTTGGTGTTCTGTCCCTAAAACACGTCCAAGACTGGACCTTCCTCCACACAGCAGCGCTAGGACGGACGGGAACGGCCCCGGCTGGCGCTACAAGTGTGTGGTTAGAACTAAAACAAGCAGAGGCGCGTGGAGATCACAGAAATCCCCTTCCAAACGGAGTGGGCAGATGGAAGAAAGGATCATCTGTCATCCACCACACAGTCTCACATCGTAAGCTGGTCAGTGGACAAAATTGATGGAGAGGGCGAGAAAGGTCAACACTGGACACAAAGGATGCGTGTTCCGAGTCCACTTGTTTGGCCGCAGTGGACGGACGAGAGGAACACTGTGGCCGACTATCCATCACTGCCCGGTGGGACAGGTCGGGGGGAGGGGGGCATTCATCATCTTCACACTGCTCTTTACACCGGACAACGGGGGAAGTCGGGTACAAAAGTAGCGTCGTTTGTCACTGTCGCGGTGATTATGTCCGTCATTAGTCGTCATAAAATGATCATTTACAACGCCGTACAATGGCAACCGGTGCTATTGTCGACCGGGTCGGACGTCTTACCAACAACAGCCTACTGTCATTCGTGTGCAGTTCGGTGACTTCCGCTAGACGGTGCTGTTAAGTGAACGCCCTGTATTGTGAGCGCCCCTGGAGTGATACAGCACATACTCTCCAGGCAGTGGTTAGGTTCCGGCTTGTTTCAGACGCATTTTTGGGCGTTTTTATCGAGCTTTCTATTTTTTCAAGCTTCTTTTTGCAATTGTTCACCAGCCGAACTGGACAATATAGAAAGCCCGATAAAAACGCCCCAAAAGACGTCCAAAACAAGCCGGAGCCTAACCTCTGCTTGGAGAGTTTGCAGCACACTCAACATGCAACAACTAATGTTTAAACTGGAAAAAACCTTAGCAATTTTTGTTTGAATGGTTAATGTCATTGTCCAGTTGCATCCATGTAGAATAAAAACGAGATACCCCTCCACCTACTATACTTTGCCAACAGCAAAATCGACAGAGTTTGAAATTGAATTGGATCTCAACAAGTGAACAAAACACCTCACATTGGAACACACAGTCAATTTCAGTAAATGTCACAAAGATTTAGCCTAGAAAATACCATTTATTACACACAGACTATTTTGTACTTGTCCTGATACTTGGATAGACAAAAAAACTGGGTTAGAGTGTATAGAGCGTCGTACGATCCACTGAGGACATTTTTGGGATGGTAGTGTATGTGTCACCAAGTATATATGTCCTTGGTGTCACACAAAAATCAACTGTCTTGTTACCGAAAAGGCTGTCTTAGATCTTTGTAGGCGGTTGGTTCTGTCACAGCCTACTTGAAAATGATACGACGTCGTGTGACCGCGCCGTAACAAAGAATCCAACCTGATTGTTCGTGGTTGTATTACAAGCATAGGCAATGAGGTTGGATTCTTTTTGATTCAAGCAATATCGGGGCGGATACAGTAGGTTACATTGTTAACGCAAGTTTCAGCCAGTACTATACCGGTAGTATGTATAGTAATAACAGTCGTAATGATCTTTGATTAGAACAAGGCTTACGTGAATTGAGAATATAAGGATTACAACTCTCTATATCAATATTGAAGAGATATTGCTAGCTAGCTACCAACACATTGCCATATAATTCAAAAGTTTAGAATAGAGTAGTATTATTGTATTGATTTCTTTGTCACTGTTGCCATACATTGTACCGTGTACAACCTTCAAGCAGAGTTGTGAAAGGAACAAGTTGCGAGGTTCTACAGTATTGTCTACACACATATCTCTAACCAGCACAGAAAAACTGTAATGAAAGTGAACCTTTTTTATGGCTTCCAATATCTGCTTGGAGATTACCGTTGCCATACCCTTGACCTCTAGTGTACCTACATGTTGCCCTTCGGTGTAACGAGTTTGTTTCTTTATGTCCAACATCTCTTTGAAATAGCCCTATGGTTCAGGGATTGTTCTCCGACTTGCCAAGAACACATCTGCACACAATGAGGTTGCCGGGTGATGTGTACCGGCGAGCCGGACACCTGAACATTCCGTCCAGTTACGACAGCTTGCTCCCACCTTTCAAAAACCTATTATCGGCGCGTGGGGGAATGGTGGCCAGATTTTTAATAACTATGTAGTGACTGAGGAAGGCGGGGGAAGTGACTCGTAATGGGTCGGATATTTGCATGACGACAATGACTTCCATCTATAGAGTGTGTGGCGTTTTGTTCTGTCTGCCAGACGCCACCAGCCGCCTTCTATTGTTACTAAAATGCCGTTAGTGTGTGAACGGCAATTTTTTTCTAGTCAGAAACATGTGAATGGACGATATTCAGGTCCCCGATGGGAGTATTATAAGCGCGAACTGTCGTGTGGGTGTTTTATTGTTCAATCGTCCTCTGGGAGAACGTCGTCCCAATGACCGTCATGGAAAAGGACGCGTAAAGTTCTTACGACAAAAGTGGCTCTAGCGTCCAAGGGGAATCTTCTCTTTCCCTGCGGGAGAGCGGCTTTATGATGCCGCTATGAGCCAGAACACCGCCGCACAGTCGTCACGCAACGCGACACGTAACGCTCTTACTTCGGAAAATCTCTTGACATGTCCTTCGTATCACTTCGGCACTCTCCGTCGGTGGTCGGCGGTGTCGCCAAGCCTGCTGGGCGGGAAGCGATCTGCGAGGTACAGCATAACGTTATTAGTGCCGATAAATCACATTGTCTCTGCTGTTTTGTGGAGAGACGCCTATAACAAACTCAGCAGGTAGTTTCTGGCGTCACATTAAAAAGAAGATATGAACATCATCCCCTCAACTTGTCTCACAACAACAGCAGTCGTTATAACACTTATCAATTATTTCGATAACGTCTATGCAACCAACTTTCTGCTTTTCCTTCCCGTCAATTATTTATCATTAAAACGTCATATAGTCCCTTGTGTACTTATTGTCAATTTCAAACCAGATTCATTGTACACTTTACGAAGTTTGTCACTTTGTGTTGAGACAAAAATGGGCTCTTCCAAAGCGTGGAGCGAAGAAAGGCGACATGGATAATTACGCATGGTTGTTCTCCTAATTAAGCTTGTTCTGTTATCCTATCATCTGCAGAAGATGGATTGTGTCGTCCCCAACAAAGTGTCATAATGACAGGCGCTGTAATAGTAGGGCACGGTAATAATATGGGAGGTTGTCACTGAAGAGGTAACTTACGGAGTCATCCACACAAGTCTTCAGACCTCAGCATCTGGCGCATTACTATGTGAATGTGGTCAGCACTTAGTCTCTACCAGGCCCCTCGGATGGCTGGCAAAATAGTAGCAATGCAATTGGCTTAATAGAGTGACGAGTATGCCAAGGGAGTCGGCTACGGAGAGAGGGTCCAACATCTAGAAGTCGCAAACTGTAACTTCTACAGTGGACTAACCTCTGGCATGTTATCCGTCTATCTGGCCAATTTCTAAGATTTTAAGCGACCTCTGGAGCCTGGTAGAGGCTAGCTATAGTCAGCACTCTTGTCTTCTGTATCTAAAGCTTGTTGTAAGCAGGTTATAGTTGAAGTATAACCTCCTCGCTTGAAAAACACAAAGATACGTAAAAAAACACGAAAGACACAAAGCCACGTCATTAAGGTCTTCATTCATTCATTAAGATTTGATAAACCCCCCCAAAACGCAATGTATCTAGACATCCTTGGTTGTTTTGGCATCTTCTTTTTTATTATCTTTATTCAGCAGAAGAAAAGACCATAAACAAAGACAACAATATAACATAATAACATAAGAGCACATTATTGGGGATAATATTATCATATGATGAAGTAGAGATGAATAGATCATTTTGCAACATTTTCAGTGCGCATTTAAGACAAACCCTCCGCCCCCTCCCCTCGCCCTAGCTCTGAAAGGAGTCTTCTGAACACTTTAAGATGGTTAGCTAAAGACAGACCTGAAAAGCTTAATTAAGATGAGTGATCGATCGGTTGATTTAAAGTTGTGGAGAGAAGAGGAATCGGAGTAAGTGACTGAATTCCTGGCGGCTAGCTTGACGAGATGTCAGTACGGCAGTCAATGAACGTTATAAATGATGTTCAGCTGCAGTTTGCAATACATGATGCAGTTGGGTGATATAACGTTTGCAACAAAAAATTACTTTCATTTCCATTTTTATGAGTACTCGTATACCACACGATTAAAACCGTGCAACGGGAGAGTTCCTTAGAGTCAAGTGTAGCCATATTTCAGTCGCACGCCATTGTCATGAAATAACGACATTTTCGTCCTTGTGCAGTGACTCTTGTAAACGTCCCAGCTTGTGGCAGGTATTAAGGGGTAGTTCTGTCACAACTTTGTGCACAGAAAACTCATCACGACGGAAAGTACGAGTAATCTTAGTCTATCACAGTCACTCTCCAAGCAAACATCCCAGCTTGACTCTCCCTACATAGCCCGCAGCCGGAAACGCGCCAGCGCCCGCTGAAAACTTTGTCAGACCCAATGACAAACCGGTAATTACTTCTGGATAATGTCCTTTCTGTCCTTCTCCTGACTTCTAAAGACGCAGCTTGAGATGGGATCCCATGTCGCATTTCAGACAAGTCGTCACGGAAACGCACGAATAACAAGTCTAACAGCCTTAGTCCCCCCGTCCCCTGCCGTCCCAGTCGAGGCTCGCTGGAAGATCCCAGCTTGAGGTACCAAAAGTAGCTCCTGTCACCCAACTTTTCACAGAAAGTTCGTCATGCGCAATGACATGGAATGTGCTTAGCAGGAAATCCTCCGACGTGCCTGCTGTGCGAGGAGGAAGATCCCCTCTCCAGGCGGTGGCACTCGTTAGACGTTACTTTGCGTTGGTCGTGGTTCAAAGAGATGACTATAAATTATCTCGACAAAGTCGGGAAGATCCGCCGGGCTCAACACTCCTGTGCCCTCCAACAAGTCATCCCGTGTGTTCGGGGCTGAATGATGACTTGATGGGCTATGTGTGCATGTGACGCTGACCTGGGGGCGTATGACTGACATCAACGGCTTTACTTCAATATAAGGTGTTTGGTAGGGATTCCGCGGGACGGGAGTACGACCTCATTCAACACAAATCAAAGTCACCTTTCTCCGACAGTGCCCAAAGTTCAAACGTCAACTCTAGTCTTACGTATCAGCCCAAATTTAGCGAGTACCCTCTTTTCTGCATGTGTTACCGTGAGAAAATTGTACACGCGCAATATTAGCCAATAGCGCTTCTGTGGTTAAGTTTTGACATATTTCCCTCACTTTAGAGATTGAAAAGTTTCTGGCGCAAACTTGAAATCCAGACGTTCTTCCCAATCTCTCCTATCTGCCATTCCACCTTTCACTCTATACCGTCAGAACGAGTTAATTTGTTTTTATTTCCCTCACAAAGCTGCTATCTGGGGCCGTTGTGAAACTCTATTATGCCGCCGGTTCTCGTCCTAATCTCCTTGGCAAGAGATCTGCACACGGACAAAGCGAAATGACCCTCTCCAACAACATTAACAGTCAATTCATTACCGTCCGACACGATTTCTTGCAAAGACGAGGTCCCCGGAGCATCATGGCGCGGGCTGATAACAACTGGTGCTCGGTAAATAGATGGGAACGCGCGCATTCTGGCCCGCTTCCTGCCCGGCATTGGCTAATCAGTGCGAGATAAGGGAATCGGTACTTAACGTCCGCCTGGATCGCAGCGCTGGGAATATCACAACTGCGACAGCCTTTAAATTTCCTGGCGCTACTGCGTTATAAATGGAGGGAGAGGGAAGAAATATGAAGCTTTCTAGACGGCAAGATTTTGAGCCGCACGAGTATACGATAGCCTGCATTACAGTGACGCCCGGCAGGCGCAAAGAGAACACCGTTTCATCCTTGACTGATTTTTATTCAGAGTTCCGTCATATTTCCTATAACTACATCGTCCCACCCATACAGGTATAACATTATCATCTTGTAATGATTGCATTTTGAAACGTGCCCCGTTTGACGGCATTGATTGAAACGCATCTCTAGATCGCCCGACGGAAAACGGTTTGAGACGTACAGAAGTCTCAGAGGATATCAGTAATTATCTCTAATGTGAAAACGATAACAGCCTCTGAAAGTGAAAGTGCGATCCCACTTGGACTGTTAATCGCTCGATTGGTGTCGACACCCGTCTCGTTAGCGAAGTAGCCTTCAGTAGGTGTTATTGTTATCACCAACGGAAATGTTATTAGACTTGAAAGGCGCAAGGTTGGAGAACAATTAAGCATGCCCCCCTCCCACTCACGGTTCTCAATGTTTTATACATCATCGTGAAATCATGTCGTTTAGCATACAGCTGATTTACCTTCATATCCCAATAAAACGCATGCTACTAATTTATGTGTTTTGCGATTTGAAGGTCAATCTGGAAATTCACAAAACGAATATCAGAACGTATTTCTATGGCACATTAACGTACGATTATGAGTAATGAATCGATGTACAGTCGATTAAAACAAAGTTTTTGTTTCCTTGACTTGTTCTTCACGATTCACCACTTCTCTAGTACCCTTACATGACCGCAGCCGAACGTCTGTTATGTAATTACAAGCGGGTGTCTTCCTCTTTTCACAGAACTATAGTCTTTTTGCACTGAGTAATTTCTCGTGTCAATGGATTATACGGTGGTTGGGCTCTGTTTGGCAACTCTGACAAAACGCCAGTAAAAGGCGTGGAACACGCGTGCGCTTCCTCCCAATTATTCGGAGGGCAGATTAGAATAATTAATACAAATAGACCGGAGTGCTGCACTTTATGTTAGCATTAAAGCACGGAATCGCAGTTGGTTACACTACAGCGCCGGGGTTTTGTGTCGGGGAAGAAAACAAACGAACGAGGTTTGCAGGTAGGGGCATGGATGTCAGTTGGGTTCACATACTGACATGGCCCGTGAAACATGTGGGAACGGTGCTCCTTTAAATAAGGATAACTCAAATGAATACAAACAAATTAAGACCTTAATTCTAGTCTATTTTAAGACCTAATTCTTAAATCTTTCTAGTAATCCGTACACTTGTTCGTGTCAACAAAAAATTGATGATCCCAAAATTCCTAGAAGTAAGGTGTGATGTAAACAAACAATAGATTAATCTCATGATCCAGAAGAGGAGAGATCCTGAGATTAAAAGTAACGGACACTCCGGAGCAGATGTACGTCATCAAATTGGACCAATCAGCTGATTTTATGGTAGGATTTCAACACATACGTAATCTAAACATCTCGACAGGAAGCAGGTAGGGTGGCGGTGTCAAGTGCGTGCTGTAGGACGGAAACTTTGCGTCAAGACGTCCCATATGTTCTGTTCACTGTAACGATGGGAGACGTCTCAATATTCATTCTATTGTCTCTTGTGCCTGTCTTTGTTTTAACATCAATGTTATTAGACTTCTGCTTTACCACCATACCTGTCCTTAGCTTGTAAGAGCATACATCTACAGTAAAGGTATTTCTTTCAGTAAAAAATAGGACAATTGTATTTTCTGTCCGCCTATTATCAGTATCAACTAATGTCTTATCAAAGGCATAATTCTTAATTTCTTTGGGCTTAGATTTTTCTATCCACCGTTTTGTTATTGTCTCTCGTACTCAAATAAGATCACCAAAAACAGTTAATGACCTTTATGGCTATTCTGACACCATTGAATCCAACGTGATGGAAAAACCTTTGATAAGAAGCTCATCGAAAAGGTTGCTAAGCTTTTTATCAAATCATTACCACACAGGAGCAATAAAGATAACGTTTATTTGAAGTATTTGGCGTTTATCTATACTTTTCTAGTACATTGGTGTGAGATTGAACAGAGCTAGTAAGGTTGAATGAATGAGGGAGAGAATAAAGGAACGGACGGATGAATGAATGCATAGCTGGATGAACGATGTCTGTTCGTGTCTAATCAAAGACGTGTTTACTCCTTAGTTGATAAGATTGTTTGGGAGTCTCTGAACCAGAAGATGGCCTCCGTCCCTGTCTCCCGTGCTTGACGACACCGTTCCCACGTGCGACATGTGCACCGCACGGGGTCGGAGTTCCGGTGCACCCAGGGCGGATGTCACCCCGGGTCAGGCCGAGGATTCACCGCTCGAACAAAACACTCTCTCTTCTTCCCTGCCCCGAGCGGCATCAGTCAACCTGCCCCGCTCTCAGCCCGACATCAGGGCGATTCGTCACAGTCCCGCCGCGCAACGCGATCTCCCAGCTAATTAATCGGACATTTACGTCCAGTTATGACCGCTGGAGAATGTACCTGACATTTTCTACACATGTTTCGATTTCTTCTGAACCCACACCATCTATGAAAAAAGAAGAACGGTACAAGAAGTGCCCTAAATCATGACGCTACTTACGGTCCTTTTGTTTGATATTGTGCGCACCTTTACCAGGGTCGCTTTCAAGAAGCATACACAGTCCGGTGGGAAACAGGTTCACATGCTATAAATACTGGCAGGATGTCAGGTACCCGCCGAGTGATACGTCCCAAATGGAATAGTTTCAAATATCAGGTGTCCTATCCCTCATTGCCGTTTGTCACGAAAGGAAAGGTGTGCCAAAAAACCTCACACGATCACAAACACCGCCAGTTGCACCTTAAAAATTGGTAGGTGCGTGACAAGTGTTCGCTCATTGAATGAAGTGATGAATTTCAAAAGGTGGGAGTTTTGGAGTGATTTCATACTCAGCTGCAAGGTTTAAAGTTCCCACAGCGGTACCCCGCCCTATACGAAGCGACCAAAATCCAACCCAGATGTTCTTCGTCGCAAACTCCAACTTGTGTGTGCCGAGGGCCAAAATCTGTCACAGAAGTGCGGCATCGGCGAGTCGACCAATCGGAAGAGTTTTTACCTTGCCCCGCCCATCAACGACCAATCAGCGTGGAGACAATGTGACAAGGAGTAGAATTAGCTTTACAAAGTAGGCGCGATCACAAAAGGGGTCACACTTTGATATAAAGTGGCCGCTCCAAACTGCGTGTGATTACACCTTGCGAGGAAAACACAGCAAGGAACTCCTGTGAGGCCTTTCTGACTTGTCGTGGACACACGTAAGGACCGCAGCCATGATGATGCGACCGGGGGCCACCGCCACCTACCGCCCGCCTTTCCCTTTAGAAGGTGAGACCAACGATCCCGTCTTTTGTCACATCGCTACTGTGTGTGTGTGTGTGTTTGTACCATGTGTTAGTCATACTGAAGTAGCCTATTGATTTGCCTGTTGTTCTCCTAGTTTAGTTCATCAGTACCGGACAGTCTCTCGGTAAATGACGAAGACTGTCCTATGACATGTTACCATTAGTCCCGTGCAGCGGTGTAGAACACACGTGTATGTATGTACCACACATGTCTGTATGTCGACACCATGTTCAATATACTGTCCGCCTGGGCGAACTTAACATTCGTGAGTGAACATTTTGTGTAAGTTGATGTAGTAATATTGAGCTAGGTTTTCGTCAGGAGGCGAAACCTCCCCCTCCCTGTACTCCAACACTTCCTTTACGTCACGAATGGTCATGAGTTTCCTTTGTTTCTCCCTCCGCACACTTGTGCGCAGCATACCTTCTGTGTTCGAACCTTGATCTCTTGCGCTAGGTGAAAAGTTGACAACTAAAGAAGCGAAATTGAAGAAGCCTATACACACTCGCGTATCATGGATTCCTTAAGTCATGTTGTCAACACAACGGCTTATCTTAACAAGAAGATAATTGGCGAGATTTACAAATTAACAGATCTTGGTTCTCCTAATTCGTTTGTCGCAAACACCACGGCCATTGTGTGAAGAGCCAACACCTTCCATGGATATGAAAATGTGTATTGTTATGACTTCCCCATCTTCCTTTTCCTCGGCGCCTACTACAACAAACAAATCCCTAAAACATACGAAAACCCGAGAACAACAAGGAAATAATGCTTATCCTATTATCTCTCCTACCATTTCTTCTTACCCAGTAGTTTGCTTGTTTCTATGAAATCGCGTATTTGATGCTTATTAGGAAAATAGCTTTGCCGTGAAGATAAAATTATGAATTGTATGAATGAAAACGGGAGGGTGTCTCTGTTGTAATCTTTATCGTTTGGTTCTACGGATTTCCGACGTAATATAAGATCTGTAAGTTTAGCTGAGAAAGATTTGAACTGCTCGGAGACCACGAGACTTGCGTAGTTTGTTCCGTTCCTCTCTCACCACAAAACTCGATGGCATTATTCTTCGTGCTACCAGGGCAGGGTCGTGTGAACCAGCTCGGGGGAGTCTTCATCAACGGCCGCCCGCTGCCCAACCACATTCGGCACAAGATCGTGGAGATGGCCGCCGCCGGGATCCGACCCTGCGTCATCAGCCGCCAGCTCCGCGTGTCGCACGGCTGCGTCTCCAAGATCCTCTGCCGCTACCAGGAGACCGGCTCCATCAAGCCGGGCGCCATCGGCGGCAGCAAGCCGCGCGTCGCTACACCCGAGGTAGAGAAGAAGATCGAGGACTACAAGCGAGACAACCCCGGCATGTTCAGCTGGGAGATCCGGGACCGGCTGTTGAAGGACGGGATGTGTGACCGCAGCACCGTCCCCTCCGTCTCGTCCATCTCACGCATCCTCCGCGGAGGGAAGGGCGAGGGCCGGGCGAGCGAGGACGGCGACAGCGAGGACGAGCGGAGGGACGGAGAAGACGGTGAGAAGAAACGGTCCCACAGCATCGACGGCATCCTGGGCGAGAAGGGCGGCTGTCGAGGTGAGTACGAACCTGAGGTGTACACCTGTAGCGACCTGACCAGCCCACAGCGCTGACCTAAGATAATAGGATGTTCGTCCGGAATTTCGGTATTTCAAGTGTGAAATTATAATCTGGACGTCTTTCTCGCCGATTTATTAGGGCGATAATTACATTACGCCTTCAAAGAGCGATCATTCGGTGCCAATTATCAAATCATGGTATATTTGTTAACAGAAGCAAACCTTTGGCGGGGTAGTAAAGTTTATTACATGCTTCCAAGAGCTGCCTGAAACCATGACTGTTTACAAGAATCGGCATTAGCTTCAGAAGAAATTACATTTTCACGGGACGAAAACATTACAAGAATCCCTACATACAACAACGGAGTGATTGAACGTTGTCGGTACATTAAAAAAGGAAACGACTTGCTTGCACAACAATGTTATCTGATGAATATCTTGTTGATTTTGGTATCAAGTTACAAGAAGTCGTGTGTATTTGCAACTATTTGACATTGGACCAGAAAAGTTCTATCTTGAAATGTTGTTGGTTATTGTTCGCTTTTAAAAAATATGACAAAACAGTTTTCGATAGAACAGATTTCTGAGAATTGCGTCTCTGCTGAGTAAATGTAAAATATGTTAACCACGTAAAATAGACAGGTGAAAAATAGCAACTGTATCAATTACAGCTTTCCAAGATTACAGAAAGCGACAATTGTCTACATTTTTCAGGTATAACTAGCTTCGGACTGTTAGACGACAATTCAATGATTCCCGTTTGTGTTAAGAAAATTACAAACATCGTGAAATCTGAAGCCTTTTTCGTTATACAGGATTGGTAAAAATAAGGGACGTCGGAAATTCCTAGCAACCTTAAATCGTAACAACCTTTTTCTTTGTTCATGTTTGGTAAGTTGTTAGTGTAACGGTAAATGGTGTACTTAACTTCAAAGCAAACAGTTGAATGTTTGGCTACTACAGAGGGATATATGATTTTGTCATTTCTTTTTCATCCCAGAAAACTTACATCACTTTTCTAAACGTATACGTATCACTGCATGTTATGTACATTCATCTTATATCCTCTATGATTTTACACCATACCTTTGTGATTTCGTTAGCAAACGCTTGAGTAGAGAATGACAGGAGAGTGATGTTTGACGTTAGTAGTAGTAGATACCGGTCAGCTAGTCTTTCTTGTCGCCAATCCCTCATCCCCACATGACCTGCCCTGACGCGAAGCTCTTTTTGCTCTTGACTTTTGCGTCTTCTTCTGCGCGCCCCCTCGCTGCCATAATTTTGGACGCGTAAAATTGTTGCATAGAGCAAATTCAATGGGCATTTTCCACCCGTGATCCCCGTGCCTGCGGAGCCGTGGCATTACCCCGTCCCTAGAGCGGCCCGTTCTGCCTACAAGTTCCGTAATGTGGTTGACTGGGGGCATAAGAGGCATACAACCGTGCAATATCGAACATAGAGGGATTTTTCTTCATCTTCTTATTCTCTCATCCACACAGCGCGCCAGCCGCGTCTAAAATCTTTAACACGGCTTGAAACAACTACTGACTATCACATAACGAGTTACCGTTTCTTGGCGTAATTGGAGCAGTTTGAATGGGGTTTTTAAGAGGAGGTAAAATTGGTTGGTGATGAGCTATGATGGATCGCACGACGTCGCGTAACATTTGAAATTACAGGTTAGGAGAGCTGGCGAAGCATCCCATACTTGGGCGCAGGATTATCAAAATAACGCACAATTTTTGCGGTCGTTTTCAAAGTAACCACTTATTTCTGCGATTGAGTGGGATTGAAAGAGGTTATAAAGTGACGCCGTTTATCAATAATTTCAGCGGAGTGAGGGAAAATAGAGAAATAAGTGCCAGATCGTCGCAGCTGACTTCACTTCACTACAGCTTTCTGTGGAAAGAAATACAGGTGTATATATGAGATTCAATTTAACGAACTTGGGCACTTATCATTATGCTTCAGTGTAGTTTTATTTTGTACAGAATGTCGAAATTTCTGCCATATTCGTTTGGAGCTAACGGAAAGCTGTACGGTATCTCGTGGAGGAAAACGCAGGTGCGGGTACGGAGTAGTACGGCACGGCACATCGGTGGGTAGACGGGCACATGCTCCACACTTTGGCGGGAACGTCCAACAATCATTCGGCTGTCTGTCAGACGTTTTACAGCCATAATCTCGTCCGACAAGCGCTCCGGTCAGAAGCTCCGTCCCCAAGAGAGTCTAGACTTTAGTCTCATCAATCCTGGCAACAATGCTTGACTTCTCCATGCAGACTCCCCGCCGTCAGTGGGCCCGGCTTCACCCTACCACTGACCCGCCGACAATCGCCTTCCCCCCGACCTTTTCACATCCTCGCAGCTGAACGAATATTTTATACAGAAACGATGGAATTAAAGGAAAATAACACACTTGGAATGTCAGCACTTCTTAAGGGGGGTGGTGAAAAGCTCCGCGGTGAGGTTTTACCTACCGCCGTACCGTAAAGGGTGGGGGAAAGGTGTGCGAGATGGAGAAAAAAGAATGGGAAGATCACACACACAATACAGCAAACGGAATTTGTATTCAAACCCTTTGGTAATTCATTTTTGAAAATCTGTTCTGAACAAAAGAATGTTTACGTATAGGCGCCTAAGACAAAAGGATTTGGGCAAAGAAAGATGGCTCACGACTATAGTGAAAAACGAAAAGCCCGAGGTGTGAAAAACAAGGTGTATCCTGTACATAATGGCATTTTCCTTTCAACTATTGTTACTTTGCGGTTTGGTCGTGTTAGATCTTTGCTCCCCTCCCTCGAAACTGCAGCAGCTGTTTTTAATTGGTCTTTTTCCTACAACTGTCACCTTCTTTTGCAGAAAAAAGCGCGGAGGATTTTGTTATCCAATAATTACGGGCTGGTAGTCAGGAAAGGCCCTGTATTTGTGTGGGACGTCTTGTGTTTGCCAGAACGACCCAGCGTGAGTTTTCGTATCGTGTTACACCACAAAAGCTCTATTGAGACTCGCCATAATAGCAAGCTTCAAGAAAAAATCTCCGTCAAGACCAACCGGTTCGAAAAAAACAAGCAGCTTCTGCTGTAAAGAAGTTAAAGAGAAAACCTGTTCTCTCTTTCCGTGCTTTCTACCCTTCTGTGGTGTTTGCTTTCCTCTATGCCGTTATCGGGGCAACAGATTTGTTTGAACAAGGGTTTTCTACTACACAATATCCACTTGTACGACGGTTATTTCCCCTTGTAGCTGCAGAGTGTCGCCTTTTGTCAACCACTTCATGATTGACCGCTTTTCATATTCCCCGCATCAATGACAAAATAACGTTTGGGGACCGGATCCCGTAGGAATATTGGGAGGAAATGCATGGCAGCCGGTTTAGTAGGTTTTAAAATTCCATTTACGCGTTGGAAAAAGTGGATTTCCAAGTCAATAGTGTCCGTGGATTTTCGATTACACAGTAGTATTGTGCGTGTATTGTGTCGGTCGGATCGGCAGCCGGTCCGGGGCTAGAGAAAGCGCGGCGGGCGCACGGCCGAGATTTTACGGAAAGTCGCGAAAGTGAAGGGACGGCCACACGATGGTCTACGAAAGTTAACAATCCATGACAATTCCGCGAAATTCCTTTTCTTCTGGTTGAGATGAGCAAAAGAGCCAAATTATCCCTGAAATTGCACCTCGGGAGCTGTGAAATCACTGGGCAGTTTGGAAAAAGGGAAGGGCAATGCGCCAAATGACTCCACGGCCGTGTTGTCTTCATGGCGATAACTTTGGCAAAGATGTCCACCGTCTATTTGTCATCGTTAGACGATTTCCAAAATGTAGTTGTGACAGCCCGAACTAATGATGACCCGCCACAAGCTGGTCTGAAATTTGGTCAGCATGGGGCAGGTAACGACTGAGGTATACATGGAAATTACATAGTGAACGAACTGAACGCCTCCCTGGGAAGAAAGCGCGAAGAAAAGATACAGAAAGCAGGAGGAAGGGTTGCGGATATAAATAGAAAGTCAGTAGTGCGAACCAGAGCGACATATGCCCAAACGAAACATTGTATTTCCCCATTTTCCGTCCAACGATTGCTGTACCGAATTTCAATGCCGTTAGAATGTACCATGGCGCGCTCGATTTTCGTGGTGGTAATAGAAGGCAATTCTTATTCATATCTACACAGAGCCATGCGGTCTCTGATGGTGTATCAGCGAGGCAGGGGTCCTCCGTCGGGACAAAGCCACAGAGCGACCGAAGGAGGCTGCGCCGCGCACGTACAATAGTATCTTCCCTGGCAGATGGTCGACTTATTGGAAATGAAGTATTATGCGGGAAGATTTGCAATTGCCAATACCGGGAAAGGGCAAACGGCGCACTTGCCCCGTAAGACAGGCGACGCTTTAACGCCCGGTGAGTTCCCGTCGACATCTCCCGGGAACCTGGCGAGAGATTGCCGCCGACATCTCGTCATCGGTTCGGCGCTCCCAGTCTGCTGCGCGTCTATCGCTATGCTGGCATCATTTAAAGTATGGTCTTGTTTACTGAGTGGTAAAGAAAAGTCTAAATTAACAAATCCCAGCAATATGGATTGGCGGGCGTTTTCAATTTATATGTATGAGGCCGCGGGGCATTCTCTTTGAAAACTTATGAAAAACATGGGAAAATATTGGATTGCGAACAAAAGAGAAGTGGGATTGAAGCAAGACTCAATTATATTTGATCGCTGTCTGGAAAGAGCTTACCCCTTCCCACAAGGCGAAATCTTTGGCCCTGATTGAACATGACTTGAAAACCCCCGCTTTGCCGCAAGATTAAACATCTTTCAAAAGGAAACCCCCTCCATGATCGCGCTTTGATTATGCTACAATAGCGGAGGCTTTTGTCGAGTGTGAACTGATTACCCCCTTTTTTCTTACCGCGCACACAAACACCAGCCGTACGAGAACAACAGCTTAGCTAAGTCTACACCCATTCACTACACAGGCTTTCCTTGTACCCACGTGTTCTGGAGACAACTCCAGCACGACAAACATCGCCTTGTCATGCCTCGATACGTCATGTCCCTTATAAAGCTGCGCCAGGGATTATTAGAACAAACGGCGAGCTTATCAAGACCAATTCACACTGTTTCGAGAGTAAACGAAGGGTGGAGAAATTAGCGCCATAAAAAGTTAATTTAGTTCCCCTCGAAGATTGTAAACGTGTGTTGACAAAGAAAGTGGTGCTGGCTCGAATAAACGGTTTACACTAGTCAAGAGCGTTAAAAAACGATATTGTAAGTGTGTAGAAGAGAATGAACTCGCTATCCAGTTCTTACCAAAAGAAAGTGTTAGACAGACTTGTCAAGAGCAAGCTAGGTGGCCACCCGTTCGTAATCTCCCATCCTACTCAAGTTTCATTCCTCCTGTACTGTGGGAATGCCACAAGACGTCAGTTTTAGCAAGCTAATTAAAATGTTTTGCCACAATATCGTCTGTGAACTTCTCTTCTCATTATTTGGAGGGTCCGAAAAAAATACCAGGTGCACTCGAGCCCCACCCCCCTTTCATTTGGTAATGGGATAAAAGAACTCAGGGGAGCGTTCAGCAAAATTACGTGGACACAAATTGAAAGTGACTTGTTTGAAAGGGAAAAAGTTGGAGCGGACACTGCAGACTGTTTCGATCCTTTAGCGAGTTGATCCGATCTTTGTGGGAGAGAGAATTCATGAAGGATGCATGTTGATAGCCACGCACGCTCTTATCTACACAGCCCAGGTACGCTGGTCGATTTGTCTGAATTACTGCTGACGGGACGCTGAAGAAAGCGTGAAGTTGGCTCGCCAAAATTCACATGGCAAAAATAGAAGGTTTGGTAAGAGGAGAGTGTGATGTTTTGGGTGGTGTTTTATTAGAATTTTCCACCTTTCTTGGCGGAACAGGTCGCACCTGGCGTGTAGTTGCATATAGGTCACACTGCGAAATACAGGTTTCGCTGACCGTTATGATATACTTATATAAATAGAGCGGTTGATAAAATGTACACTTGGCTTCGAGTAGAGGGTTTCAATACATCTGCTTTCTTCACCGACACCGTGTTAGATTATAGGGACCTAACTGTAACGCCCGCCATAAGGGTGTCATAGAAATTGGAGTAAATCATTTTCCATCAAAACCTTGGAATTCTTGACAATTTTTGAAAGATATTGAAAATTGATTTTTCAAAGACTATAAATTGACGATGTTTTGGTGTGAAAACGAAACGGAAGGAGAATATATTTGTTCTATATTTACGTCAATATCTCAGCATATTGCTTTCTCGAAACAACCGTTGGCTTTGCCTTTCATGCTTGAAAATTATTGAACGGAAACTCTGCAAGTCTGATTATTGACTACACTGAAAGAAAATCACTCGGCTACCGGGATGTCCAGTAGTCCTCTGAACTTTCGGTGAACTTTTCCTCCAACACCTGAATCAAATATTAGATAAAGAAAAATGTGTTGAAAGCTTAGGATTAACAAAAGTAAGAATTGGGTTAGAATAACAAGTGTGGAGTTGAAGTGAACAAGACATTGCTGGCCGCGTCCATGACGTCTGGCGACCGCGGAAAACTAGGGTGAAAAGGAGTGAATGGAAGGTTGAAATTTCCTTTCCATGGAGGAGGGTGGGATTCGCTATGCACGGCAGTCCGCGCGCTCTGGATGAAAGCACCGGACACGCACGCCTATTGGTCTCAGGAGAGAACACAATTCAACACAGCCGCGACACCAGATATGTATTTGGATTGGGATTTTCTGCCTTATTTTCCGCGATTTTTGTTTGAAACTGGAAGGTAAAGAAAAACTTGGCGACTTTTGCCGCAGCCAGTCGAACTTGTGCAGTCGTGTCTTGTTATCACCTCCCGAACCGTTTGAGGTTTCCTCTCACGTAAATGCTCTTTAGGTTCCTATTCAGCGGAGGCTTTAATGGGAAGAGAGAACTTATCAGTTCCTAAATACCACCAATATCCATCAACAACCAAGTGCGCTTCTCTCCCCATTCCTCCGAGCACACAGGAAGCGTTCGTCATTAATAGGGGGCGTGCGAGCGATAATCGAAATTTAATAAAGTATATTGGATGCGTCGCCTCTGGGGGCAAGTTAAGGCACGGGTGGATGCTATCTACCAACTCAGCGTGAATTTGATACTAGGGACCGATATATTCCCACACGGATCGCCTATACTTAGTAATGCTAGCATAATCCAAGCGGAAAGCGAAACGTCGTTTTTTCTACCTCACAGTGCAGTGGAGAGACGATAGGAATGGGAATATTTTGAATTCAATTATTCGACGGGGCATACTGTGGAAGCGTGTCGAATCATCGGCATCTCCACACAAGTTTTGGGCTGATAAGCGATGTCGTGAACTCATGTATGAATACAAGTGAGAAGGAAAACTTTTGCTGAATATTTTCCTGCCGCGGAAACTTGTTAAAAATTGATAGAACGAAGAGAAGCGCATTGCATAAAAGTTGTGTGGAGGGAATTGAAAATAATCTTATCATTATGCTTACCACGTAGTTAACTTCCTTCACATTTCTCAGAATAATGTCGTCATCGTTAGAATTTCTATACAGAGAATGTCACAAAACCCGTGCATTTTGAGTACAGGCTTGTTTTTGTCCGTTTCCAAGGCGACGTCGTCCTTTTATGGTAAACAGGTGTCAGTCACATGCCCCTGTGACTGTGTGTTACTAGTTGGTCCAACAATAACAGGCCTGGGTCCTACTCTGATGCAATACACGATGACGAAACGGGAAAAGAATTCAACACTCAGAAAAACAACCCTGCGCAATGTGTGTTGAACTTTCTCACAATCGGTACCGTTACGTTTGTGACTGTTTTCCTCCATAAAAACGCCACTCTTCCGTTCGCGTGACTCGCTCAGTACTTCCCAGTAACCGTGGCGTGTCCTTCATGTAACAATGAGTGGGTAATGGACATGGAAATGGGCAAAGAAATGGAATTGCATGGAAGTTACGTCAGGCTTCCTTCTGCATTTCAAAAGGCTATCGGAGCGTGCGGTTTGGAATAAAGCATTGCGGCGCCCATAGTTAGCTCCACCATGTCTACTGCAGGGACACAGTTCCTGTTTGCTTGTAACGCATTTCACGTCTTAGTTCAGCTATAACTACAAACATTCGCTAACCATCTGTTTGCTACCTTACAATGGAATTGTTTGAAGGATATCTTGTTGTGAAGAATATGCTACAGCTATCTAATGCTATTGACGGAAATTCTTAGTTTCTTAACTCATGATCATTATCGTATTTTCAACCCTTCAGGTGAGGATTCGGACTGCGACTCTGAGCCCGACCTGCCCCTGAAGAGGAAGCAGCGCCGCAGCCGAACCACCTTCACTCCGGAGCAGCTGGACGAGTTGGAGAAGGCCTTCGAGCGCACTCACTACCCGGACATCTACACACGGGAGGAGCTGGCACAGAGGACCAAGCTGACGGAGGCCAGGGTGCAGGTCAGTAGTTATCTCTACTAGCTAAGCTATCTAAACCTAACCCTAACTCTACCCGGACATCTACACACGGGAGGAGCTGGCACAGAGGACCAAACTGACGGAGGCCAGGGTGCAGGTCAGTAGTTATCTCTACTAGCTAAGCTATCTAAACCTAACCCTAACTCTACCCGGACATCTACACACGGGAGGAGCTGGCACAGAGGACCAAGCTGACGGAGGCCAGGGTGCAGGTCAGTAGTTATCTCTACTAGCTAAGTTATCTAAACCTAACCCTAACTCTACCCGGACATCTACACACGGGAGGAGCTGGCACAGAGGACCAAGCTGACAGAGGCCAGGGTGCAGGTCAGTAGTTATCTCTACTAGCTAAGTTATCTAAACCTAACCCTAACTCTACCCGGACATCTACACACGGGAGGAGCTGGCACAGAGGACCAAGCTGACGGAGGCCAGGGTGCAGGTCAGTAGTTATCTCTACTAGCTAAGTTATCTAAACCTAACCCCTAACTCTGCCTGGACATCTACACACGGGAGGAGCTGGCACAGAGGACCAAGCTGACGGAGGCCAGGGTGCAGGTCAGTAGTTATCTCTACTAGTTAAGTTATCTAAACCTAACCCTAACTCTACCCGGACATCTACACACGGGAGGAGCTGGCTCAAAGAACCAAGCTGACGGAGGACAGGGTGCAGGTCAGAGTCTGTGGTTATCTAAACTAAGTTATCTAAACCTAAACCTAACCCTAGCTCTACCGGCCATCTACACATAGGAGGAGCTGGCACAAAGGACCAAGCTGACGGAGTTCTGTAGTTATCTCTTAAATAAGCTAAGTTATCTAAACCTAATCCTAACTCTACATCAACACACCATAAAACTATGCTAGACTGTAACTATGTGTGTTATGTGTTATACTGGCAAGTAAACCATGAAATGATAGTACATGTATTGTCATAAAATGTGGTTTAGAATTATGAAAACTGTAAAACGATCGAATCCCAGAGAAAGTGTTAAGAGCTGTTCCCCTTCAACGGTTCTCAACAACAGGGTTTTGACAAACCGCGGTTACTGGCGGTCAATAAAGTGTTTGTTTTTGCCCCTTGTTAATTGGAGATTGATCGGGTGGGGAAATGGGCTCTGTTTGCTTTTGGTACTTGTACCGAGCTGGTGAGGTTGATCTTGTGCGCGTGGACAGGCTAGAACAGCAAACAACACGGCTTGTCACACGGTGTGTGATCATGAGTGAGGAAGGACTTTGTTGAGCACCTCCCAAAGGACATGTGATGAAACAAGATATGAAACCATTCCGACTAGCAATCGGAAATATGTACAAAGGAATTTCATCCATGTTTCCATTTGAAATCCCTAAACACCAACGAAGCCATCTTTAATCATTGTTTGATTCTTATATAAAGCTCCATCTTAAATAACGATCTATCAATCCAAACGTAAACACACTAGAAATTCTTATTCATTCGCCTGGGAAAGGTTGGGTGAAACATAATATTATCTCACAAGAGATCACAAGAAAATGTCTATATGAAATCGAGAAAGACAAAATTCAAAAGCGAAACACAAAGAGTATGTGTGGAGGTTAATTTGATGTTAGTTTACCTTTGTTGCTATGGATATGAATAAATACCGTTTCTACTTATTTCCAGGTGTGGTTCAGTAATCACACAAAAATGTCAATTTGAAATAAAAAAAGAACAAAATTCAAAAGAGAAACACAAAGAGTAGCATGTGTGGAGGGTAACTTGATGTTAGTTTACTTCTGTTGCTATGGATACGAATATATCCCGTTTGTCCTTATATCCAGGTGTGGTTCAGTAACCGGCGCGCCCGTTGGAGGAAACAAGCAGGTGCCCAACAGCTGGCCGGCTTCAACCACCTGCTGCCCATGGGCTACCCCGCCGGAGCCACTGCGCATGCGTCAGCAGCCTACGTCCCGCTGGCGGACACCAGTTATCCCATCACTTCACAAGGTGGGTGGATGAAGGGCCCTAATCCCGCCTGATCCCATGTTTGTTTGGACTGGACTTACACCGGATTTAGCGTTAATGAAGTTGCCCCCTTACTTTTGTTGAGACAAAGGGGGTCGGAACTAAACTTGTGTAATGTCACCGGCTACCAAAACAGAACAAATCTCGACCGTAACTGGCCTGTAACCGAGAACTACATTGGTGGTCCGCTAGGATTAATATAGGTGCCAATGATATGGCGATTTAGGCCAAGGCATTTTTTTTCTAGAATCACGTTACAGCAAGGAGTTTACTTTGCGAAGTAAAGTTGTCTTTACCTTACAGAGACTGATATCATGTGCTTCATTTTAGAGTCAACACTCTGCATTACAAACACCGGTGCTAAATGGTATATTGATAGCTTGGTTAGTAGACTGGTAGGAAAGACTTAAAGAACGAAAAATGTATGTTTTCATTGCTGGTTCAAAGAGGAGAATTAACGGTCTGTTTTGCTATCATCCACACAGTAGAATCGACCACGTTGCACCGACCACAGCCCCTCCCCCCGTCTACGGTGCACCAGAGCATGGCGGCCGACTCCACGTCCTCGTACGGCACGGCCAGCAAGGCGTACCAGTTCACGGGCCTCTCCGACTCCTTCGTCGCCACCGCAGCCAATCACAACACGCTCTCTGGAGGGGTAAGAAGGGTACTTTGGCCTCTTACACATTTCTTTGCGCTCTTTCAAATCTATGGTAACATCAAATGGTTGCAATAGGAACCAAATCTGTGCACTATTTAAATATACATTGAAAATGCTATATGACTTACTTTGTAACCACGAATACATATATTGTTAGCTTGATGAGTGCAATTTTAGGTAGTTTTCCATGGCACTCATTCTCACCACTAGACAATTCTTTTTGAGGGAGAGAGTATGTGAGCCCCAGTAAAATAAATAAGATGGCACCCGGGCTGACATATTGTACTTAGGAATGAGTGGTCTAAATTACACAATAACCACCATTAATTTTAATTCATCGGGTTACATTAATCCGCCACTTTGGAAAATGGTGGGTTTGAGAGATCTCTAGTGCAGCACTCCCAAGTATGCCCAGTTTAAATATACAGAAGTGCATTACACTGGAGGAGGTCAGGTTGTAGATCTGTTTGGACGTATCTTTCAATCGTGGCGGAAGTATGTATCCTGATGGAATTATGTTAGTAGATGTTAACAGTTAAAATGTGTATTTTTTTTTCAAACGAAGTTTATTGTCCGTTTCTTTAGGTGTTGAACATCCTCGGCAACCCTAGCACGTGCCAACAAGACTACCCTCTCGCCTCGCTCTCAACCTCCATGGACTCCACGCAAGCCACCAGCTCAGAAAGCTTCACAGCGCATGCGTCGACCCACGACAGCTACGCCGCGCATGCTCAGTCATACTGCACCCCGCCTAGCTACTCGACCACCGCCCACCCGTACAGCATGGACACCTACCAGTACGGGTCACAGTACCCATCGCAAGGTATGTAGAAATCACAGACTTCCAAGTATGTTTACTGGTCAATTTCAAGATCACGCGTGTTTAACGGTTTCCAGGTAACTTTTAACGTCCAAGAGACCAAAACATAAAAAATGGATTCTACATAAGATTCTAGTCTGATAGTGGCATATTTTGCAATTTGCAAAACGTTAACTTACGTTGTTAACTTACAAAACGTTAACAACATAAAGGGCACACACTGACGATCACCTCATATAACTCCACAATCTTTGTCAAGATGGCAAAATTTTGTTCATTGCATAAATGTACTACTATAGATCAGTTTGGTCCAAGATGTAAAATCATTTGGTAAAAAAAGATACAGTCGAGGATTCCCTGAAGTGCAACTACTTCAGGCAGACAAATTGTTCGTATTTGTCCATCGTTATAAGCTGTAAACTCTGTGAAGAAGTGTCATCTAAAACAGGTGTTAACACTGTGCAGGAGATGGCTCACTTTAGGAAGTGTCATTGTCACTTCTAGCAGAAAATCCGGATTGTTCTGTTCGCCCTCTCTCATCACCCTACCCGGAGTCTCTTGGTAAAAGCCGACACGCTCATTCTGTTCATTCGGCTATAAAATGAACCATTCGACTTAACCATAGACATTTTAGTTAACACTGGCAGACATCTTGCCCGACCCGTGTAAGAGCCCATGTGCCTGAGGCGTGATCTTGCCTGTTCACTCGTTTTTGGGACGGAAGTTGGAGCTAATCTATTCTCTCCACTTCTCATCGTTCATGGCGCGATGTTTCCTCGGTCAAACCGTTTGGGAAAAAGATGAAGCGATCCCCGGGCCCAAGTTCAGGGATGTCATCACCATGGTAACGAGGGCACGCCCGATGCTCCCTCTTCCTCTCCTGTACTTTGATCTGCATATCTGTTGTAAATGCCACTGCACGACATGGGATGGGAGACCGGGCTAACAACTGTGTCTGTGTCCCCGCTCTGAAAGCCTGGCCCCGGATCCCTACACATAGCTGCTTATGCGTTAGAGACCGAGATGTAAAAAAAAAAGCACACACAATGGTGTTGGCATTTTACCTCGATTCATAGCGATAACCATAGCTACCCACTTCAGCTCTCTTGACCTGGAATCCCTGACCCTCGTGGGACCATGAAAAGGACACATTGTCTCCCTCCCTCACAGCCTGTCTACTTGTAAATTCTACAGAGAAACGCACAAAAAGGGCTGGCCCGTTTCTTGACAGAACTCTTTGTCCTCCCGAGATGGCCAATATACACAAGTGTAATCTGTTTTTGGAGCAGTGAGAGCACTGGCCGGAGAATACTGGGCTTTAAAACGCGGTGATGAAGTGTCTTTGATAAGGAAAAAAGAAAAGAGAAGAAAGAGGAAATCGTTTCTGGATGAGACGGGCAAACATGGGAGCGCAGTTGCAATGGTCCGAGCATTGTCCTGTTTCTAACAGAAACCAAACACTGGGTACAAGCACGTATTCAGGTGGACTGATGAAAAGCAGTGGTGGGATCATTGTTGTGAAGGGGGCAAATACAGGACACCAATCTTCTTTTGTGTCGGTCAGAATGTCCTATTAAGCTTATACACTCTCACACTTGCTCTCGAGTAGTGTTTGGTACTGTGTACTCGGGACTTGTAGGTAAATATACTCTCCGGCTGAGCAAAGTTGTTTAGGGAAACACGCTAAGCTTCGCACAATCTGTGTGTGGTTATGTTTGCTAAGAGGTGGTTCTGTATGAAAGCTTTCAGTTCTGGAGTACGCTTTCTTTCAAATCAGTGAAGAGTGTATTTGTTGATTGAAGTGTTGCTAAATAGGTGAGGGGGGTACTGATTAGATTAGTCGTTATAGACATGTCAATGCAGTGATTGTCCATGTCATGGGCTCTACGCTATTTTGCCTTCTCTAATAAATTAACATGCTCCGTGCAAAAATTCTGGCTGACCAAAGATAGAACAGCAAAAATAGAGTTTGACAGAAAAGGCAAATACAGTAGATAGTTGAAAAATGATAGAAAGTGCATCAAATGAAAAAAAAAAAACCCATAACATTGAGAAAATTAACGGGACTTGTTGTTGACTTCTACTAAATTTCTCTTGTCTGTTTTTTTTCCTCTGTAGGATCCTGTACCTCCAGTTACGGCAGTACCGGGACGAGCCTGTCCAGCCTGCGGCAGAAGTCCCTGGTGCACCCGCTCGGTATGATCCCCGTGGGTAGCGGTACCGGGCAGGCGTACTGAGGCCTCCACAATCACTGGGCGTCAGGACAAACCATGCAAACATATGATAGATAGAAAGAAAGGCAGCATTGAAGAAAGACATAGAATCACAATATCCATTCAAAACGAATGACATTCCAAAACGTCTGATATGAAAGATTTTGCTGTAGAAAGTTAGAGGATTATTAGAGTGCATCTCTGGAATTCGGCAAAACTAAATCGGGGACCGATATCAATAAAAGGTTTAGTGTAGATATTAACATGATCTTACCAAACACATATGCAATACTAAGACCGTCAGCTAGTGTGATCTACACATACAGAACTGCCCATTACAAGCATAGGCGACACTAGTATGTTTATGAATGCAGCAAAGTCCTGCCAAATCTAAGTGTACTGTCATCGTAGGTCAGTAAGGTGTGAAGTGTATAGTGACATAGATATGTATCCTATTCCAAATGTGTGCGAATCCGGCCTCAATTTTTCATTCCAGCCTGTCACAAATCGGCTATATTTTAGAGATATCGTCTTTTTTCCCCTCTAGCTCATATTGAAATAAGAAAAAAAAAAATTACTCTAACGTTTGTTTCTAGTTTGGTTTTACTATGATTTCGATGCTTGAAATATGCTACCAGTTACGATGTCAGTTTGTTATTATGTTAATTAGTTTCTTTTGTTGTGTGTGACAAGCTATTTTCCTGTCTGTTTCCCTGTCCATGGGTACTTAAGTCAGAAGACTGATGTGCCAAATTATCGCCCCTTGTACATAGGTTACGTGTAAATAGAGAGTAGTATAATACAGGTATTTATTTCGACCAGACCCTGTCCGACACTTGTATAGCGTCCGGCGCGTGGCGGGTAGCTCTCCACAATTGTACAGTCTACCCGTGTGAAATAACAGGTTGTATAAAGATGCTTCTATGGAAAATTGCTCGCAAAACAGCCAGTTGGAAGCGAAGGTGCCAATTGTACATCCTTAGCCGTGCTCCCCTCTGTTTAAGGTCGTGGGATAACAAGCCTTCGGCGCCACGTTATAAATGGGTTAATGACAGCTGGTTAGCAACTGATACAAATCAGAAGGAAAAAACAGTTGAAGTTTTCCCCTGTCTTTGCTACATCGTGTGTATACGGATGTTGTGTGCATTAAAGTTTGGGTCTCAAATATCATGGCTGTGTGTGATGCTAGATATTTTCTTCCTCCTTCATAGCTTGACTAGATATGTTTGAGAATGTATGATATACCCCAAGCTTGTTCTAGACTTACGTAAGCTTCAATACGTTTCTCAAATGTGGACAAGGCTAGCACAAACATGTGAATTAAGACAGACCCACAAGTCCCCTAGCTACGTATGCGCAAAGGTGTCACCATTCCGTTACAATGACATTTCTTAATGACTCAACGTTCTGACGTAGTCAGCTTTTTTGCCTTCATTGGTGAACACCTGTTTAACTAGGCCTGCTTTTTCTCAACAGAATTTTGGTTATAACCGTGCAGGCTCATGTCTGTTGAAGTCACCTTCAACAATTTTTGTTTTAAAGGAGGGAGCACAAAACAATTACAGAACGTTAACGTTGGAAGTTAGATTTTCAAATTCAAATTTCTAGTCCTTTCAAAACATAGCAAGTTTAGATAACACTAGCCCATTGCATATCGAGCTTCGTGAAGCAAAGATGGAATGTCGTTGTGCGGTGAGAACTCGTTGAATTCGAAAATCTAGGTGCTGATTTTTTGTGGTCCCAATATATAAACGACTCCTCATGCGGCTTGTTTCTGTGCTCTTATTAAACACCCAAAGTTTGAAATCATGATATAAATGTGCTAATATGAGCAAGTAAATGTTAATGATCATACAGATTGCCATATCCAGAATATTTCCAGTTTTAACGTTCTGAAATTGGTTTGGGCTCCTTTAATGAAAGTTGGTATGAGTTTGCTGAAGATGGAACTTTCTAGTTCGGTAATGCTTCCACTGACAGTGCCTTTAAGACTCCTATCAGTTGTGAATTGCAAATCTAAGACAAAAGTTTACATCCCTTTTATAGACGTGTTCACCAGCCTTTCAACACGGTATACAACTTACAGCGTTCCTTCTATAAGTGCAAGTGGTATATGCACTATTGGATAGATGTGCCCACGCAGTATAATAGAGTCTATAACCTATCTTACGCATGACGTGCAAGTTTACAGTCACTTCCACCACCCCGGGTAGTGATGGATATATCAAAACTGCACAGGGGAGCAGAAATATTAATTGGGAAGTCAGAATTCTAGCTATCAGTAATAAAGCAAGACCACTGTGGGTTCTGTACAGTAGTTACGGGCTGTGTTTATCGGCTTAGAGACTCTAGGGTGCCTTTCTGCAGCAAGCAGTGTCTAGGACGAAACTTAGACCTCTCCTCAGTGAAATGGGAAAGCAAATCGAATTTTTAAAGAACAAGACAGCGCATGACGAAGACACGATTAGCGCCGTAAGGAAAACGGCATACTTCTGTAATGCTGATTGGAGCGGCGAGTGAAAGGTTTCCTGCAACTCTTTGTTAAAAATTTGTCATGGCAAATTTGGAATACTATCAGTTTGAATGCAGAAGTCTTTCGCTTCCTAAAGACCGAAGGCAAAGCGCAATCCGCTAAATTCTACATGTAGGGAGACGGGAGCGGGCTGGAGTCTCTCAGCGCAGGCAACAAGACTTGCAGGAGGCCCGGTGGCGGCGGGTAGGAGTTCCCCGGTGCGTTTATTGCGGTGATGACGGAATGTCGGTCCCTCTTGTCCCGGGCACGCAGCCGATACCGGTATGCCCTTGCACTTGACTGATGTCGTCTCTGGGAATATGCCAGCCTGCCAGCGACGGCGCGCTAAACTGTTCAGGGAACAGACACGGGCCGAACGGCCGATCATTCATCCCGTAGAACACGACGCGAAGAGCGCCCGAGGCGACACGACAGCCGGGTGGCATGTCCCGGGACCCCGGAGGGATGGCAGGGGGGCATGGATGTCGGAAATGACGAGCAATGCTTGCGTGAGCGGGAGAAATGTGAGGCTTTCAATCTGGTCTCGTTCACACGTCCCCTCAGGCAATGTCACCAGCCTAGGCGACAAGTGACGCATGTCTCCAACAACAGCGGTGCTGAAACTGGGAACAGGAAAAGGTAAGGTTTATAACAGGAAATCACCTCATACAGTCATATATAAGGTTCAATCAGAGTAACCTGTACAGAAACGCATAAGTATTGTGCAGACCGCAAAAGCCAGATGAATAAAGTCTCACCATAGCCTGACTATAACTTAATTGTCAAGGCTCGAGCCCATCTGCTTACTAGTATTCTAGTATTTTATGTAATGATACGAACTTCACAACCTCGCAGGCTTTTCCATTCTTATGGCCACCTTTTTATTTTAGCTATACTTCTTAATAACCTTCCTACACCGACACGTCATCTAGACATAGATGTAGCTGTTCTCAATTCAGGAAAACTGTTCTTGATAAACTTTGCACAAATGTAGCGATTATATGAGTCGTTTTGATTTACAAATTGTACATATAGAACGTCAATATCATATCATCATATCTTTCTTTGTTTTCGAATTCGCTTTACTTCTTAAAAATCTTCCCTACACCGACACGTCATCTGGTCTATCTGAAAACGCTCTTAATTCAGGAAACTGTTCTTAATAAACTTTGCACAAATGTAGCGACTAGATGAGTCGTTTTGATTCACAAATTGTACATATAAAGAGTCTATCTTGCCCAGCAGGTAACCAATTAGTTTTAAGGAAAGCCTTGTTGGTAAACTACAGTTCCCGAGACAGTCACTACATGATGGTACTGAGTTCACAATGGACAGGATAATAGTAATTAGTATTTCCACAGTGGCGCACAAAGACACGACACAAGTGGCGTCTGTAAACACTCCGGTCTTGTAAACAAGCTAAACAGGGGACCAACACATTTGTTAATCCGCTCTGGTGTAGCGGTAAGCCACAAAAACACTCCATAACAAGTTTGTAAAGCTCGAACAGGCCCTCTTCTTCCAGTTGGTTAGGTTTTGGTGACCCGTGTCCGGAACCTATCAGGGTCCAGAACGGTAGAACATGCGTCAAACATAGCTGGGAATCCGAGGAATAACCATGGGTGCTGCACGCAGGGTACAGCGTTTCCACCTTTCGCTCGCACAGGTGTTTCAGGAAGAATTCAATAGAATATCATGGACAAAGTAGAATGTTCTATATATTTACACAAGGTTATGTTGGACGCAGTACCCCAGTGACAGACGCTACTGAGTTTATACCTACGCAAAATTAAATAGCATTTACTCAAAGCAACTGGATATGATTTTGGAAACGGTCAGACGTTTCAAGTAGCATTCACCACTTTTCGTCAGTGACACTGTGCAAGATTTGTTGATCAGCAGCTTTTTTTAACCACGAACTATGAATTACTGAGTTATATGTTGAAGTTTCAAGTTTTGGGATGAATCGGACCTTCTTCATTACGCCAGTTATCATTTGGGAAGACTAGTATGTTTAGGTAACAAATTGAGGCAGGGAAACCTTCAGAATCGGTCCGTGTATTTTAGTCTCAAGTAGTGTACATGTCAGTTTACTAGATTCATGTTTGCACTTTCTTTGAAACATGAAAACTACTTTGACTACATGTATCTTCCAGCGGTACTGTGGAAGTATCTTATTCCAGGCTTTTCTCAGCTCGAAGAACAGAATTCTTTATAAAGTGTTCTTTCAATATGATGTTGAAAAGCTATATGCTAGGTTGCAGACGCGAGTTGCAGCAAGCACAGGCCATAATTTTCCCGTCCTATTGCGCTCATTCTAACTAGACAGTAATCGCCGTGGTGAAAGACGTGAAAAACGGTTGCGAGCAACCACTGGCTGGCGGCGCGAAGATAACTTGCATTAGGCGACCCTCGTGTCACCAGCGGCGACAATTGGAGACTTTCCGGGTGGGAGATAGGCGCGATATTCTCGGTGGATGCGTAGTTACTGTCGGGTTAATCGTTACGCTGTTATTTCGCGAGATGATTGTGGGAATAAGGTGGCAGAGTGTGGGGGATGATAAGTGGTGACGGATTGGGACAGCCGGTGTTGGGAGTGTGGAGCTGAGCTCCGTAACTGTCGGGACGGGGGGGACGGATATAGCTGTATTCTTCCAGCAGGTGAGAAGGTTTGGAGTGATAGCCAAAGAACCGTGAAGAGAGCCCAGCGATCTGTAGAACGGGTGTAGGAACACTGGAAATCCGGTGGAAATGGATTTCTGAGAAAACGGATTTGCCGAGAATGATTTACGTGAATATTCCCCACTTTTCCATTACGCTGAAATTCATTCTTCACGTACAAACACACTATTTTGTCAACACACACCACGACTATACATGACACAGAACGCTTCCCCCATGTACTCGTAAAGGACAAATTATATTGACCGAAGCAAAACATATAATGTATTGCCTCCATGAAAATAAAGATGAAAACGAAGTGGTAAAAGGTCATTCGCGAAAGAGATTACTTAGTAAATACTGGGATGATAAAAAAGTAGGTAAAATTGTGAATGCGTATTGGACATTCCAAGTTTCCATTTAGGTTCACTAACTAAGTTATCAATATCAATTCTAAAAATACGGAATAATTCTAATTAATTTAGTGCATATGAAGGCGGACGTCACAAACGTGATATGTGCTTGTCCGACATCTTGTTTGTGAAAACATTTTGTTTGCGTCTCTATGATACCATTGCTATGTTTTGTAATAATCTATGTCATACTTGGGACATGACTCTCTCTCTATAAACCGACACATAGTCAACGACAGTATGGCCAACGGGTGCGCACAAACAAGTACACACACAAAACAAGTAAATGATATAATGTATGTTTTCTCCTTTATCATCATCATCATCATCACCATCTATAGACCAGTATCAGCCGGTACCAAACAGCTGGTACCAAACAAGAAGTACTTATCTATCTACTCTCCAAGCATCTACTCTCCAAGCAGATGTTGGTGGGGAAGATTGTAACCTTTTTGGTGGGTTGAGCCGACAAAAAACGGGACATAGGATAAAATGGTCACAATCTTCAAGTATATTATCTATCTATAAAAGAACGTTTGGTAAAGCAAGACGCAGTGATCAGAGTAGAGCAAAGTAGAGTAGTTTCGGCCTAGTAGGAGTCGTCTTGCCCCAGTATTAATTTTGATTAACCTCTCAGTAAAATGCTAGATGAACATCCTACTTGACCGTAATTTCTTAAGACTACTCTATTCTGTAGTGGAATTTGTTGTTTTCTTTCTCATTGTATATATTCTTCGAAATTCGGTAAGCAAATATATATGATATTGCTGCAGCAAATATATATGATATTGCTGCATGTGTAGGAAATGAAATTTTAAGAATGTGTAAGATTTTAGATGGTGAAATATAAAACGCCTATGTAGGCACTATAGACATGGAACCTAAGAAAACATCGGTACATAACTATTACACAGTGGACACAGACACTCCAGTGTTCTTCTCAATGACAGTGCTGACCTATGACCTCGGATGATTGACAGGTCCTCTATCATGTCGGGCGTGCGCAGCAGGTGCTTCAGGTGATGACTTCTGCAGATGTTCAGACGGGACATCTTCATTTCCGGAGAGAGATAAATGGACACACCTTGTGGTCGTCATGTCTTATCAAAAACACATGTTGTCTTCTGCTTCCGCAAATTTGTAAGCATATTAAAAATGTCTTTGTTTTCTGCGAACTTAAGTTTCAAGATATGTTTATATGTGTTATCAAGTCTCCGTAATATCAATTGTAAACATCAACGCCATTTAGCTAGCTAGAGGCTACCGTTGGTGTGTCTGCAAGTTTGAAATCTCTAATAAAGAATTAAAGTAAGAATTATGATTGTAATACGGAGATCGGAAATCTTGATGTTTAGAATGGTCAGCAATATCATATGAAGAAAGATGCATAATTCAAGATTATCTGAATCTGATGAACTTGAAATTTTATACTCTCCAAGCAGCTCTCCAACGCCTAAAAACACGTTAAAAACCAGCCGAAACCCTAGCTCTGCTTGGAGAGTAGAAATTTTAGTGCACATCCTTGAAAATGTTATAATGTAACATAAATATCATTATTAATATAACCGCACTCTAGATATGCTTGTCATATCTAACGACTGTGTGTATAACTATGGGAACACATTCCTTACTACTGTTTATATACATCGTGCATTGAGACAACATTAGCTATTTCAACACAGGGTGGAATTTGGAATATTGGTCAATTCAGCCGGCCAAAAATTCCTTTACTAGCGGCTAACAAAGGCTTTGTCCACAAGAGGGCGCGCGACTTCAGACGAACAACTAACTGTTTAGCATTTATAGAGTTGATTCAGTGCAAAGCCATTGTCTCCGTCTATCCATCGTCAACACCGGCCGCTGAACATAATTCCATCAAAGTGAGGACATATTGTTCCCACAGACGTGTATTGTGTGTGTTATAATAGGATAAACTCCTTTACCCGCTCAATACACCTGCATATATTTGTCGGGGGCGATTGAGGGGCTGTGACGTGCTCCTCCCGACAACATTGTGTGGGTCAGGCGGGAGAGATGGATGTCCTGAGCGGATAAAACTGCTCCTCGCGCCCCGCTGGGCAGCCCCTTCAGGGAGGACCGGTGGACAGTATAGCGTTACCGCGTCCTGCTGCGCACACAATTGGCAAGGAAGCCTTTCCCAAAACGCCAGGAAAAAAGAAACCATTGTCCGCGTTTGACAGCTCCGCTGCTGAAAATGTATGGGTCTTCGCTCCAAGATGGCAAGACTACCCCTTTTCAGGTTAATCCAGAAAAGATGTTTGTGCATCGAAATTCAAGAAGAAACGCCATTGTTGGTATTGACGTTTCAAAAGGTTTAGGTTTTCATCTTTTATAGCAGTAGCTGGCGTTACGCAAAGAGGATATATCACCGGAGGTGGTAACAAATATTTTGACTTACGGGAGTCTGATTCAAACAAACAAAAACGTATCCTTAAAGTACATAAACAACTTAGGGTCAGATTCTCGCTGCGATGAGTTAAAAAGACATTGACCCAAGAGAGACCCGGTGTGTTGTACAGAAAGCATCCATTCCTCACCGGGACCGAACGGTCTTGAGTTACCTTTTATCAGACGTCGTTAAGACGGATTTATGGGACCATCAGTGTCTCTACAATCTCTTCAAATATCAGACAAAACACCACCCTGGGAGAAATCATATTCCCCGGTAGTGAATGAGTTTTATTCCCGTTAGAACCGCGGCTGTAAAGAGCATAATGGAGAGATTCACCTCCATGAACACAGTAGAGGATGATATTCAAGATGGCTACCGAGATGGCGGGTCCCTTTTCTGAAGAATCCCAACAAAGTGTAATCTTGAAGGTGCCAAGGGGCCCACCTCCGTGAGGGAGACCATGAAAAGGACCCGAGTAAAATGCCAAGTCTCGGATTTCTGAGATTGGCCTGAACACAACAGATGCGGACCTGATGTTGAAGGTCCCTTTTGTGTGCGAATGTAAACGGGAAAATCAGGTCTTCTCCCCAAACGAGTTATGAGTAAACACGATTTATCTGTTGTGTACGATGACGTACGGTTAGTGATAACGTAAAATGGCTTGTCTGGAAGATGTGCCCTCTATAGAAAACTGGATGCCCTCCGA
This sequence comes from Branchiostoma lanceolatum, assembly GCF_035083965.1. NCBI lineage: Eukaryota > Metazoa > Chordata > Leptocardii > Amphioxiformes > Branchiostomatidae > Branchiostoma > Branchiostoma lanceolatum. The sequence continues at coordinate 11,329,398 of NC_089731.1, forward strand.
CTACTTGCCGCTACAACAATTTGTCAAGTCCAATCGGAACATACAAGATAGCACTGAGAGGATACGCAGCGCTGTCTACTGCTGCCTTCTCTGGCTGGTAAAGCTATAATGCGTTTTCAGTAAAACGGCACCGCGTTTCTAACACTTGTACTTTGTACACATGCCGTTGTATGAAATTACAATGCAGCATCCTCAAAATTGACTATACTTTAATACAGTGCAATAGACAGAAAATTGTATTCTTTTAATCTTTAGCAGCAATATAGCAAAGAAGCCCTCTTATTCAGACCAAGAAAACTTTCCACCGCAAATAAACAAAAACAACAGAATTCATTGGATACACAAGTAATCACACCTAAATGCATTAGCATTGTTTCAGAACAAGGTGTTAAAGACGGATCTTACACCATCCGCCGCCAATCGGAACACACGTAACAAAAGACTCGGTAATGTAATTCTCCGTTGATCTGATCTATTTCTCCGTGATTACGGCGGTACAGGAGAGCTCTGAAACCACTCTGTTTGCTTTTCCCAAAGGGACTGGAGGTAGTGTGGGAGCACGTTGTTCTAGTGGTGGGGTGAGGGTTCTCAGCGGGACAGTCGTTTATCAGCGTCAAGAGAATCATCTTCACTGCAAACATCGTGTTTATCTAAAGTCTTTATTGTCAGTTTATGATGTTACCATATGTTCGTGAATATTCCTCTGTAGTTAAAATGAGGGCATCATGAAACTGATATAGTTGCTAGAAGCAAGTTCAATGTTTCCTTATGATCAAGTTAAGATTATGAATGTTCGGTTTATCATGTGTATTCAAAATGGGTTTAAAACCGTTCCTCCGTATCCCGGAAAACTTTCCGTAATATTTTTGACATGTGAATTTCTATAATTTTAGAATTTCATCCTCGCACTTCGTGAAATCGTAATATCAATTCATGTCGAATCGGGGTAAATTCTTGCATGGTTTAGGTTACATTAGTATTTGGTAACGTTATAACGTTACTGGAAAATTACTGGAAAATATACCCCTTTGTGAATTTTTTTCTGTAGTCAAAGCAGCAACAACGGATATAACTGAAGACATCAGACACTGTAAAACGCTGATCCCTATCAGACGTCGTTACTCGGTCATTTTCAGAACCGTCGGGGAGTCCTTCACACAAGATTGAGAAAAAGACGCAGTTTTTCCGCTGCAGTCACAAATTTCTCGCCAGCGTCTTGGCGACAATACAACTATTTTGGTAAACATCAAGAAGGTGGGGCTGAGACAGTGCCCATTTTCCGCCCGCTGTGACCCCACAGTCCCTAAATCTACGGAGAAACAGTCCCTCCCCCTGTCAAGCCAACCCGCCTGCCAACTTCCCGTGTCCACGGTGTCGTTCTCAGCGGGACACCTCAGGCAAAAATGCCCGCGAAAAACAACCAATGAAAGATTACCATAATGACGTCAGTTTTACTTCTATCCAATCAGATGCCACGATTGGCAGAGGGGCGCGGACTAATCAGCATTGTAAATCAGTTAGAGAGAACTTCAGACGGGGTCACTGCTCCCCCGCAGGCACCAAAACAGAGCGGAGCAAAGAACGACTGAGCCCACACGTCCGTCCCGGGACAACGCCGAAGGACCGTTACTCCACAAGACGACGTGCTGATTCCAAAGTTTCTAACCATGAACATGATGACCATGAGACAAGCTGGCGGCCCTGTAGCCACGTTTAGGCCGGCATTCCCTTTAGAAGGTAAGCATGCATGTTCCCACACTCAAGTTTTACTCTCCTTTATTGATCGCTCGTACGTCAATCAGCACATGCAACACGGGGTCAAATGGTTATCTATCTGTAGATAAAAGTAGGAGATAACGGTCACTGTTCAGGAGACATGTTAGCTTGTCTGCTTGCTATGGTAGTCAGTTTGAGTTCTATAACAGTGTACCTTGTCTGATGGACTTAGCAGTTTTGACGTTCTCAAAAGAGGGACAACAGGAAGTGTATTCTTCCGGATACAATACTTGCAGAGAACACTAACCTTACGGGTAAGAGTCAAGCAACTAAGATGTATCTGACGTATACGTAAGATTTCGGGCTCATTGACCATTTGAAGATACATCCTGCATGGGCATGATATGAGGTAATTTTAGGTGTTTAAAATATCTTCCAAAATTTGTTGTAGGTAATTTGTTTTGCCAATGTCCTGTAAACTGATACGTCGTTGACGGAATTGTAGCGGAAAATTATCAAATTAGATAATATAGATGATCTGAGGAGAAGCACAATTGTAAGTGTTTTGGTGTGAACGCGGTGTGTAAGTGTTAACACGAGCCCAGCACACGAGTGGTAATGTAAAGGTCTTTGTCACGGTGCAGGGCAGGGTCGTGTGAACCAGCTCGGGGGAGTCTTCATCAACGGCCGCCCGCTGCCCAACCACATTCGGCACAAGATCGTGGAGATGGCCGCCGCCGGGATCCGACCCTGCGTCATCAGCCGCCAGCTCCGCGTGTCGCACGGCTGCGTCTCCAAGATCCTCTGCCGCTACCAGGAGACCGGCTCCATCAAGCCGGGCGCCATCGGCGGCAGCAAGCCGCGCGTCGCTACACCCGAGGTGGAGAAGAAGATCGAGGACTACAAGCGAGACAACCCCGGCATGTTCAGCTGGGAGATCCGGGACCGGCTGCTGAAGGACGGGATGTGTGACCGCAGCACCGTCCCCTCCGTCTCGTCCATCTCACGCATCCTCCGCGGGAAGGGACACAAGATCAGCGACTTGGAGATGGAGGGAGAGGACGAGCTCAGCATCGACGGCGATCGGAAGCCACACAGCATCGACGGCATCCTGGGAGAGAAGAATGGTGAGTTCACATGTTCACTTCACATCCTCTGAAAAGGCTTGGAATGCGCTGACTCAGAGTCACGACCTCTTTGAAAACACAGATTATGCACTGAATATAACCTATGCAAATACATATTTCCGCTTGAAACGTATGGTGTATGTTTTTATATTCCTGTAGCCGCGTGAATACCTTAAATTGATTTAATATTAGTACTTTCCTGCGCTTTGCTTAGACTATCGTTGTCTTGAATATCAGCCAGCTTCTAGATGTTCTGTTATTATCGTACTTGAATGTGTAAGTTTGGATCTTAAATGTATGCGTGTATTATTTGGAACTGCAACGGATACGAAACCATATCCTTTTGACTGAATGATAGTTTTGGTGTTGTACATCATCGGTTAATGTTTCTTAACCCCCCTTGTGTTCCTTCGAGGCAATTCTAATACTAGTGTATAGATAGTGCGTAAATTCTTAAAAATGTTGTGCACACGGGAAGTATCACCACCAAATGCTTCAAGTTCAACGCTGTAATTACAATGGCTGTGTAAGGTTTAAGTCACTCTTGTCGCTATGCTATTTGGGAAATGTCTAATATTTCTCCAAACATTTTACTAGATTTATAATTACAATGACTGATACATACTGGTTCTAGGAAACAGTTCACACATCTTGTGTACGAACACATGGCTTGTAGTCCACGGTACCTTCCTTCCCTTCGCTACCTTATGGCTGAAATTTTGACACATCTTTAGAAGTAGGATCCCAGAAGGTGTTTTGTTCGACCAGCTGTGAACTTGATCCTTTTTCTCACGGACCAGAGGTCATCTTAAGGAGGTCATTGAAAATTAGCAAGGCATGGGAAAATTCCGTCAGTGATTAATTCTTAATTAGCAGATGTGTGTTGCTTGCGCGCCCTGTTAGCACGCTCTTGTTTACTCTGCACATTCGCGGGCGAACAGTCATATGTCGGGCATTTCAAAACGTCCTCCGCTTGGCACCCCAAATATCGGATGCTAATGACACTTATGTTACGATTTACACCAGAGGATTTACACATTATCGATGACCAACTATGATTTCTTCCTCATTTGTGATAGTAAAAGGCATATGCCGTCGCCAACATGATTTGACCATACAGAAATCTATGGACATCCAAGAGATGTCTTTGTACTCTGAGAAGCAAGGAATGAGCTATAGAGTGATATAGAAAAATTCTCCTATTGTATATGCACTAGATATCAGAGACTACGAGTGTGTTGTCCAAGAAATCGGGCTGCCTAGTCGCGTGTTTTAAACAAAGTTGTCGAAACACAGATAAACTCTGTGGCAAATTCAACAAACACTGTCGCCGGCCATGACGAATTAGAACTAGCCGGCTGATAGGTACAAAAGAGGGCCACGCGCACGGACACGTCCAGGAAAACAATACACGGAGTGCCAAGGAAAAACAAAAGCATGTGTATGTCACGAAAAGGCTTTATGTCTTTGACTATTGACGGAAATTTGCAAATAAAAGCCGGTTACACGTAAAGAAGGAGAATCCCACATTGAAACAAATCAACTTGAAGCGAATTACTGTCCCTAAACACATTTTCTTCAAAGTCATAGCCTTCATTTGAAATTGAAAGAAATGCACAAAGCTTGTTGTAAGTGCCTTGTTGAAGAATGAGTAATTCTTGGCGTTGGCCTTGTTTATGTGTGACCGAAGTGTTCTGAATGCTGAACTCAAGAATTCCTGTACGGGGATCAAACCACAAGCGGAAATGAGACAACGCAATAGGCATTTTGTCGGAGACGATGAATCGCTGAAAGAGAGGTCCCTGTATAGATCTGAGAAATGAAATAAATTTTCGGTTTGTGTCTCTCTTTACCGCAACTCGCATACTAGCGTTAATCCAAATTAATAGCTAAAATGTGTAATTCAGGAAATCAGTACTTAAACAAATGGCGATAATATGAACTGTCAGCGCCGGGCCATTGTAGACTTGGGTGATGAACGACCCTTTCAAGGAGGTGTGCCCGGCCTCCGATCGCACCTTCGCGATAAGGACCTTGGCCATTGAAGAAGTGTCCAAGTCGTTTACAGCCATTCTCAACTCTCCGGGTTATCGTGGGAAAAATCCCACCTCGGCGCGGCGCGGTGTCGGCAATGATGCATGCACAAAAACCTGTGAAAATTCATCCTCCCCCTTGTAGGGGACCCGGACAACAAACTCTCCTTCTTTCCCGGGGAAGAATATGACAGTTCTGTAGTGGTTACCTGGCAACTTTTCACTGCACAAAACGTGTGGTTTTTATCCGGGATTCTTGAGATTTTTGTGCAATTTTGTCCATGTGTTTTGTGGAGTTTTTTTTGTGTTGCGTGTATTCATGTTTAGTGGGGGATGCTGCATGCTGAGGATTGTCATGGAAATACCTTGCGGGTAGAAGGGCCGCCATATGTTGGCTGTAACCCCAGACCCGGGTTAGATCCGGTGTAGCCTATAATTTGGAGATTCTACAAACCATTCACGGCAGTGTCCGTCACTTCTGAATGAAGTCGCGGTAGGTCTGAGCATGGAAGCACGAAATATGCAATCAGAGGACCGCGGAAGGAGTGAAGAAGCTCGCGGAACCGTCCTCCCCGAGTCTTGACCCGTGGCCCGCAATTGTCCCGTGAAAGCGGAGAATACCTCCGGACTCTGCGGGGGAAAACGGCGCGCTTTCCCGCCCAGCGAGGTGCCTGCTTACCCGCGCCAGTTCACAAAGCGCCCCATTGACTGTAGGAGGCTTCAGATGATGAATATCCAACACTCCGAATAATGACCAAATGAATCAAGATCTCCCGCAAATTGAAGAGATTATTCCAATGCCGGGTTATCGCTGTAATCGGCTCTCTTGAATTGCGGAAGAAAAAAGCTGGTAGTTGTAACAGTTTATGTACGATCCTTGAAAAATATGAGCGGTAGGAACATTTGATTTAGGCTTTATACGAAAAATGGGGTCAGTCTATTCGGAAATGACAGTTAATTGAAACGATTAATTATAATGGCCCCAAATGACCACTTGATCACACAATGAAGTGGACCCAGGCCAATCTAACATAGTCTAAACTACCACCCCGCGGTACAATGGACCTAATAATGTATGTACTATAACCGAATGGGAAGTGTTGTTATTAACTTATTTTTTTTTGGATAAAGTATACAATTTTACCCCATTTTGGCTGTCTTGATATCGTTTCTTTATAATTTTGATTCGATGAAATGTATAAGATTCAACCTCATGTACGGACACAAGCTATTTCCTTTTACATAGTCTATTATTGACTATCAAAACAAAACGTTGCGATCGTTGTAGGACATTGCATGCATTCGCTATTTTGAGTTTTGTTGCTGAAAACTGAACACGCGTATTCGCTTTTGCAGTTTTACGGTTTTATTCATTCAAAACTGCAAAATTGGCTGTTTTCCTATTTTGGCAATAGTTCTAACTGTCCGAAACATTTGTTAATCTAAGAATAATACTACATGTATAAACAATTCATAAGGTAACTTCACATCATAGAAACAGTTCAAACAAAGCCAGAATTTCTAAAATTTAAATCCTCGTGAGAAACCACACATTGTCTGAATACTTCTCCTCAGTCGAGTACCGCCATAGCTGCCCGGAAGGTCACTCTGTATTAGCCTTCCAACAAAGGCCAATATAACTTAGAATTGAATCTGAAATGCCTATTTTGTTCCCCGGTACTCGGACAGAAAAGCAAATTGTCGACACAGTTAGTTTTTTATGCCCGGTGCCATGGTAACGACCGTTATCAAACAACAATCACGGATGTGATTAATGTCATCAAGTATACATCAGATGCTCATATTGCCGTGTTCAGCTGGGCAGTTCTATAGAAACGCGCCGTAGTAACATCTGTGCAGAGGGAAAGCGGCCGTTATTATTGCTGGGAAAATTGCTGGTTGAGTGGGCCGACTCAATGCGGGGCCCTACCGCTTAGCAAGAAGGTGTGAAGTACGGGAGCGAGTCGCATCTGTCCGTGAACACACGCACATGCTGTACTACACCACAACCACACGAAACAACACTCTCACAACGTACCACCTACCCAGGGGGGTCTTGAGTATTAACTTATGTAACCCTACTCCAACAAACTACGGGCACACAATATGATACGGATCATACATACAACCTACCTCACGCTGAAGGGAACTCAAGACAAATTGATTGTTCCACGTTATGGATTTGACAAGAGTATTTGAAGGGAAGCAGTTGGTCAAGGGGACGCTTATGTGCACACCGTAGGCACGAGGCATGTCATTTCCTCTGAACTGTTTTGTGTCGAGGAGAGTTGGCTAGCGTCGCCAGGGAGTTTCATATGATCCAACTGGGCTTGTTAGGGTGGTTATATATGCGTGAACTTGTCAGAATGTCATATGTAGGTCGGGTATGTACACCATATTTCAAGTTGAAGTCTTGAATGGTTTTTCGTAAGACTGATATTTCAAGCTTTGTGTTCGTCGTTTTGAGGCTGCTGGCACGAAGATTAAATAGAGCATACATGCTTTTTAGATTGACCATATTCAGTGGTGCAGTGTTTTTGAAAGGCTTCGAATTCGTTTTCGGAGAGTTTCAGTGTTTGTCGTTTTAACGGAAAATGAGGATCTTTAAAGAACTAGTCTTTCTTATTGCCGGTATTATGTATATTAAACCGACGTCTAGACAAAAGTATTTAAGTTTGTTACGAAGATCATCAAAAGAAAAACCCAATATTTTTATAATCGGCATTATGGATTGAATAGACGACATTTTTTTAGCATTCCTTCAACACGCTAAGAATTGGCTGGTCTATTGCACTAAGGATTTTATCTGGTATCAATTTCATTTCAATGTTTATGCATTCGTCTGAGTAGCTGAGAATATTCCTACCTTCAACGAGTGGTTTTCTCATTGTTGGGATCTCGGAAGCTATAAATTTTTGTTTACATTTTGTTGATACACAGACAGCAGGGGACAATCAACAAAGTCATAACCAGGGGAAATAACCAATCGGATCCGCTCTCTCGCAGTGTTTGGGTTTCGCGGATCGCTCTTGAAGTACTAATTTTGGAAAGGCCGTGGCGAATGTATTTGCGACATTCTATGTTTTGTACCCAAGCGGGCAATGACTATGTTTATTTTGTGTAAACAGAAGGGTATACATACAGTTGATGAAAGGATAGCAGTCATACTCATAGTTAGAATATGTCCAGTTCTGCATGGGCGCGAAGCAAATGTTAAATGTTTCAATGTCGTGAAAACACTGATTGCTGATCTAAACCTCCATGGACCCTAACAATTTGGGTACCGCTAGAGTCAAATTATATGGTGATACAAATACTACATGTATATATATATATATATTCCCGTATGCCAATCTTAGAATAGAGACGAATTTTACGGTTTTAAAACAGTATGAGGTAGTTAGTGCATGTACAGTACTACATGTGCTCCATAAATATTCCATATGGCAAAGGATGTGTTTCAAATTGATTCCTATGTGTGGTTCCTCAGGATATTTCTTTGTATCGTGCTCGCTACAAAATGGCTACATCGTAGACAACAGTGATTAAAACGTTGATATTGGTTTAGGTCCTGGAGACAGTTCCGACTGCGACTCTGAGCCCGACCTGCCCCTGAAGAGGAAGCAGCGCCGCAGCCGAACCACCTTCACTCCGGAGCAGCTGGACGAGTTGGAGAAGGCCTTCGAGCGCACTCACTACCCGGACATCTACACACGGGAGGAGCTGGCACAGAGGACCAAGCTGACGGAGGCCAGGGTGCAGGTCAGTAGTTATCTCTACTAGCTAAGCTATCTAAACCTAACCCTAACTCTACCCGGACATCTACACACGGGAGGAGCTGGCACAGAGGACCAAGCTGACGGAGGCCAGGGTGCAGGTCAGTAGTTATCTCTACCAGCTAAGTTATCTAAACCTATCTCTACTAGCTAAGCTATCTAAACCTAACTCTAACTCTACCCGGACATCTACACATGGGAGGAGCTGGCACAGAGTGACAGAGGACCAAGCTGACGGAGTCCAGGGTGCAGGTCATCTTTGCTAGATGTCTTGCATCATTCCTAACCGCAATTTTCTTACAAAACTCGGAACATGTTGATTATATTGTTGTTAAAATGCTACATTTACATCTATTTTAGAATACGATTAGGCTACACCAAGTAATTTTTATGGATGACGTCCGCGCGCGCATTGATTTTGGTCTGTTCCCAGAAAAAAAAACAAGAAATTCCGCTTCCTGTAACTATGATCAAAGAGTTACGACAGTGCTGCAAATCGAAAGAAACAGGACAGGACAACAACTGCTGTTGAACTTCAACTGATTTATTCAAATTATTGCTTTTTCATGATGAATAAAAGAATTGTTAGTTGTTACACTGTGTTCTCTCATTCAATTTGTGTCCTAACATGTGTCGTCGACTATTATATTTCAAATCTAGGCATCTTGTTTTTTTCGGCCTTTCTTGTGTTTTTTTCGCGCTCTCGCATTAGATTTAGGGTCTCCAAAGGACGTCATCCATAAAAATTACTTGGTGTAGCCTTATATCATAAGGTAAGAGAAAAGAAAGCTTAAGACACTACGCACACAATATGAGCTCTATTTAGTTCTTGCAATGTAAGAAGCGCCCACAGAATGAGGTGAAACCGACCCTGGGTATTTCCGCCACGTCTGCTTTCACACTTGTGCCCAGTTAGCAGGTGTGAGAACCGCTGACTGACAATGATGATATCAGACTCGGAAAACATACACTGACAGCGATACCCTCACGGGATAACAACACAGAGTACCGCGGCTTCACGTCTGAACAGACACACAGGTGTCTTTTCCCATTGCACTAGGGCGGCGACCTCGGTACGATCGCGCTGCGACCTAAAAGTTGACAGATCACTCATCGAATTTTATGGATAAAAAAGCGAATCTTTTTTAGCCTTTTTTGTTGTCTTTTCAGTCATACTTTCAGTACAAACGTGACATTCCAATCATGAAACAAAGGATAACACAAATTGAACTTAGTTACGTTGCAGCGAGGTCGGAACGCGATCGCCGTCTAGAGTAATGGGGGCTTACAACCATTCCACTTCAATTCGAGGATCTCTATGAGAATTTGTACGATCTTATTCTTATAGCATGCCTACACATCCTATTACTTTGTTACTTATGTTTGTCCTGTAGGCAGTTGAATGCATTTTTTTTAAATGAATAGTTCCTACTAGTGTTCGTTATGTGGTAGAATCGATCTTGTTTTTCGCTGCGTACAGCAAGATTCTTTCACATACATGGCCACTGAGCTCTCCTGAGGGTTATGGGTCCTTGTGGATGAAGGACTGGGGGTCAGTGCGGTCAGCAGAGTGACCCCACGGCTCAGGGGACTGACAGTCTCAGGCCTGTCGGACACCGGGACTGATACAGACCTGGCAGGGAACACTGACCTCTTGTACGTCCCTACAGTGGCAGTGAAACCGATCCCGTGAATCGCAGGTCTCCCAGGTTGACATGTGTGCCTTTATGGATCGGTCTCCCGCCGGTCGCAGGAAATGGGGGCTGCGGTTGAAAGATGTGGTGGGCGGACAGGTAGACATCCTCGCTTCCGCACCGCACTCATTCCGCCCTCAAATTTTCTCGATCGAGAATAAAAGCACACTTGAATCTCGAATACTCGTATTCAGTCCCGACTTAGCCCCCGAGGTCTATACTATAGCACTTCCCATGCGGAAATCCCAGTCCATTCAACGTTATATATTTTTTGGATCAAAATCTTTCGCCAGACAAAGCCAGAGAAAATAAGCTCGCGGATCCAAGTAACCAATTCCTGAAGGGGGCAGGACACTTTGTGAAGAATTTAAGGTCCGAAGCCGATTTAAAGTCAACTGTTGCCATAAGTTTTCACCATGGTTGTGATGAAGAAAATAAACAATGTATCGTAGGAGGTTGTCCGTAGAGACCATCGTAGATGATGAGGCTACGTCTCTGTCTTTGGAGTGAATCGCAGAGGATCTGACCTGTGAGCACGTGAGGAGACCCCCTCTGCTTTTCAATTTATTTTGGCGTGAAGTGCATCTCTCTGCGCGCCCTACCTCACGGATTCTCCCCGTTCCCACTGATCTCAACCCGCCAAGGAACACTTACTGCAAAGTGGTGGAATTCACAGGGTCAAGAGGCTGGGATGAGACGTCTGGAAAATTCATTCCATGTGTAGTTCCCATCCCGCGCGGTACCTGATCCCGGGACGGGGCTGGGACTGGGGAGGGGCAGGCTTCACGGGCCCATCATTCTCAGGAAGAGCCAAGGCGTGGAAAAATGCTGCCCTTTGTTCAAACACATGGGGCTCAAACTAGCTCCATATTGAGCACGCTACCCCATCATGTAACATCGCGCGTTCCCACATCACCTGTATGTCAAAGCCGTGACACTCCATCCCCCATCCCAGCCAACAGTGTTACGAGCGCTCCTGAACGATTCTAGACTCTTTCTGTCAAAGTATATCATATACAGACCAATCATAATTGAGTTAACAAACAAGAACAGAGCTTGTAATCGTAAACAATCACCGAAGGTTGTCTCATGACAAGTTGATTTTGAACGTGTTGTATACCTACTTGGCCTGTACGGACTAATACTACTTGACTGGGCAGAACTAACTTGGTTAGGGAGAAATGCTACTGGAAGCAGGCATCAGTTTCCCCGCTATCATGTATGATGTAACGAACCGTGGAGATTTCGTTTAAGATAGGAATTCAAGTCGTAAGGAAAATAATTCCCCTACACATGTAATAGTTGCTAAGTGTCAAACATCAACAACATCAGGATTTACATAGAGTAATAGAGGAAATGCCTTCGATGATCGGAAATAACAGTCGCGGGGAAATTTCTCGTTTCGGTGCGCGGGCTTTGATCGCGGGATGCTTGTATCAATAAGTTCTTGATTAAGAAGATGATGAGGTCGTTATTTTGGTCATAACAAACCGGCGCAAATTCGGTCTCAGAGGGAAGCACACGCGTGGTTAACCTTACATGCCGTATTTCCCGGCGGACCTTTATTTTCCTTTTCATGGCTTAGTCAAGAGAAAGCGCCGATGCAACAAATACCTGTATTTATCCCTATTCATCCTTAATCCTTGCATAAATCCGATATGATTACAGAGAAATCCTTCGCTAACCTTACAAACATTGGTCCACATGGGTGGGTCGGGATAAGTTGTTTCAACACAAAGCAATTGACCCGTTTGCCCCGAGCCCCTCTAGCACTTAACTAAAGACAAACGGGCATGACTGCGCCTAGCGGCCGTGTTCTGTAGTTAGATAACACACACGGCCATAGCGAAGCTGTGTGGGGACATGGCGGACACCTGTTTTCATGATAAGAACGAAACATAAGCTAGACTGACGAGTAAATCACGTAGAAGGGTGGAACGGAGCTGCTGGTTAGCCAAGGGTACTTTTCCTCCGCATCCCGCGTTTGTTGGAGTGTTTCCAAGGCCGAAACACTTGATCCGACATAGTACATATACATACCGCTGATACTGAGCGCTAAGCCGACTGCACTGGTGCTAACTATACGCCCATGTTAGTGCGCACACATGGAGAGAATAAAACCACTGTAGCACACGCTATATATGGCCTTTGTGATTTGTGATTGCCTTTATACATTCGCGCCAGATGAACACAAATACTACAGAAGTTAAGTAGTTGACTACTACTAATGTTCAACAACCGTCAAACATCAAGCATTTGTAATAAACATGTGTATCTAATGATTCTTAATTTATCTTGTACGTGGTTGATTTTTAAAAGTGTCTTTAAGAATAAAGATGATATTGAACTGTGAACACACAAATTATTGGTAAACTTTGCAGTTACATCCGTGATACTCTCACGACAAGATGATGATGATAAAGAATATTTCTATCTTAAATATAGTCCCAAATATTATCGTTTTTTGTTCCACTGCCAACGCTTCAGTTACCCATATTATGACCCCTTCTTCACCAAGAGTTGCAGAACCCAGTCCAGACGTATGTAGTTAATAACTGTGATGTCTCCATCTGCAGGTGTGGTTCAGTAACCGGCGGGCCCGCTGGAGGAAGCAGCAGGGTGCCCAGCAGATCCCGTCCTTCATGCCGCTGGGATACCCCGCTCCCGCCGCCGGGACACCCACCTACATGCCCGTCCCCGAGCCCGCATACCCAACTAACGCTCAAGGTACCTTTTGGATCCCTCTAGTCCATACCTGCATTATCATAAATTGCAAAAGTGCGCTACCTATGCTGCAAATGACAGCTACTCAGCAACTGGATAAAATCTTGAAACAGTCATACGTTTCAGACAGCATCCACTGTCTTTCGTCAGAAACTGCGGATGCTGTCAGAAACGTCTGTTTCAAAATTTTATCCACTTGCTTGAGTAACTGTTATTTGACGTATCTTATTACCTGGATGTCTAACCTTCATCAATGTACGCTGCCTATGAAGAGTAGACCATGTTATTGGTATGAAACTGTTGAACTTGATGTTAGTCATTCTTTTCATCTTTCGGATGAGACTAAAGAGTAGAGTCTTGGACCAGGTCGGAACTGTAGAAGTACATTGATAGTTGCCATTTTGGATCTGTTCGTCTAGCGTTTATTCTCCCTGTGAGAAAACTTGAGTGTGTCTCTACCCCAGTCAGAGATCGTGCCACAGTGTAAGTGTCATTGGAAGAAGGGCCGTGGGAGAGAGAACTTTATCGTTTTACACGGACAAATGTGTTACGATCCCAATTTTCTGTCTTATTACTTACAGATTCGGCAACCCTGCACAGACCCCAGCCTTTGCCCCCCACCAGCATCCATCAGAGCGGGGCTGCAGACACGGCCAGCATGTACGGCACTGCCAGCAAACCTTACCAGTACCCTTTCACCGACTCCTACCTGTCCTCGGGATCCACCGGTCTGTCTGTCAGCAGTGGGATGTCGACTGGGGTAAGTTCTCTTCAACTCTGTGAACTAAGCCTGGATGTCAGATCCTAGACTAGCCTCTACCAGGCTCCACAGGTCGCTGAAGAAATACTAGAAATTCGGCAAATAACATGCCAAAGCCGTTAGCTAGCCAGGGAGTACAGTTTGCGACCTAGGGCCTGTGGAGGCCCTGGAAACAGCCTGGCATCCAGGCTACAGACTTCTTCTTCGAGATGTAACGACAGATGTCATGGAAAATGTTAAAAATTGAGTCCTCCAAACCAAACCAAAAAACAATATAGCAACGATGTTGAATAAAGCCTAAGTATGATATTTTATATTACATTTTCATTTTACTAACAGTTTTTTCTTCTTTATTTTGTCTCCATGTAGTTGGTGAACGGACTGGGTAGCATGGGCAGTCAGCAGGTTGACCCGTACCCCGTGCACTGTGCCCCGGCCAGCAGCAGTACCTCCCCCGCCACCTCCATCCCGTCCACCGACTGTTACAGCAGCACGGCCGCGGACACCTACTCCTACAACACCGCACAGACGTACTGCACTGCGCCTGCGCACAGCTACTCATCATCTGCGCATGCGTACAACATGGATGGCTCCTGGGTACAAGGTGGGCAGCATGAGATTTTTCGCCACACTTTATGATCGCTATCTATTAATTAAAAGAAAAAAAAATCAATCGTTTCTTTTTGAATCTTGAGGCAGATGACTCATCTTTGACAGACATTCACATTGTCCATCCCCGCTATTCAGATGTATAAACTTTTTTGTATTTTTTTCTGTTGGAAACTCTGCCATATTCATACGGGACAGAGGGCAGTACTAACAGTTATGATTATAAATTTCACCAGTAGAGTTTCAGTGTTCCTTCGAAGAAATTCTGCAACAAAATCAAAACGCAATGCTACGATACACACTCCACAACATATACTGTGATGTTTTTCATAAACCTTAAGCAAAATCTGGTCAACATTTATAATCAGATGTCCTTCGATAAACTAGTCCTGTTTTCTACATACAAGGCGGGTGTAGTTTAGGCCATTTGTAGTATCGACTTGTTCAAACGTTTCTCTTATCAAGTTGAGCAATCAGATTACGTTACAAATTTCCTCGCGCGGTACAAGTTTTAGACGAGCTCCCATGTTCCCGTGTAAGCGAGATCTTCCTCTCATGAGAACTGAAGTTCATGGGTCAGACGTCTCCTCTGTTGGGGTCAGGACCACTTAATCTTTTTAAGAGCCCGTGCTGTAATGCAGGGTGAGAGGCGTTATCACGGAGTCGTCCAAACAGGTGGGCGCGGCTACTGTTTCAATGAAAACATCGCGCCGGGCCCGTGGAGGCCCCAGCAGATTGGAAAGTAGTCCGGCAGGAATTAAGAACCGATTTGTCATTCATAGAACACGGATTAGCTCAACGCGGCGGAGAATCCACAAGGATATACAGTTACCCACCCTATTTCATGAACCATTGAGTCACGGACAATGCCCAATTAATTTGCGACAATTCACAATAAATTGGGAACGCAAAGGTCTGATTTTGAAGGTGCTTTCGGCAGAGAATGCACAGCACGAAGAATTTACAATTAGAAGATGTTAAAAGTATTGTTACACATAAAACAACATATTCATTGCAAGTGTGATAAATAGAATATAAAACATTAATACCCGTTCAAGTTCTTACAAAGTTTGCCTTTACATGGACCACATACAGTCGTCTTCATGTACATGTATATAGATTTTCTACAATCACAACCCCACATCTAGCACATGCGTTCTGCAAATGTCATATTCAAATGTACCCTATCCAATCGTACCCCTCGCGAGAGATACGTGATGAAAAAATGAAGTAATTTTCCCAGCCCGTCCATCTGAGAATTATGACGGTGTTTTTAGTGAGGGGCCATAAAGCTAGAGACTGCATATTTATCAGCAAAATGTTCTATAGTTTGTAAACGTTGTAAATCGTGAGAATGCGCCCTTTCCAATAAACAGCGATCGCGCTGCGCTCTTGCTGCGACCTAAATCGGATGTGTTACCCTTGACTTCATAATTGGAATATCATGCAAAAGGTAAAAGTATGAATGAAAAGACCACAAAACGCACAAAGCGTTTAAAGATTTTTTGTTATCTATGAAAATCGTTGAGCGTTCTGTTAAATTTTAGGTCGCTGAGAGCGCGCGGCGAGAGCGCCGTCCAAGTGGAATGGGGGTATTACTATGAGACGTGTGTTTCTATGGTAAACATATTTGCTGTTTTGGGACCTAAAGACACTGAACAGTAAAGAAGACAGGTGCACATCCACACACCGCTTTGATCTCCGACTGTTGTACTGAAACATTGTAAGGAGATATTCCCAGTAGGACGGTCGGGGTTAGCAATGTTTGCACACAATGTCTTATGCTGAGTTATCAGGAAATCATTGCAAGGGTCGTCCCGCAAAGGAAACATCCAGGGAGCATTACGCGTTTCATTTGTTTGTTTTCTTATCTGGGAGACTTGTTATTTTGTGTTTCATCGCAAGGAAAACTGTCTAGTGTTAAAAGGAGGCTGCGCTTCTATTTGTTTATCTGATTTCAGTTTCGTATCATGATGTTTAGGAGCTCTAGAGTAGCGTATTTTTTCATATTTTAATTCCCGGCGGAAAAGGAAAAGAAACGAAATTGTTTTTGGAATATTGAGGTTAAAAGGAGGCTGCGTTTCTCTTTGTTTACCTGATTCATTTTGGTATCATAATGTTTTAGGAGAGAAGCTTCTTTTTTTAAAAATATTTTAATTCCCGGCGGAAAAGGAAAAAGAAACGAAATTGTTTTTGGAAGATTGAGGTTAAAAGGAGGCTGCGTTTCTCTTTGTTAACCTGATTCATTTTGGTATCATAATGTTTAAGGAGAGAAGCTTCTTCTTTTTTTTAAATATTTTAATTCCCGTCGGAAAAGAAAAAGAAACGAAACTGTCTTTGCAAGATTGATGCACCCTCTGCTCGGCCCGAAATGTCAGAACGTGTTACACAGTGAGCGGGTTGTTGTCTGAGATCTTCACAAGTGCCGGAAGTAGTTCTCGTTCCCAATAGTCATTACTCAGCCCATTGCTATTCCTTATCGTTCCCAGATCTAAACTGCGGCTGTACAGATATCGTACCTCTGGGACCTCCCTTATTGAATGTTAAACGTCGCCTGTAAACCGTTAGCAGAAGTGGTGGTACTCTTGCTGAAGTTGAGTACTTCGCCATGTGTACAGTGTACTGGGACTCAGGCACCGTCGATTAACACAAAAGAACGCTTTGAAAGAAAAAGCGATCAAAAGTTAATCAAGCTACGCACATGTTGAACTGTAGAGCAGAGGGGGTGATAAACCACAGGTCCTGGTCTTTTCATCTCAGATGTAAACGGTGGCAAAGTTTCGCTTATACAGTATATAAATCAACACCCTAAATACTAAAGATGGTGATGCCTGACCGAAGCACCTCCGATCCTGTGTCAACGCACAAGAAGAAAAGTTGGCAGGCCTCACGTCCATACCCAGGTCTCCCAACAAACATAGATGCGTACATTCGGAGTCGGAGATGCCAGTGTATGTTTGTGTATATTCCCTGACAATTTCGTCCCATACTTATAAGTCTGTGTTCTTCATTTTTCTCCAGGCGCCAACAGCACTGACTTCAACAGTAACAGCCTGGGCATCGCGGCCCTTCGGCAGAAGTCTCGGGAACATTCGGCAGCACTCGGGCTCATCCAGGTGGCAGGCGGAGCCATGGCGCAGGCGTACTGAAGACCTCTACAAACAACCTCATCATCATCACCTCATCTAAATAATCAAGCCACGTACCAAAACTTATAACGTCATTTACTGTACCAAATGGAGGGAAACAAATCCACTCTTTACATGATATGTCTTGTACGAATTGATTGTATGTTTGTGTGTTATTCTGATTTATCTCGCTTGTTTCCGATAAACACGCTTAGTGTAAAAGTGCTTCTCCGATTTTGCACGGAACTTGTTAATGAAATGATGACTACTATGAGAAGAGATGAGGTGGAAAATCATCATTAATACCAGTGACACACTCTTACCATGGTGTATAATGTCGATAATGATGATAAATTAGTACTTATCATTCCTACAGTAATCTAACGTGAAAACAGCCCAACGTGATTGTTATTTATACATCGAAGGGTGTACTTTCATACCCTCTAATATATTGCAGTTATTATAAGTCATAGATTTGAATACAAAGCGTAGAAAATATATAGATATTCAAATAAAGAACGTTTCCGCCCAACCTTCAAAGAAATCCGTGCAGAGAATTAAAGTGAAAAATAAACTCGGTAGCGACACTGATTAGAAGTATATATATGAAAAAAGGCTAATACTAGTAGTTAATGGTTTGGAGTTGGAAAACAGCATTTTTTTGTTGATTTCCAGTGATATATACATACTTATACCTCAACCCACTGGCAATTGCTTCTCCAAAGAAAGTAAAAGTCCTTAAATATGCAGTTCAAGCAGAGTCAAATGCGTGATAAAAAGGAGTAATACTGTAGGCCAGTCCCAGAAAGGTAGAGTTCAATCACACGTAATACTTTTTGACGGCGCCGTTGATAGAAAAATGCATCACTGTCATAAGCAGAGCGATAGCATTGTGTGGAGGACGCTATATATGTATGAGGAGAAGAAACTCATACGGTTGGCAGTAATCCATCGGGCAGATATGCTTTATGACAGATAAGAGGGATTAGGTTGGGGAAAGGGTGCTAGGCACTTCATTAATACGGCATTTCAGCCCCGTGGTGCAGGCACATTTCGCTATAGCACGCAGTAGACTTATATCTATTGCCGGTGAAACTGCGCCAGGAAGCGATAACCTCTGTTCCCTCTGTACGCCGGGAGTGTCATGTGCCATTTATTTGTACATAATCGTGAGTAAGCCCCATATCATCACATTAAATGGCGGTTATCAGCCCCACACAGGGGCCAACCGCGCCATCCTGCAATCCATCAACTTCTTGGTAACCATGGAGACGAACGTCAGATGATAGGCAAAGAGGAAGTTCAGAAGAATGGTTCAATACGCAAGATATTTGACCTTGCCAGATTACAAGGGGGTCAAAGCATTTAAATGTGATGAAGGGGATTGTGTGATGTAAACTATGGAATATTTACCGTGGTGGAAGATGGGAGTTTCATGGAGTTCTCGGCAGTTTATTTCCTGTTTGGAAGACTAGATTCAGCGGGTCATTTCTTGTGCGTATAGATATCATCATCCATTATGCGTTTGTCGCCTGTATGATGAATCACCAGTTTTAACGCACCGAACCCCACCAACTCTTCTTGAAATTAGAATGATAAAAACTTCATACTACATAATCAAAACTAATATACGAGTTCGTTTCGTGACGAAATCGGCAACCTACATGCTGTGAATGGTTTTGCGTCTTCTCGTGATAGTTTTATAGAGCTGTATGAAAAATAGACATCTAGGTATGCGCTTTTCTTATTACCGTTGGAAATACATTTAGATAGAAGTCAATTGCAAAGTACTTTGTATACTGCGCTCTCTCAAAGCCACTGTCCTATTGTGTGCTTTTTGGCCAAGTTTTAGACTGTAAATAGCTAGAAACCCATTGGCGGGAACAATGGTATATATGTAGCACATAGTAATAGTTAGTACATGTAACGTTCAACATATTTATATTTTGCTAACTTCCTTTGCTTTCTTACTTTATTTCTAGTTCTCTTGTCTTTCTGTCATTGTACTTCTATTGATTTTTATGACCGTACTTACGTTGATATGGACCAATTGACGAAAATATACTTTTAAAGTGTATTATTTTGTGCTTTTGTACATTCCCGTTATAAGGCTGGTTAAGGGACCTAATGAAAACCACTCGTATTGAATGGAGAAAGTAATCGTAGGCGTAGCTTTGTTGGATGTTTTCGTACTGTTATTGTACAAAGTGTAAGTAATGAAAAATAGTGTTCTGTTATTAGTTAATGAGATCTTGCATGCGAAAGGTTGCAAAACGTTGTATGCTGATGAAATCAAAATAAAGTTTTACCGAAACTGTAATATGAATTGGCTCATATTCCTCTTGGTTTATAGGTTACCACATGAGTGTATGTTTGTGTGTGAATTAGGAATTGGGGAAGGAGGCACTCAAGCTAACCGACATCTTTCGCACCGCAATCGTCCTTCAGCTATAACTGTAACTATAACTTCAGTAAGACATAGTTCACGTTTGTGTGTGTATTATATACTAATATGTGAGTGCGCGTGTATACTAGCCGATGTGAAACAGAGCCTGAGTGTGTCTTTGAGACGTGTGTGTATGCGTGACTGTGCGTGTGTCTGTGATACGTGTGTTTGTATGCATAAGTATGTGTGTGTGTGTCTGTGATACATGTGAGTGTGTGCATGTGTGTGTATCTGCCGGTGATACGTGTTTGAGTATGCGTGAGTATGGGTGACTGAGTGCGTGTGTTAGTGTGTGTTACGTGAGTGTATGCGTGAGTATGTGACTGAGACGTATGTGTGAGTGTGCATGTGTGTGTGTCTGTGATACGTGTGTGTGTGTATATATGCGTGAGTATGGGTGACTGGGTGTATGTGTGAGTGTGTGTGCATGTGTGTGTGTGCCCGCGCGCACGTGTGTATAGCTATATAGAGAGGGGGGAGGGGGCTGGGAACTATTGCATTACTCGGCGGGAAAACAGTATATCTAGCGTTAGTTAATGCATGGGGCGCACTTAGGGGACTAAGACCAACCTTCTGCCAGCTACAAGCAGGAATGACGGCTGCCGATGAAGCTGACATGGCCCTCTGCTGCCACAATACAGGCTTCTCAAATTTCCCACAACTTGTACGCCATCTTGCAAAGCATTTACACTCTCTGGCGGAATACGTACTAACTGCAACGTTCTTCCGACGTACATCAGCAACAACAAGCATTGGTTTCAAATGACTCAGCTCAACCTATTTACATATAGCTATACGTATCTCTTCATGGAAATAAAGGGCCACGCCCCAACTTCATGTACTAACAAAATAAAAAAACGTCTGTGATATAGTCTGTACTTGCCTCCATTGGCTATTGGATAAATAGAAGAAATTAAGTTAAACTAAGTTACGTTTTTCAATAATCCGGTCATGTCCTGTGATAGAATTTTGTGGAGAATTTTGGAGAATTTCTCAATTTTTCAGTCGACGTCCCACAAGAGAGGCTGAGTTTAGTTTATTTAGATCCACATTCATGACATTGCAGATACTCTTCCTGTGGTCGTTATCAACAAACATAACTGATCATAACTGAACACAGAATATAACGTATACACACACACACACACACACACACACACACATATATATATATATATATATATAAATGATGAAATAGATATAAGGCTACTTGAGCTCTATACGCAATGTAAACAATATCTACCCACTTAACAGTTTCTTTCAGGTCTGGACGGTGAAATAACTGGAACGGCCAAGTCACCGTGCTAAGGAAGAAATCTCACTGCCACGGAACAACAGCGCCTCCTGTCGAAAATGTTGAGAAGTACGTAACGTTACTAGTATGCCGAACGGTGCACCTGCGTAAATGCCAGTGCTGATATTTGCGATATAGACATTTTCTCAAAGCAGCTGTAGGAAGACAATACATGTATCTCTGATTCCTAGCCTCCCACTCCGATTTTGACTTCCAAATGTATATTTTGTTGTATATTTCAGTTGCTATATTTGTACTTTTTTGCTGGACTCCATGAAGAATAGTTATGTATCACTAATGTAGTTCTGAATAAAACCAAACCAAACAAAACCATACCGAAATCGTAGCGTTAACGTTTTTGAGCAGCGGGTCTTTTAGCCTCCTTTGCAGCCTTCTGGGAGGCGCTGGAGTTTATTTTTGAGGGGGCCGGGGGAGCCGCATGATTCGAGGCCAGGGTCTTTAGCTGGGGAGATCGTATTCCCGGGCGATTTCCCCAGCTAAAGATCCGGCCCCGATAAGTTGAAAATCACGAATATGCGCCCCTCTCAAAAACAAACGCCAGAAGGCCTGCAAGGGAGGCTAGGGTCTTTCTACTTTCTAGCGCATGGGTCGACTGCTCGGCGGAACCGGGATCGTTACGATTTTGACTTTCTACACCCCCTTGGAGATTATGCGGCCATGCTATGAAGAACATAAAAAGTTTCAGGTTCCGATGTGCACGTTCTTAGTCAACGTTAGAGATTCTCACTTTATTGTCGAGAAAACCTTGACAACTTTTACCTGAGTGGTAATTAAGCTTCAGTTCATCATTACGCCAAGTTTTAAAAAAACGCTACTCATGTGATGTTTTCCCGTTCTCGAAACCTCGAGAAATAATGAGCATCCTGTCTTTTGTTACGACTTGGAATGTCATTTCATATTGTTACCTTTTACAGGCAATTCATTTGTCACGAAGAGCCTATTGACCAATCAGCAGAAGGGTTTCAAACCCAACATCACAATCAATCCTCACGCAAAGGTTCGTGTCATTGGCCAATTCCTTGCGCAGGCGTACTGCGTGGACTGTAGAATTTTCGAGTAATTTCCAAGGATCAGGTCCGTACGTACACAAAGCACCGAGCAAGACGGTGCTAAACTCCAGTATTTGCTTGAAGGAGGCTGTTTTTTTCAAGCCACGTCCAAGCTCAACAGGCAGACAAGATGTTCGGAGGCTCTATGTTTGACGAAGATCCGTTCTTCGCGTAAGTATCTAACAGAAGACGACCTTGTTTTTACGTTTGCGTAGATACGACATGTAGCCCCCCTCCCCTAAATTTCATCTTTAAAAAGGCCCCTGAGATGCGAAACTCCTCTTTCTCTTAGCTATTATTAAGGTAAATCAACATATCTTTTGAGTGACGTTACTTGTTAAGGTGTTATGATTATGGTGACAGTGGTTTGTGTTCGGACAGCTTCGTCTTTCGCCCTTCTCGCGTATATATGTATCATATTGATCAAGCTATTTAAACCTCCTTGGTAAGATCTCTTCCCTTTATGTTTGATATTTTTAGATATCATTTTCCACCAAAATGCCGAAGGCAAGAAAGTGTATCAAAGCAGTAACACGATTTTCTGTTACCTTGGACGGCAGAGACGTCATCTGGAGTTTCCATGGTTCCATTTCCGCAGAGCCGTGAAGCATAGTCTTGATGATTGCAAAATTAGATACGTGTGTCTGTTGTTGAAAAAAATAAGTATGCTTTTGTAACTGTCCCTTTATACTCATGATGGCGCTTTCACTTATGTTGGTACATTACAGCACAAGATCGTATTTGACTATGGAAAAATGTTGAAAAGACAAAATATTGTTAGAGATTTGAACACAAAGCATTTAACGTTATCTCCAATATTATAGTTTTGTCTCATATACTGAATCAACGGTGAGTCTGTCTCACAGCATGCTGAACTTTTTCAACTTTCAACTCTCAGTTTTGTATCGAAAACTATTTCAGAGGTCACATAGTAACCGACGGAGAAATCAAGTTGTTGTAGTAAACAAGGACATTTTTGCCACACATACATGCGAGTAAACAGCACTTGCTATATGTATACATTACATAGAGACAGTGACTTCCTGTACACTTATCTTCCTTTCCATGTACCATAGTACATTACCACAGCCTGTGGTTAGGTACTTATGAACCGCTGAAGGGATATCCACAGCCAGACAAAGTTTTTTTTTTCAGTTAGAGCTTACAAATTTCAGATATCAAGTGTCTCAGTTGTAACATGATCCAGTTTTGGTATTTGTTAAAATATAACATTTCGAATAGCACATGTAGCAGCAACAAAGAGATATCGGTAATGCATGAAGTTAAATTGTGTCTAAATACATAGCTTGCCTTTCAGTTCTACCCCAAATACGTGGGCCTTAACTGCCATATACACTACTTTTGTGAGCAATGTAATATATTGGACTGAAGCTATATTAAGACTGCCCTCTAGTAAGAGACGGCGGTTTGACGTCAGTCTAACATCAATGGCCAATCCTCAGCGGGCCATGAACTTGTTTAAGGTACAGCTGTTTGGCTGAGCCGCTCGGATTATTCAGTGTGAAATATGATAATCATAGACAGAGTGATATGTCTCATGTTGATGGGCTTTGGCGTTGCAGTGTGTTAGTTGCCCTTTGTAGTGTATGTACAAATGGTGTAAAGACATGCTTATAGAATTTTAAAATATTTGTAAGCCTCTATTTCACATTTTTTGTATGAACATTCGTTTACTCCAAATTTTGAAATGCTATATACCCTCTTTAATTTTGAGTTTAACTTTTTCCAATGGAATTTTATTGTTCTTTTTAATTATGGGTTTGACTGACATAAATAGAAATGTAAGATTGCCCAACAAGCCGTAGGCTATTGTTAAGGGCTAACCTTGATAGGAATACAAAATGGCTACACAATCAGTAGTTGCTAGGTTACAAATGCAGTCAAACCTGGATTCAACTACCGCTCAATGGACTGAGGACAAATGGTTGTTTAAGACAGACAGTTGTTCAGGAAAGGATGGGGTTGACTATGCAAAACTGGATGGGACTGTTTTTATGTGGGTTGTGACTGGATCTCTACTAGTAGGTGGTTGCCCGATCAGTGGTTTGACTGTACATTCAAATTCGATGGAATACTAATTGAATACTAGAGGAACATTGGAATAGATGTGTGCACTTAAGATACTGACTGTATTTTCCCTGTGCAGTGGGGCGCGGGAACACATGCGTGTGATGGACCAGATGTTCTCCGGCTTCGGCATGGGGAGGGCGCCATTCCACGATCCCTACCTGAGCATCACGGACGGACAGGGTAACCGGGGCCAGCGGCACCCGGCGCACGGCGGTGGGAGGGAAATGGACATGTACAGGCAAAGGAGACCTGGAGATGTGAGTTCTTAGCACTGGTAACAAAGACTTGGGGATAAGGAGTTGTATTATTATTTATAATAAGTAAAGGTTGTTCGGGTTTAAGTTAAGATTCAAAGTTCACTATATGTAAATGCATGTTAACTTATATCTTCAGCGTTAAAGCTGTTTTTCCCTTTTTCTCAACTGTAACTATAACTTATCTGTAAGAACTTTTACTATACTATAGTTAGATGTGATATGTTAGATATCTACCCTCTTTGGCTCCGTCTTTTTTGTTTGGGTTTTTTTGAGAGGTGCAACATACTTACTACAATATACATGTACCTTCTTTCCTTGTGTTTTTACTTTTACAGTAGTTTCTTCTCTCCTACTCTGTGTTCCCACTAGTCCCACCGTACACATATGAGCGTCAGTTTGCTACGTGATCCCTTCTTCTTAAGGGTAGGATAAGTGTATGAGTCTGTCTGTCCTCCTCTGACTTGTCTATCAAGTAGTAAAATGTGTCAAGGTTCTGCCAAGCTCTAAGGACCATGCTAACCTTGGAGCATAATTTGATCTAATTTGAATCATACTATATTGTTATGCTAATGTTGTACATTTAAGATGATCGATTGGGTTGGTAATTTTTGTGTCATGACCATGAAAATGTCATCAGATGATGGAAGTTGGGGAGAATGGAAATGTTCTTGTTTCTGTATTTGTGTATCAGTATTTTGACCGCCACTGCCTGTATGATGACCAGAATGATTGACACCCGTACCTAACATGTTGGCCCCTGTATGATGACCAGAATGATTGACACCTGAACCTGACATGTTGTTGTTCCCTGTATGATGACCAAAATGATTGACACCTGAACCTGACATGTTATTCCCTGTATGATGACCAAAATGATTGACACCTGAACCTGACATGTTATTCCCTGTATGATGACCAGAATGATTGACACCTTTACCTTACCTGTTCCCTGTATGATGACCAGAATGATTGACACCTGTCCGTTTTGTCATGTTTTTGTCTCCTGTAGTCATTTTCTATGATGGACCAGATGATGTCCAACATGCACAGCATGATGGGAGGGATGCACAGGAACTTTGTAAGTCAAACCACTGATTGTTACATTTTACATTTTCACTTGACTTAAAATTTGCCTTGCAAGAGTGTGTCTGACAATTATCAGTACGGTAAATGCAGGTTCAACATTGTGGCGATGGTAGAACTGGACAGAAGAATTAATCAATGTGGACAACATGTCTAGACTTTCAAGTTTGCATGGTGTATAAAAGGACTAAAAACTGGTGGACGTACCAACTACCAAGTGTCTACTTGTGATACCAGCTCAGAAAAAACAAGAAATACCTAGTCAAGCCTTCAAGCACCAGAGTTATCAACCCAGAATTGATGTGTTAATAATTTTGTTTTTCTCTAGAACCGTTGTAGAACAGACCTCGTCGCTACTACTAGTACTAGATGCAGTAGGGTCATCCTCACTAGACAACGTTTGCAGTTAGATGTGTAAAGATTAGTGTGTTACAGGTTGTTCAGTGAAGCATAACCAGCTGCTGCCACACCCTGTGCCTGCGCTGGTGTGTTACCCTGAAAGGCAGTTATACCAGATTTACAGATACAAATATACCAATGATCTCATGTAACCTGCATGTTGAGCTGTACAAGGAGTTACATTTGTAACCCCGGACCTTTGTACTTTCAGCATATGCAGCCTGAACAGTTAGCAGGGATGCCTACTCTACATGTATGTGTGTAGGACTAACTCCTGACAATGCCTGGTCTATTGTTATCTCTATTTGGTAATCTCCAAGCAGATCTACAGTGGCTATAAGACCATATCCAACTGGCAAAGGGAGTTGTCGCCACCGTAGATCTGCTTGGAGATTATCTATTTGGTACACATCGGGCCAATTTCACCCAGTACATTTGTTTGAAAAGAGTGTTTTTCTAGAAAGCATAATTGTATTTTGCTGTTTTTTTTTTTTTTAAATCAGACTTTTGGCAACAAAGTTTTGTGAAAAGAAGTAACATCCCAGGCTTGTCAAGGACTGTGAATTTTGAAATTGTGATTTTTTGCTAGCTTTACTTGGACTCAGGAGACGTAAAGTGGTCAAACATGGATTCAAATATAAGTTTCCACGTTGAAACACCAACATTTGTTAGTTTGTACAATGATAAGATATCCTGACAGTTTTCAGTTGGAAATGAGGTTAGAACACCAACATCAAGACACTGTACCAAACTGTGGATTTATTAGCTTGGAAAATTGTTGGCTTCCACCATTTCTAACCTGGAATTGAATTTCAGTTTGCTTCTCAAAACATCACGCTACAATTTGCATGTTTAGAAGTTCTGATAGAGAAAGTGCTAGGGAGTACGACTCAGTACATGATGGTGATGATGTTCACCTGTGTACTTGGCTTTGTTCCTCATATGAAATAAGAGTCTTTTCAAAATTTTTCTCGTTATATCTTCTCTTTAGCAACAAATGTCCCAGAGTGCCCAGAGTGACCCCAACTGTTACTCCTACTCCTCATCTAACTTCTACTCCTACTCCAACACTGGGAACGGTCCGCCCAAGGTGTACCAGGCCAGCTCTTCAACACGCAATGCACCCGGAGGGGTAGGTGGTCTTGGATTCTGTTTGTTTGTTTCATGTAAGGCCATGTTGATTTAATTACATGGGTGACATCCGCGCATCAATTTTCGTCAGTTTCCCCAAAAAAAGGTTTTCGGCTATACTGTAAATCGTACAAAGCAGCTGCAAAGTGAGAAAATATAAACTGTAAATAAAAAAAAAACGTTTCGAAAAACATGGTAAAGTGCCTTTAGGCAAAACACACCATTTTTGTACAGAAGGTATAAGCTGCATAAAACCAGGTTTGATCCAATCATGCTGGGAACGACCCCTACTAGATGGGGCTTTGTAGTGGGATCTTTACAGGTGTGGCTGTCCTCAAACACAGAAAACCTCCCGCTTAAAGGATGTCCCTAACCAACACTATGTACCTATTTTAACCTCAAGAATCTGATCAAATCATATCGTTAGTGTATCAAAATCACCATTAAACACGTGCAGATTCTAAACCCTGCCTTTCCGCTGAGTCACAATGTCGTCCTTTACAGGTGAAGGAGACAAGACGAGCAGTGAGAGACTCCGAGGCTGGTCTGCAAAAAATGGCCATCGGACATCATCTCGGTAAGCATATAAGTTATAAGTTTTTTTGCTTGTTTCGGTTTGCTGTTGAAGGGAGGGGCTGGTTTTTGGTGTGTAGATAGTCTGAGCAGAAGACTAACATTGCTTTATAAAGATGGGAACACATATATAAGCAGCGACACCTGTGCTGCAGTGCAATGTGAACCAGTCAGAATTGCCCTGAGGAAGGTGACATATGGTCACCGAAACGACAGAATAAATTACTTGGTTGTGTACAAAGAGTCTTTTTATGTCGATGAAAGTTAGACATCCAGGTAATAAGATATGCCAAATAGCAGTTACTCAAGTAACTGCATAATGATTTTGGAAGAGTTTTTTTATTCATAGCACTGAGGCATTTGAATTTGTCCCAATGTTACAGGTGCCTGTGCCTGTGTTTAGCTAAACAGTAAGACAAAGCATGTTATTTTCTACAGGGGAGCGCGCCCACATCGTTGAGAGATCCCGCGACAGACACGGAGATGAGGAAAAACAGGACTACATCAATCTGGACGAATGTAAGACCGAATATTAGACCTTCCTACTTTGTGACACAGAGAAACATTTAGCAAGGAATCACAGTCATAGCAGGGCCGTCTCCAGGACCTGTCGCTGGACAGAAATTTGCTTGTTGGGACGGACAAAAATTTCACTCTCTCCATTAAAAATCTGACCTTCATGACATGAAATCAATGGAAATGTAATTTTGTAATCTCAAAATGACAGATTTAACAACGAAACAACGATCGGGACAGGAAAAAAACCCTGAAGACAGCCCTATTTCAAAGTGACATTTTTCCTCAAAGATTATATTTCCAGCAACTAAAAATTCTATGTTGCAAAGAAACCTGCTTCAGTGCAACTAGTTAAGCCTTTTAAAGCTACTTTGGATTAGCTACTCACTGCCTTCTAATGAGGCCATTATGTGCACGTCTCGTAATCATTCACATGGTTCACAAATCAAACTAGGCAAAATCATCTTCTTGATCTCTTGTAACCAACTCAAGTATGCTACAAAATTCAGCAGACTGCACTCTTACACCCTAATGGCACATTGTACAAGCCGAGCATAGCTCTCTCCACGTGACTGTGTCTCAATCTTTATGACATGTAAGTGTCCTATTAGCACTACGGATGTTATAAGTTGTGAATGCAGAAATGTACGTGAGGATTTAATTTCGGGGTAGGGAGAAAATAGAGTATTTGTGGTGGTTTTGAGTTTATGTTTGAAACGATAGTAGCAGTACAGTCACATAATGGAACCGCTTCTTGTGGAGGTTTTAAGTTTGCGGTAAAGATTTCACCGTGAAAACAAAACCACTGGGAACATTTCTGCATTACAGTATTCTTTCCAATTCTCACTACCACAGCCGACAAAGATTCTTTCAACCGTGAGTGGCAGCAGCGCGCTAACGTAGGCGCACGGGCGGTTGGTTACCATGGAGACAGGGACCGTGCTGGGCGTCGTCATCGCGACAGACAGCAGTACAGACGAGGCCAGCCCGAGGAGGAAGACCTCATGCCTGTCGTTCGGGGCCTTCCCGCGCCGGGGTAGGTACAGCTGTGTTGTCTTGTGATATTTTCTGTGCAGTTAAGTCTTTTGAACACAGGGCTAGAAATTCATTCTTGGGAAGAGTTGAAAAATTAGGAGCACAGAAAAAAAATAACATAAACAGTCACAAAAACAAAATTACAAACCTTAGTGCCTCTCTTCAGAGCATGAATCTGAAATTCTATAGCAAACTTCAATATTTCTAACAAGTAATACAAATAAGGTTTAATTACTTTTTGTGACACTTTAATGTCAAGAATATGCTGTTAACTAGTGTACAACAGTAAACATAGCCATATACAAATATTTTGGTACACTGGTGTACCCACAGTCAAAAATGAGGTGCTCAGTCCCAATTTTAGGTGCACAAAAGTGGATATACATGTATATACCCTGTATTTTGAGCCTTGTACCAGAGTCTGTGAACAGCTGGTCTGGTTGATAGTAGTTTAGCTTTGCCAGTTAATTTTCCACCAATGAAAGGTTAATTGTGTATGGATACAGGGACGACAGGGTCCGACCGCAGGCCGCCGCCGCAGAGGCTCGTGCACCACAAGCAGAGTACCACCCCCCGACCCCGCCCCGTCCTAAGGGACCGTCAGACGGCGGGAGAAAGCGCGATGCTGGGGCCATGAACAACGCCGGACACACAGGATACGAGAACCCGCGGAAGAAGTAAAATCTTTAGAAAACGGATACATGTTATGTTAACACAAACCCTGTTATTGGCATAAACTTTCCAGTGTTGTACACGGAAACAGTTATCCAAACACACAACAAAAGAGTTTACTACTTTGGGGGGGCTTTTGAGACGAACTTTTTTCATCAACCTGGTAAAGTCAGATCTCAAAACTTGTACTCTTTTCATTTCATCTCAAGATTTGGTCAATAATTGAGGATTCATCTAGAGCTTTGTACTTTGTAAACCTACATCAACATTTTTAGAATAATCAATATGATAATAACTGTCATAATGACACCATATGATGATGGCAAATCTTGCATTGGGAACATTGTTGGTAGATTTACCACACCAAACTTGAGCCGCAAAAGGCCAACTGGAAAATTTTGAAGTCTTGATTTTGATGAAAAAATCTCTCTCAATGTTGTCTACTGTTATATATGTGTACTTGGAGTATTTGCTTCTCAAATTCCTTCCAGGTTTAACTTATTATATGAAAGGAAAAGTGTTGATGTTCTATGATAAGCTGTGATATATAGAGGAGGGTCACAGTCTCTTAGCAGGACTCAAACAAGAAGAATCAGAGAAGAATTATGAAATAATACCATTTTGTTAACAGAACGTTTGACTACTGTGTGGTCCCTGTACATTAGTGTTGGTTTGTACCAAGTATCTTTCACAATTTCAGTGGATACAAAATCTTGTATGAACAGCATAAAGAAAAGTACCTTTGAAAAAACAAAAAAGCATTAGAACTTTGTACAGCTACAAGATTGCCTTAAGTAAGTTGTGCCTGCAGTAAAATGTTAAATGTAATATTTTCAGACTGTAAAATGTTACATGTGATACTTGTAGAAGGTTACATGTAATACTTTCGGACTGTACAATGTTACATGTAATATTTTCAAACTGTAGAATGTTCAGATACTTTCAGACTGTAGAATGTTACATGTAGTACTTTCAGACTGTGATAGTGTTTTTGAAACAGAATGACACATAATGTTGCTGGACTCCACTGTGGCATGTGGAGAAAGATATCTGCCACTATTGCTAAGTTTACATTGAATCATCCCAAAATATTGCTTACCACAAATCCCCTTTTCTCATAAATTTGACTTGTAAACTTACCATGTACCTTCTCTATGTAAATAGAAACTGAAGCATTTATGGTTCGAAGGTTCTGCATTCTTCAATTGATACATGTAGTAGGAGTTGAAACATGTTGTTCCTGTACTTACTATGGAAACAAGTGTGGTGTATATCTAAATAGAAAGATCCAGTTGTTAATGTATACTGTAGTGTAGCCCTCTCATATTTGTGTACATTTTGACATAGGCTAATTATTGCCAACAAGTAAGAAAAGTTCTCCCACAGTAGTTGTGCATGGAAGAAAAAGATCCAAACATTAAGTGTTGAGTTGTAATCTGATGTTTGTGGAACCAATAATATGGCACACATGTTGTACTATATTGGTGAGAACAGAGAAAATAAAGTGTGGTAAGAGATTTTTGCTTCCTTCTGTTACAGTTAGTGTCAGAGATGTGTGTTTGATTGGGGTGAGTCCCAGAAATCTTTGGAAATGAAAAGATTTTGAACCTGGCAGGCGGTGGCGATATGGCCGCTGTGGTTAGAACTGTTAGTCGGCCATGTGACCGCCATTGGCGATGTTACAATGTCGGCGTGTTGCGATGTTGGCCGATCTGGAAGTCGTGTGTCCGTGACTGCATTGGAAGCGCGCCCGCTATAGACTACTAGTAATTCTGAATGCTTAGGTCAACGGGAAAAATCCAAGACACCGACAAAAAGTGACCGCTATGGCCTGATGGTTGCCATGCAAAGGTGACTGATACAGGTTTGACTGATGTGCAACCAAAGGCACATCAACATTCAATAGGGTTCAGGTTATTGTCAAGCAGATGTTGGGATGCTAAATTGTTTTCCTGGCTGCCCTTTTCTGTATCAAGTTGTTTCTCCCATGTTGAAGACATTTAACGATTTAGCTTTCCCACCATCTGCTTGGAAATGAGGATTATATTAGAAAAGTTCACAAGCAGGAAGATACAATGCACACAACGCAATTCCTTTTTGTTTTCCCTTTGAATTTTGGCTGCATCGCAACTACACAGAAATATTGTTATTCTATACATGATCAGGGTGCTTATTCACTATCAAAACTTCAGAAAGTAAAGCCATACCATTACCATACATGTGGAAGGTACATCATGCCCCCCTCCCCATTCATGTCCAATCATCCTAACTAACTATCCTATACCTTCCCCAAGAGTTGAAAATGAAATGACCTCCAATGACTTAATTTTGACATTGTACAAAGAAAACATATAACGTTACCAGTGTTAGTTTACAAGCAAATGTCAAGTATTAACTAGTTATATCACCCAGAACATCACAGGCATGTGCAGACAGATATATCTTTGAACATAAGTGAAGTGATCCAAACCTGATCACTAACATGAACATGTTAAATCTCTAGAATCTTCTAACATTCTTACATTTTGATTCAATGTCTTGTGCTATTATACCGCATGGCAGTGTCGGCGCCTTGGAGCTTCTTGCGCGATAGCTGGTCTCAACTTTCTGCTGACTGATTCTGAAACAAATCCACATCATGTGATAAGAATGAATAATCCTGTATATCAGGTGAATGTTATGAAAATGTTATATCTGGGTTTATGTCATGTTATCTAAACAAGTTGTTAAAAACATACATTCAATGATAATGTCTAGTTGGAAAACATTTTAGGTTGCACTTGCCTTCTGAAACAGACAGGTTACTAGCAGGTAAATTTAAAAAAAAGTACATGTACCTTTACATGAAATTCATGTTACTAATTAGTAACTTTTTGTCTCAGGTGTATGAAAGGTTATTTTGCCTAGGTGTGCACAATTTCTGAACTTAATTATTTTATACCTTTGACTAAAAGGAATGAAAAAAGTGTCCAGTCTAACATCCAAGCTAGTGGAGTCACGCACGTTACATATAAGACTGTTCAAGAGCATTTGAATACTAATAGAGTAAATCTTTATCCATGTATTACAAAAGTGGACAAGAAAATGATATAGCTAAAGGAAGGACAAACCTGTTGCTGACTGGTTTCCTCCAACATGGCCTTCCTCCTTAGTCTTCGTTCGATGAGTTTTTCTTGCAATGAGGCATCTTGTCGTAGTCTAGCTGTACTTCTGGTGATACACAGACTAGTTTAGACTGGCACAAACAGGCTGTTGTCTTAGAAAAAAAATCATGTAGACCGTGAAACTGTTTGCTGCTGACAATCTTCCGACATACAAATGTACCTGTAGACTCAAAGACCGACAAAGAGATACACTGTCTTCCAATCGTTATCGGTACAATACATACTTACAAAAATGTCAACCCAGAAACATTTCTCTACTACTGTCATGTTCAGCTGCCAGCTTCACGGTCTTGCAGCGACCCCTTGTGTTTAGCATGCACAATGCAGGTGTCTCGTTGATGCAGGAAAAAGAGACTTGATGCTGATTGGCTAATACGTAGGCTATCGCTAATATGATTGGACAAAAATATCCAATCGTAGGAGAGTCAAGTTTGACAGGCAGGGTAAAACTTACCGAAGGTGTCAAATTTCTACGCTACCGATTGGTTAACCTGGCTTGAATTTCTACCAATGGGAATGTTGAACACATTACCAAACTGACCAATCACAGATAAGAAATCAAAGCCTTCCCAAGTGCACCTTGGATGACTGTAATAATAATTTTGTCCACAAGGCGACGCTGCAGTACCATGTACCAATACACCACTGGACCTTATTGTCTGGCAAAAAGAACAAACAAACTCCGAAATAGCGCATTATTGAGGTCATGTGATGTTCTTTTCCGGACATTTCCTGCCTGGAGACTAAAGTAAGTATACACAGGACGCTGTCGTGGGGAAAACAGAGGTGACTTTCCAGTCTCTTCGGTGGGGTGCATACGAGGGAGAACGAGGTAGGGACATCAGACGTCAACAAGATTGTAGCTTAAGTTTAACGTTAACGTTCATTGTTGTTTCGTGCCATGACATTTCTGTGAAGTTCTGTAAAGCGTGCACTAGTAGCGTTCTCATTTTAAATGATATTTCACTCATGACTTCCGGCATTTTGCAATGACAGGATGAAAGGTGGGAGGGGGGCAGGGACAGTTCAACCCTGACTTTACAAAAGCGCATGTCTTGCTCTGTATAGATGAGACTTCCTTTCCGTAGATGCCTTCCTAACTACATTCGGGGACATTATATGCTTCTGCCTTTTTTTCATTACCAGCATCACAAACCAGTATCTAAGCTACTTCTTCGGGGCACTTAGGTGCTGTCCTTGGTGCTGAATGGAAGTAAGTAGCAGCAGCGTTGCCAGTCAGCAGCGCCTTCTAGCGATGATATCATAAAACACACGTCTCACCACTTAACGTTAATGGTTGTAACGTTATACTAGTAGTAGTTAACAATTGATATTTTGGACAAATACTGTACAGAAGTTGCAATTTAGAATAAAACGTCTTACATTCTTGACATTCTCTATTTCAGCGGCATACCCAGTACCACATGTCCAGAGACGTGTACAACACTAACCTGGCATGTGTCAGTCTGTTCGCCTCCTCCCTGTGTTGCTCTATAGTACGGGAAACTGCCGACTCCACCTCGGCCGACGGCTTGTCACGGCGCGCCATCAGCCGCATCCGCCCCACGATGCCAGACAACAACCCCTGGGATGGAAATGTAGAAATTAGCAAGTTAGACATAAAGTCAACATCATCAAGGTAACTTTAAATTTTGTTGACTGAAAGCACTGGTGCACGCATACTGTTTGACTTGTAATTGATGAGGAATAAAGCATAGCAGTCGGTTATACCGACATCACTTGCTTAACCTACAGAGTCATTTCGTCTAACATCAATGTAAAAACCATTTTCCTTCTCCAAATGTGACAGCAATGTTGTTTTCTAAACGTAAGGTATCCTACCGTACTAATTAAAACCTACAAATGTAAGTTTCATGTAGGCTTCAGGTTCAAGCCATGTAGGCCTTACGTTTGCTTACGCAGCCACGGTGACGCAGCACACAGTTGTGATACTGTAAGTGCAGAAATGTTCGAGGTGATTTAATTTCGGGGTAGGGAGAAAATGGAGTGTTCGCGGCGGTTCTGAGTTCGCGTTTGAAACAATAGTAGTGCTACAGTCACAAAATGGAATGGCTTTTCGCGGTGGTTAAAACCGCAAACATAAATCCACCGCGAACATTTCTGCATTTACAGTATCTCACATTCATCTGTATACTACGTCACATCCTGTTGACCTACCTTCCAAGAAGCTCCTGTTGAGGCCGTTGTCGGACGCGTGTTGTTCCTGCCAGTTACGCCGTTATCATTATCGATAGAAATGATGTCCTCTTGTGTGGCTTCCGTCGGCCTTGTTTGGATGTGACGTTCACGAGAAGCTGTGTTTCTGCGATTATTCTGCGACGTTCCCTTCAAAAAATCGTCTCCGGGGCGATCTACAGTTCCAGATGATTGTTCAATATCGTTGGTTTTGTCGTGAACAGTTCTGTTTAGTGTATGACTACTTTGATGACGCATGTCTGCATACGGTTGCTTAGCATAGCTTCGGTTTTCTTGATGACTGTCCTTCGGTCGACTTTTGTCAGTTTGCTGTGCGTGTCCACCCACCCCTGCTCCATAAAACGAATGTTTCTTGCCGTTTGGATATAACTGTAAACTGGGCAGGTCTCCGAATGTAGGTTTTACGCCTTTCTCTACCTCGTATTCCGTAATAGGGCCGAGTCCGCTGGACGCTTTCCGTTGGATGGGCGGCAGAGGTTTGGCGCCTACTCCTGACTGGCTGATCGCATTGAGATCCACAAGGGATGGCCGCAGAGATGCGCCTCCTAGCGGCCAGGACTTGTGTACCAGAATCTGCCGAAGAGAAGTAGATTACTAAGCATTTTGTTTCCTCTGTTGTTATTGTCCTTAGTTAGTATGTATGTATGTCTACATGTACATTCATAACATCGATCAGCGATAAAGAAAGATATATCCTCAATACTCGCAATAGGCAACACGACATTGTTATTTTTCCGTGGATTGAAATGAGTGGAACACTTCTTGAACCTGATCATTAGATGTCCCGTATATTCTATCTGTACGATCTGGACATGTCAGTTGGCACGCGAATGTGCCAGATTCAATTACCATAAGTATCCATGTGTGCATTTTGTGTAGTTTTTTTTTTATATTGTTATCAAATTTACAGTGGCGTAGCTCTAATTCTTGAAGGGCGCAACATCATATTTGAAAAAAAAAAAGTACATCTGATGACGCAAATGGAACAAACCATGCCATGAAGTGGCAGTGTTATTCCTCAAGTGTCCGCATAGTCACTGTTGCTCGTTTATATGGTTTCACATTAATATTTCAAGTCGGTATTAACGACCACAGTAATATTCGGTGGTAGAACCAAACCCCCCAGTCACTTTTAATCCATATCTTTAGACCCAACGGTACTGCGGTGAGCCTATACATGTAGTATTGGTTCTTTGTGTCTCGCAACCTTCCAAATCCTAATATCTAAAATTACAAGTATAGGCTTCTGTGATGCCCTATTGTAGTTGATAATTCTACACGTGCTATGTACCATTTTATAGAATACTTAATTCGACTTACTTTGTGGCCAGTAAAGGTTTACGAGATCAGGGCATACAATAGTTTGTATTAATAAATAATATATCCTGTTGTGTTGGGGACGCAGCTACGGTTTAGAACTGTTGAAAATGAGAAAAGCTATGTACAATGTAAAAGGCTTAACGTAAATGCCGCTTGCAAGTATTTTGTTGTGTTCTGCTAAAATTTGTCTTTTTAGTCTTACAACTTACAGTGTCCATTCGTCACGCCACATCCTGGCTTTTGATTGTGACGAACATCTAGTCCACTATGAAGGATAGTGCCTGAACGTAGATGTTCGTTCTTTACTAAAAATTGCAACAAGACAATACATAGTGGAGCGCCAGACAGACAAGCTGATGTTGCGGACCACTCGACATTGCAAGTACATTAAATACAACTTCGGCAATAACACACTAGAGGCATCTAGCTATAGCTCTAATGTGAAGGAACCTGAACGGTTTATCAATTACCAATGTAGACACCTACCTCTCCAGCACGAGTTTTCCTCTTCCCCATTGATTTGGTTCTTCTGTGGTGTAGAACAGGAGTTTCACTGAGATCTCGCGGTGTCAGACGATCTTTCCCTGGGCCGGGGAACTCCTCATTGCCTCCGTCTGTTGTTCTCTTTCTCCCGTTCCTCCGTACCTTCGGGAGTGGCGAGGCGTGTGGGGTTCTGACATGCCCCACTGCGGGGAGCCCGCTTGTCATAGTCGTGGTTAAACTATCCTGTCTTGTAACAGCTTAGTTACATTTGTACTGACACCTCCCGGGATACAGGACGTGTAAGTCATAAGAAGCTTGAAGACGCAGTTTGAATGTATCACACCTAGTAACGTCGAAAAGGACCCTTTGTTCGTGTCGGCTTCTCAAGCGTTGTTCATTTGAGTAATTACGTGCGGATCAGGAGGTAATGTCGAAGTTCACCAAGCGGAAACGTGTACAAAACAGCGGCGCCGTTACCAGGTTTTAATCGCGGTTACAAATGCCACACCTCTGAATTATTTATTAGGTTCTTTCTGAACGCTGGTTGGGTGGTTGACAGGTAGACGACCTTAGTAGATACGGTATGGTTATTCACAACACGTACACCCTCAACATTCAGTTACAACTTCTTATTTTATATAGTCTCTTACCTGATGTGTCTATGAATAATAAATACATTCTGTCATCATAATATCAATTGAAAGCAGCATTGCGTCCATGCCAACTGTCTAACGTACTGGGTTTCTCTTAGATACTGTCACGCCTATTGTTTTCTACGTCATTTCCTTCTATTTCTATTTTGTGGTTTCCCGAGAAAGCCAGACACACTCTGTACAGGTAGCATCCACGTATTTTATTAGCGGACAGAGGGAATGTAATACAGGACAATGTAACATTAGCAGGGTGTGTCCTACTCTCCAACACACAGTATCTCAGGATCCTCTGATACAACACAGTCCTTCGCAACGATATTCATGAAAACCGTGTCAACACTTCATCAAACTTTACCTTATACGATGGCTTTAAAGGGGATTTCCAATACAGTAGCTAAGGACCAATTAGCTCAACTACCACAAAGTACCTATTCAAA
Source organism: Branchiostoma lanceolatum (assembly GCF_035083965.1). NCBI lineage: Eukaryota > Metazoa > Chordata > Leptocardii > Amphioxiformes > Branchiostomatidae > Branchiostoma > Branchiostoma lanceolatum. The sequence continues at coordinate 11,367,806 of NC_089731.1, forward strand.
CAACACGTAAGATACACGAATCTACTGTGTCATACGAAAAGGTGGTCTGGTCCACGTTCGCAGCTTTGTCTCGTTTCACGAACTTTACACACATATATTGGAGGTCATTTAGAAGCATTTGCGATGAACGATGGCGGGACCGGCCTCGTCGTACTCAGCCTTGGTGATCCACATCTGTTGGAAGGTGGACAGGGAGGCCAAGATGGAGCCGCCGATCCACACAGAGTACTTCCTCTCGGGAGGAGCGATGATCTTGATCTTCATGGTGCTGGGGGCAAGGGCCACCATCTCCTTCTGCATACGGTCACCGATGCCAGGGAACATGGTGGTGCCACCAGACAGGACGTTGTTGGCGTACAGGTCCTTACGGACGTCGATGTCGCACTTCATGATGCTGTTGTAGGTGGTTTCATGGACGCCAGCCGTTTCCATACCTGTCGATGGTGAATAATTATGTTGGTCAAGGACGGAATATTACACTATGGCAATAAAGACTAACAAGTTCTCTTTCTCTTATAAAAGGTTATCTAACATTTGCAATATGTATAGACGTAGGTTTCATATGAGAGGTTCATCGACATCTCAATCTTATCTAACCAAGGCAGTTCTTAGCTTTAAAAGAGCACTTCAATTCGATCGTCACCTCTATAGTAGTGGATCATTCACTTACCCAAGAAGGAAGGCTGGAAGAGAGCCTCAGCGCAGCGGAACCTCTCGTTGCCGATGGTGATGACCTGTCCATCAGGCAGCTCGTAGCTCTTCTCCAGGGAGGTGGAGGTGGCTGCCGTCAACATTTCCTGCTCGAAGTCCAGGGCGACGTAGCCAAGCTTCTCCTTGATGTCACGGACGATCTCACGCTCAGCTGACCAGGAGAAAGAATTAGGTAGAAAACTCAGTCTCTAAAGAATTACTGGCGGATAAAACGGTTATGCAGTGGTCGATGGAAATTGTAGCGAGGCCGATACCCAGTGCAAAATTGGAGTTTAGACATGTTGCCAATATGATATCTATTTTCCTTTATCTTAAAATCATATAAACGTTCACAATTTCTACCATAAAAATCCTAAATCTCAGCTGAGCTTAGATACATATAGAAGAGGTTAACGAAGTGGAAAGTCTCACCAGTGGTCACAAAGGAATAACCACGATCGCACAAGACCCTCATCAGGTAGTTGGTCAGCTCACGACCGGCCAGGTCCAGACGTAGGATGGCGTGAGGCATACAGTAGCCCTCGTAGATGGGTACAACGTGGGAAACACCATCGCCGGAGTCCAGCACGATACCAGTGGTACGACCGGAGGCGTAGAGGGAGAGGACAGCTTGGATGCACACGTACATGGCGGGGGCATTGAAGGTCTCGAACATGATCTGGAAGAAGAGTGAGAATCAAACATTCTGCTGTGTTTTGGTCAAGTAATTAATATTCACTTGGCATGGCTTGCTTTTCAAATGCATTCCTCTATCTTTAACAATTCTTATTAGTCATGTTTTTTGTCTGTTACAAAAAAGAAAAAAAACTTTTCGATGGTTTCAAATTACTGTTTACTTGAAAACTGCAATAATGGAGCTCGTTAAAAGACAAACCTGTGTCATCTTCTCCCTGTTGGCCTTCGGGTTCAGAGGAGCTTCAGTCAGGAGACTTGGGTGTTCTTCAGGGGCGATACGCAGCTCGTTATAGAATGTGTGATGCCAGATCTTCTCCATATCGTCCCAGTTGGTGACGATGCCGTGCTCGATGGGGTACTTCAGGGTGAGGATACCCCTCTTGCTCTGAGCCTCGTCACCCACATAGGCGTCCTTCTGACCCATACCGACCATCACGCCCTGATGTCTTGGGCGACCGACGATGGATGGGAAGACAGCCCTAGGGGCGTCGTCGCCGGCGAAGCCAGCCTTAACCAGTCCGGAGCCATTGTCAACAACCAGGGGGGTAGCTTCTTCTTCTTCCTCGTCACACATGTTGGTCGGTAGTTAGCTGGAGGTTAAAAAAGTTCGTGGAATCTGTTATCTACTGAAATGTTTATCGTTCAGACAAGAAACGAAAAAAGGATGAATCAGCAGCGGATCTGCACAACATGTACAGCACAAGGGTATCGAGATCATTTCTCTAGACACCCTAAATACCGCTGTGATTATTTCTATTGTAAAATCCTTATATAAAACGAAGGAAATAACGCTGCCGCTCAACACTGCATACTGCCAACGCCAATTGTGCACGACGGTAATGTTTAAAAAAAGTTACTTACCTCTGCTGATCAGATCCAAGCACCAAAAGCCGCTGGATGCAGATGGTAAGAAACATGACAGACTGTAGCCTTATTATATGATTTCTGTGCCTACGCCCAGTGCTAAAACAGAACTTTTTTCACGGAAGTTACCCCCCGTATATGGCAAACACGCCTTATTAGCCAACTCTTGTCTGGTAGTATCATTGGGAGCGCCAAAAAGTCGCGATCTTTCTAAAATTACTAAGGAGTGTCGTTTTCATGTGCATACCAGATTTATTTTAAACTATAATGGCTCTGTTGAAAGTATCATTTTGTCCATCAGGGTATATCTATAGTCACGCATAGGGTGGGTCATGTAATACAGGAGGATAGGAGCTTCATATTATGGTTGGTGTAAAGATATATGCGATTCTACTTTGTTTTGTAATTTCTTGAATATCATTTCAGCACACTTGCCACTTAACTAGATAGCAAGGCACAGTGTTGTTTATGTATATCTTTAAAAAAAGAGGCATTCCGTTTAAAAGTGGCAAAACTTTGCTTTATATCATGACGTAGTCTGGACGATCGCCTGATACTATATCATTAGACAACGTATTTCGTTTCAAACAGATAAAAATCTTACCTGTCTAGTATATATTTTGCCAACGCAAGCAGCTTCCAGAAGGTTTCGTTTTCCGGATCAGGCACTTCTCTTTGACTTAATCCCAAAGAAAGATTCATTTTTGTTCTTGAACATCGGTGTAGCAAAAACTCTTGCTGTGTCTAACGCTTATCAACCTTGTTATTACAATATCGACAAGCGATTCCATGTGATATCGGTAACAAAGCAATTCTAGCGTAACAATGATTGTTATCGTGTAGGACGTTGCAAAAGCTTTATAAGCTGCATACAAAATGTTTACATTTAATCTAAGAGCTAGCTCTCTATCAGATTGTGTTTCTTACAGAACGCCGCTGCTGTCTTGTGGTGACGTTGTACAGGTCATCAGCCGAAAGTTGTCTATTCGTTAAGCCGAGATAAAATATCTTTTGTATTTAAACGATCTTACGAATAGATTAAGACGAATCACGAGTCGTTGAATTAAATCAACTTATTAGTTGCATGTACTGAGTTACTGACGTGGCCTTATGCTTGGGCACAGTTTAGCAGATGATGTGCGTACCAGATGACATCGCCAGTTGTGATCAGCGGATGTTATTTCAGAATGGATGATATTCAAGGTCAATTCCTGGTTCATAGCTCGGCATTTGAGTCTCCACGCCGGAATGTTGTTCTGATATCAATACATGTCTGTCCGGCATTCGTACCATTCTAGGAACATTTTCTCATGCCTTTCCACAGCCACATTCATATCTTATCTAGTGATGACACCTTTCGTCTGAAACTGAGACATGTATGTGAACCTGAATCGTATAACCAGCAAACCAGCGAACAGGCTGTGTAAGGATCTAATTCTGTAAAATTTGACGGTAGCAGATGGCGGGAATCTAGTCATATTCCTTATCTAATAAGTGCTGTCCATGCATCTGTTGTGTTACCCCGAAGGCAACGCATACTAGCATGAGTGTTTTGTGTCTAACCTTCAGCTTGGGTTGGAGCACTTTTTAAACCAACCTACAACTCTTTAAAAGCATACAGCCTATTTTGCAAGTAAATGAGGTTTGTGATCAACAATGCACAATCTTTATTTGGACATGATCTATTTCACTCTGTTTCACTCAATATTGTTTTCTTATCTGAAAACGCTGGATAAATGACTTGCACGTATGCCTATTAGTGGTGGTTAACGTTACCGATAAAAGTGCAAATCCGATACCCTTTTGGTTGAGATCACTCGACAATAGTAGTTTTTCTTCACAATTATTTGTTTGCAGCGTATTGACTGACATAGATCACATACAACAGGTCATTAGACTACTTCATCCATTAGAAGATGTGCGTATTAAGCGGTCTTCGTATGAAACTTCTGTTCATACTCAATACCATATTTTCCATTAATATGAATGTACACGTTTCTGGTTATTTTCCAACAGACGGCCGAAAACATTCATTGCCATTGGCCTTCAATTACACCCTTCAGCAGCAAGGAACAACCCAAAGAAAACAGATGGACGGATCAAGTCGTAAAGAAAGATGACAATGTTTAATCTCAAATTGCATGTTCTGATCACAATATCAGTGAGTACCTGTTGCAACAAATTAACATAACATAACATATCATAACATAACATAACATAGAATAGATAAACATAACATTCATTAGAACTTCTCTACCAGTTGACAATCCTTTGATACATCGCTTGGTAAGAAGATGATGATGACAAAGTTTCTAGTTTTATATTCATGACTAGCAAGCGTTCTAAAATCGTTTCCCTTCTCTCAATGACGTGCAAGCTTCACTCGCGATCCTGTTACCTACTAACTACCAACTTTAACCCAAACCATCGTGATATTCTCGCCCGTATGTCTTTCTTCTGTTGGTGATGTTTCACATTTGCCTGGTCCCCATTCTTTCCGTACATATAATAAATTTTCTGTCGCCAGAAACAAAACAACTACAACGCAAAGTCAAATATTAATGTTAAAACAAACGTCGAACCTAAATGTTGTTACATTAAGTTAAATGTTCTGATTAGAATGAGGTTGTGGAGATTAGAAGCATTTGCGATGAACGATGGCGGGGCCGGCCTCGTCGTACTCAGCCTTGGTGATCCACATCTGTTGGAAGGTGGACAGGGAGGCTAAGATGGACCCACCGATCCATACAGAGTACTTCCTCTCGGGAGGAGCGATGATCTTGATCTTCATGGTGCTGGGGGCGAGGGCCACCATCTCCTTTTGCATACGGTCACCGATGCCAGGGAACATGGTGGTGCCACCGGACAGGACGTTGTTGGCGTACAGGTCCTTACGTACGTCGATGTCGCACTTCATGATGCTGTTGTAGGTAGTTTCATGAACGCCAGCCGTTTCCATACCTGTCGATGACAACACAGGTTGATCGTCATGTGGTACGAGAATATCGATCTATTGAAGCCATGGAATACAAAATGCATTGTCCTGATATGAAATTGTTACAAAATATTACTTTACTATCACTACAGCTAAGACAATGTTCAGCTTCTAGAAGGAAGGCCAATTTGCCGTCACTGCAGGTTCACTTACCCAAGAAGGAAGGCTGGAAGAGAGCCTCAGCGCAGCGGAACCTCTCGTTGCCGATGGTGATGACCTGTCCATCAGGCAGCTCGTAGCTCTTCTCCAGGGAGGTGGAGGTGGCTGCCGTCAACATCTCCTGCTCGAAGTCCAGGGCGACGTAGCCAAGCTTCTCCTTGATGTCACGGACGATCTCACGCTCGGCTATATTAGACAAGGGAGTTATTGTTTCGAACGAAATTGGTAGAATTTATTCAGCAATTTTCACATAGAAATAGCCAATGTTTGAAAGAGTCGTTATGATAATCTAATCTTCAAATAATACCTACCCGTAGTTACAAAGGAGTAGCCACGGTCGCACATAACCCTCATCAGGTAGTTGGTCAGCTCACGGCCGGCCAGGTCCAGACGAAGGATGGCGTGGGGCATACAGTAACCCTCGTAGATGGGTACAACGTGGGAAACACCATCGCCGGAGTCCAGAACAATACCAGTCGTACGACCGGACGCGTAGAGGGAGAGGACGGCTTGGATGCACACGTACATGGCGGGGGAATTGAAGGTCTCGAACATTATCTAGAAAGGTAATGTTAAGGGTATGCATGAGTAGAGTCATCTGTGAAGGATTATTTCACACCTGCTCGCTTGTATGTATTGACCGCATTTTCTTCATCTATTTTGGATAGAAGTATGCTGAATGTGATATTATATTGAACTGCTGAATCACAACCATCAAAGTTTAAAAGTATACATTTGGTGGGTCAGCCGATTGAACCAATCTAAATTACTTAGAAATACAGAAAAAAGACAAACCTGTGTCATCTTCTCCCTGTTGGCCTTCGGGTTCAGAGGAGCTTCAGTCAGGAGACTTGGGTGTTCTTCGGGTGCGATACGCAGCTCGTTGTAGAAGGTGTGATGCCAGACCTTCTCCATATCGTCCCAGTTGGTGACGATGCCGTGCTCGACTGGGTACTTCAGGGTGAGGATACCCCTCTTGCTCTGAGCCTCGTCGCCAACGTAGGCATCCTTCTGACCCATACCGACCATCACGCCCTGATGCCTTGGGCGGCCGACGATGGATGGGAAGACAGCCCTAGGGGCGTCGTCGCCGGCGAAGCCAGCCTTGACCAGTCCGGATCCATTGTCGCAGACCAGGGGGGTAGCCTCCTCTTCTTCCTCGTCACACATGTTGCTTGATTAGCTGGGTATGGCTGACACGAGAATAATAACGAATAATTGATTTGCTTTTTAACATCTTGTCTACCTTGTCCTCTAAACATTCTGGTCAAGGGACTGCAGATGAAGAGAGGGCGATATGTAGTACTAGTATATCAACGGTTGCCCATGCACTAATAATCTAAAGATGTTACTACAGTACATCAATTCTCATAATGGGATAAAGATTTCTATGTGTCCCATCCTTTTTTTGTGATTTGTATACGCATGTGAATCATAATACAAATCCAGAATCGTTGATTTAATTTACTACGTTAACAAGAAAAAGGAAACACTGTTCATACCTTGTTCGAAGGCAACAGGGATGACCTGGCAGCTTGCAGCGTCTGGTAAAGCTAACATCTACTGGAGCTGTATTTAAGCGTTTGTGCGTTGGTCTAGTGGCCAAAAACAACGGGATATTCAAGGAAGTTGCTCCCAAATAAGGTTTTTTGTTAGTTATAGTCGGATGTCAGCCAACCAGGTCCTTTGCAGAGATTTATAACAGCACAATTATACGCCCCCCCATTGAAGTTTAATGCTAAGTTCATATGGGTGTGTGCGACCATTATACATTCCACGTTTATTTTCAGCAACGACTTTCTACTTGTTAGTATCACTTTAGTGTCTAACGTTTCATGTATCATAGTTGTTTCGTGTTGTCATGGAGGGTATATATGTAAAGCTATGTTCCACATGGCTATAAATCTGAGCTAATAAAAGAAAGACGCCTGAAAGCTCGCTACCACTGCAGCTGATGATATCTAGTATCAAACACAACGGGGGACATTTGACTGTATTTAATGCTTGTTACAGTCAGACCCATACCTTGTGAATGTCTACCGTTAGTATACAACAAATCTTTGATATCCATTCAAAATTACAATAGTTTGTTTTTCCTCTATTGTTGCTAGTCTTCTTCTTACTTTATTCTGTTGACTTTTCTGGATTTTTTTGTAGATTGTTAGCACTTAGTGAAGTGCATGGATGTAGGTTATCAATGTTAGATCACTATCCTAGCAACTGTACCGGTAAGAATGTGAACACCGTGAACCGACTGAACTCATATGATGTAGATCCTGTATCAGGGTAATAATGGCATGATGTACCGCTTCCATGTCATGAAATGTGAATCTTGCTTGTTGGGTTTCAAAGTAGCACAGTTTTCGTGGAACTTTCGAACGTTTGACCATAAGTTGGCGTCTAAAATAATATAGTCGGCACATTCTGTAGCTTTAGACATCTCATTTTCAATAGTCATATCGTTGATGATCGAGTTAAGATATTTTGATACTTCTTGTTGTTTGCATTAAGGACTACATCAACAAAGTCCTATTGTCTTTTGTGTTTTGCTTTTCGTATCATGCGTTTGTTTAGATTATAAACCCTTGCCGTACATTTTTGAACTGCATATTTTTTACATATTTCTTAACAAAGTTATTCGTCACTTAGACGCCTTGGAAGACTCCTCGCTTTGTTAAACTCTACGAAAAGGACTCTAAGACGCTGCGCAATAGGGGGTCATAGTAGTCTGTACCTGTTGTCTTTCTAAGATCAACCTCTGATCCTTGCTGCATCTCTAGATCCGGTCTGCCAGGAATACCATGTGTTCCATTGTTTAGTACAATTATATGGCACAGTTGCTACGAAGTACATCACTTATAACACACGCCTCTGTACATGTATGAGGGAAGATGGGAATATTTTTTACAATACTTTATCATCTGCTAGGTTATGCGTCTGAATTGATATCTTTTCGGTATGGATTAAAACGTTTGTGATCTGCCCACATCGGCATGTAATTTCCGACTAAAATGTAGATGGTAATCATGAAATTGGACACAGTTGTATGAAAAATATAGTCTTTTGCGTATATTTCTACGTATACACACCCTGTTTCAAATATGGAAAGTATTCAACAGTTTGTCACGATACTCAGGATATCACTCTCAATGACAAATTTCAACGGCTGGTATTCTAATGTATAACCTAAAATTAGCCTAAAGACAGAATAGGCTGGAGAATGTATAACATTATGTTATAAGTCCCATTTGCTTGTAGTATGTGAATGTTCAGCGTTGTGCGTCATGTATCTTACAATCTGTACAGTGTTGGTGAATCAGGCGAATCGTGAATCTTGCAAAAAGCTACTTGTAACTTTGTGTTTCTATGGTGGTGAACAATGACTCTTTGGGGGATGGCCAGGATGCTGCAAAGTTCGGGCATCTCAACATGTCATGTATGGTACTTCTTTTTGTCAACCATCTGCAAGTTGATTTTTTATTTGGACCTGGCATTTGTGGCTTACGTTTGCTCAATAGCCTGCTTCTCGGTACTACCTGTACTATACTAATGTCAGCTTCTTCAAACATTTTCTTATGTTCTATCCCTAAATGTTTCATAGTCTTGGGCACCAATTTTCTTTCTTTCATGTTTCCTTTTTTACGTTCATGACATTTCTGTTCAAAATCTATTTAAATCTCTGTACTGACAGATCCTCATAATACATCCGTATAGTAAATATAATCGCTGTTATTCATTTTCCTCCAATACATTCATTTTTGATACAGGATCCTGTATCAAAAATGAATGGAACTTGAAGGTCACTTTAACGTCTCAAAGATGGCTAGACTGGGTCTGTAGATATTCTGATTTATTGACCTGTGTCAATCCAATCATATCATATGCAAACTGATAAACCCGTTCAACTCTGTGAAGGTCATAGAGTAAGTGAAGGATAAGATACTCACACAAACCGTGCAGTATTACCCATGTCGCATGATGGTGCTTGTGAGCAAGGACAGAAGCTTCAGTGACAAGTCAATGACAACTCAAGCGAAATCCACATTGGATGAGTCTATTTATTTGGAAAAAAATGTTCAAAATGTCATCAAAGAAACACTCTACCAGGACATGGAAAATATGGAGTTTAAAAACAAATATCAACACTTGCACCTCTTATGATGATTTGTCCTGTTCCACACCAGTTCCTGCAAGATGATGGGATTGGTAGAGCTTATGACTCTCATGATCATTATGATATCAAGTATGTAAATATGGATCACTTATATCAAGCTGCAAGGTTGTGTGTTGATTAATAGGTCTTGAGTGGGAGCTATATCAATTACGTTGACGATTTCATATCGGTAAGGCGCCCATTCCATGGACGGTGATTGCGCTGAGCTCTTGCTGCAACCTACATTGAATCTGTGTAACCTTAACTTCATAATTGGAATATCATGCAAGATGTACAAGTGTGAGTGAAAAGGTAACAAAACACACAAAACCTAAAACCGTTTGCTTTTTATGTATGAAATTCGTAGAGCGCTCTGTCATTATATTTTACGTCACTGCGCGATCATAGCGAGGTCGCCGCCCTAATAGATGGGGGTGTAAATCTCTCTCAGGCCGAAATTAAGAAAGCTCTGATAAAGAACTGCCAAGCTTCAGGTCATAAAGTCAATAGATCTAGTTTTTCCCCAATATAATTCAGACGAGTTGCGGTCATGACCGATTAATACAGTTCCATGTCGGTAGATGGCGTTCCTCTACAAGTTCACTATCCAACTCCTAATGTACCCGATCCCTTCATCCCCCGAAGGGAGTGATAATGGCAAGTATTTCGCAAGGCATTTCTGTTGATTTACGTTAATTAGGACAATAAAATTTTTATAAAACTTTTATAGCCCCTCTAAAAGATTATTCCTATCATGTAAACTGAACTGAAATATCGCTGTAATCATAAGTACTAGCTATCGTGGCCACGTTGCTTCAGCGGGCGACGCCATTTTGACCTGGAAGAAGGTCACACACGAGACCGAGGCAACCCTAACGACCATACTTGGCATTTTTGTAACATTCATGACCATACCAGGCGGCCATTTTTCCGAACGCTCCGACGATATGCCGACGTTGTGCGAAGTAATAACTTTCACTGCAAGCATGCGGGGCTACATATTTGGGATATTCCTATCTGTCATATGTGTGGAAACTCTATCCACATTTTCATAGTGCCACAGAAAGATTTGTTCCACGTGTTATTATGGTCGTCACTACATCTAGCATGAATGGCACTTGCACATGCAACCGTCAATCGGGACGTTTCCCCCTTAGTGATGGGACAAAGCGCTATTAAGAAACAATTTATATCTTAAGCCCCCCTCGCAATGGACCCTCGGTACGCTGCGTTCTAAACTGGATTTGTGTTACCCTTGACTTTATAATGGGAATATCATTCAAAGCGTACAAGTATGACCAAATAAACAACAAAACACACAAAGCTTAGAATCTTTTTTTGTCGATGAAATTCGTTGAATGCTTTGTCAATTCGATCGGCCGCAGCGACGCCGCCAGCGTGCCGCGGGTCCAGAGGGTGGGGGGGAGGCTTTAGGGTTGCTATAGATGATAGTATTGCTGTTAAAAGATCTATTCTAACATTGCATTATGTATCGCTAATGTTATAATTGCTTATTAAAAAATGCACACATTTCTTTTTAAAGGAGAATCCTTTATTATAACAGAGAAAGCAGACTGAGATATAAGCGTCCTGCAAATGACACTTAATACAGATAAAAATAGCAGAAACTATTCACAAATGAAACTTTCAAGAATTCACAAAAAGACATGGATGATATACAAGTCATTTGTAACCTGTTGACGATACTAACCACTAAGACATACATGGTTTTAAACATGATTCAGTTTTCCACTATCTATTTCTACGAACCCGTTCCATTCTATGGCATCCACGTACTTCACAACACCAGGCATGATCCATAGCTCCAACAACTGTACCCGTACTCTCCACTCTGCTATGGCAGTAGGTTCAACTGGTCCCAGTAACAAAACGACTTACAACATGTGAACAACAACAGCGCTAGCAATTACGATAGATTTTGCTGCGCTTTCATTTTTTTCCAAGAATGCAACGAAATGCAAGCACAATGCAAATGGACAAGAAACGAAGACTGTTTTGTCCATTTAGAAGCACTTGCGGTGGACAATAGCTGGACCAGACTCGTCGTACTCGGACTTCTTGATCCACATGGATGCGAAGGTGGACAGGGAAGCCAAGATGGAGCCACCGATCCAGCAGGAGTACTTCCTCTCTGGGGGAGCGATGATCTTGATCTTCATGGTTGTGGGAGCCAGGGCCACCATCTCCTTCTGCATACGGTCACCGATGCCAGGGAACATGGTGCTACCGCCAGAGAGCACGTTGTTGGCGTACAGGTCCTTACGGACGTCGATGTCGCACTTCATGATGCTGTTGTAGACGGTCTCATGAAGACCAGCAGACTCCATACCTGAAGACATAAAGCGAGTAGAATTCATATAGCGATCAAAAACATCAACAAAATCATTAAAAAAATCATTATCATATGTACAGTTGTTGTTCTTGACTTATGTGTAGCTTACTGTATCAGGTGTCAAAAGTTGTGAGGGAAACTAAGATCTTACCCAAGAAAGATGGCTGGAACATGGCCTCAGCGCAGCGGAACCTCTCGTTGCCGATGGTGATGACCTGTCCATCAGGCAGCTCGTAGCTCTTCTCGATGGAAGTGCTGGTCGCTGCCGTCAACATCTCCTGCTCGAAGTCCAGGGCGACGTAGCCCAGCTTCTCCTTGATATCACGGACGATCTCACGCTCAGCTGCATCAGAGAAACGTGGAATTGTTTAAAGAGTCGATAGAACTTATTCAGCCATTTTTGTAGAAGGAGTACAGAATGTTTGAAAGAGATGTTGGGATATTGTTGAACTACCTTCTGCATTGAAAATATAGTCAGCAAATGGCGCTTACCCGTGGTCACAAAGGAATAACCACGGTCGCACATGACCCTCATCAGGTAGTTGGTCAGCTCACGGCCGGCCAAGTCCAGACGAAGGATGGCGTGGGGCATGGCGTAACCCTCGTAGATGGGCACAGTGTGGGAGACACCATCGCCGGAGTCCAGCACGATACCAGTCGTACGACCGGAAGCGTACAGGCACAGAACAGCTTGGATGCACACGTACATGGCAGGAGAGTTGAAGGTCTCGAACATGATCTGTGGGGAAAAGTGTCATAAATAAGTCCATCAGGTCTTGAAACTGATTAAACATTCTACCTTTTGGCCTTGCACATTTTGGTTTGAAAGAGCACGCAATTAAAAAGCACGAATCATTGACAGGTGGAAAACGCTCACCTGTGTCATCTTCTCCCTGTTGGCCTTGGGGTTCAGGGGAGCCTCTGTCAGCAGGCAGGGGTTCTCCTCGGGGGCGATACGCAGCTCGTTGTAGAAGGTGTGATGCCAGACCTTCTCCATATCGTCCCAGTTGGTGACGATGCCGTGCTCGACTGGGTACTTCAGGGTGAGGATACCCCTCTTGCTCTGAGCCTCGTCGCCAACGTAGGCGTCCTTCTGACCCATACCGACCATCACGCCCTGATGTCTTGGGCGGCCGACGATGGATGGGAAGACAGCCCTAGGGGCGTCGTCGCCGGCGAAGCCAGCTTTGACCAGTCCGGAGCCATTGTCACAGACCAGGGGAGTAGCTTCTTCCTCTTCGTCGTCGTCGCACATGTTGACGGTTTAGGTGTGGGTTCTGTTCAAGAAGGACAATAAAATAGGCTGTTACAGACATTTGAACCTTCTTATATATTCTTATGAGAATCTACCTTTCATGTCATGGCAGAGAGGGTGCTGGTATGAAATCTGGTAGTTCAAGTCTGGAAGTCTTTTACAAGCTAAGTGTTTCTTGTGGCAAAATGTCACATTGGTATGCTAAGAATTACTAGCCAGTATTTGCAACATGGTTGTTAAAGTGTGGCTTATAGCATCCCAGTGATCGTCCCTTATGACCAGGAGGTCCTTTGTCAAATTTTCTAATAATCACTGCAAAGAGGCATTGCTGATTGCAACATTGCAAAACTTACTTCATTCCATACTCTGCAAGTAAAAGATATCAGGACGAAGTAAAGAAAAACTTGGTTCAATGAGTAGAACCCTAATCATGCAGATATGCATGCTGCAACTCCAGTGACCATGATCTGCAATCTTATGATGAAGACGTTGTTCGTCGTCCAAAAAAGCCAACAAGAGTGCATTTTTAGAATGATTGCTAAAATATTCTGCTATGTATGCTGCAGTTACAATAAGTATTAATGCAGGCAAGACTAGATTCCACCAAGTAGACAGTATGTCCTACCTGCTAAACGTTCGAGACCTTCAGCTAGAAGCCTGGAGCTATGGGTGATCCTCACAGTTCTTTTCCGTCCTTTTAAAATGTCGGAAGATTTACATATCGCCATATAGACCAACAATTCGGCAAAAACTACACCTCAATATAGATAAGTAACTAGACTCGACATTTGTTTTGTCGCAATATGTTTTCAGAACCACGTTCGGGGTCAAGTGGGCTATTTGAAGCATGACAACTGAGACATGGTTTGATGCGCTAAGTGTTTGTATCCTTGACAAAATCTTTGGAATAACAAGGTTATGATTTGGCTTTAATTACTTTATGGTATCTTTCACGTTCTTAGAGTTCTAAAGCACTATAGATGCGTTTTCATTTTGTGGTAGATGTTCAGCAGGGTAACATTCCCAACAGTGTACCAGTGAACTCTTCAAGTTGCACTGTCACAGGCTGGCAATCCGTCAAGGATTTTGACACATTCCTTGAGGCGACGGATTATCACCTCTACATTTTACGATATACACATCGTAAACATTAAAATGTTTTAGACAGTGTTTAAGTTGATATAACACATAAAATGATTTACAGCAATGAGGAAACACTTGGGTACTTATTTACTTTGCCAATCGGTCCCTAATTGGCTCATACTGTGGAAATGTCGCTGTAATAGAGGTTCCCCAATAGGTTGGTATATGGTACAAATATTACTCGAAAGAAGATGCCTTCTTATCAAGTTTTGGAAATATCTTGACTCTATAGCATACAGTAAGAGTTTGACTAAGAAAGCAGTGATAGCAAATACCATACATCAATTGCCATGTGTCCTGGACCTCAAATGACATGCCGTTGCACACGGACACATGCCTGAGTGGCGACTGCCATGTTTGGAACCTACTTCCAGGAACGGGCGCCTCATTTAAAACGAACATGCTGCCTTCTGCACTCGCAAACTCTATTAGATCCATCGTCCAACCAAAACATGTTTTCAACCAGTTATAATTCGTGATTTTGTGCTATATCTAATAGTGGCTCTTTCTAGTTATGCTACGAATATATGTCTTATTGTTTTCTAATATAATGACAGGAAAAATATTGGTTTAGCTACTGGTTTAGTCTGCTTACTTACTTCATTGAAAGATTTCCAATTTGCAATCTTTTCTTAGTGTCCTATACATTATGCCGAAAACGTATGCTGCAATATCTATCAAAAACAGCTCTATCCTCTTGAATAACTAATTTGAATGACTTGAATGATATATTTCAAAGGATTACATGGCGACAACTAACCCAAAAATGTATGCATACATTGTACCGGCGGCGTCCGTTGCTATGGATATTTAGGATGCATGACTCGAAACGTTCCCAGATATTCATTTTAGAGTCACCCACTGTCCTTACTAAGATCAAGTTTTGTCCCACTATACTAGTATATAATACATGTGTACACACAGAATGTTTGCGATTTTCGGCCATGAATTTGTTACAAAAATGTTTTGAATTCAGACCCATGGTTTGGTGATTATAATGATAAGTAGGTGCGCAAAAGAATTGACCAATTTTGGAGGACATACATAATTTGGGATTTTGATCTATGAATCATTGAAATTGGACATTTCTCGGGTGAAATTTGCACCTTACACCATAAGCATCGAGAATGTGCCCCTAGTTGATCTCGATTAGGCCTGCCTGTCACTCTAAGTTGCTCTTTATGACTAAACTCCGCATGGGTACCTGCTCTTCAACCTTGTATGTGAAGGCAATCATAGTTTATCTTGATCCTTGTCACGCATTGACAAGTTGCGGGAGGATCTAAGGTCTAAGGCCTAAGGTAAGGTTGTCATGCATTGGGCTTAAACAGGAGTGAGTGAATTTTGGGCCCCTTGAAGCTTTTGTTCGAAAGACAGCTTTCTTCAAGCTGCGAATCACGAGCTGGTGATGATTCTTATTGAGGTTTGAGACGCTTCTTAGTGCTTTTTCTAATGCACCATACTCCCATTCCAGCAGGCATTACCAGAGTGCTGTTGCAAAAATTGACATATTTATCTAGTTATAGATCTATTTTGCAAGATCTGGATATGTGCCACTCGCAGAACATAGAAACCCATACAAGTTATGTAAGAACAAGCCTCGGCTATTGTACATGGGAGTGTATCATTTCTGCTGCCGAAAATGAGCCAACCGGCCTTGATGTTCATCTTGGCATAACTCCATAAACAATTGAGGAGGCTTGCAAAATGAGATTCGAAGCTATATGCCAAGTTGCTTTGGCTACTAGTTTATTCCTGACATGACCAGTCTCACACCAGTGGTATTCTCGTATGCACTTGTAGATACTGGAAGACAATACTAAACACCAGTATGTAATGAATATATCCGCGTACACTTGTTCTAACAAAATGAAGTTAGACTCTGAAGCTATGACCAACGATGACGGACATCAAATATCCATTATCTTTAGCCACGTAATGATTGTGGAATGTAGCATTTCGGGTAAATGTCCCGTTACATAAACGGTTTTCGGAGAAGTAGTCCCCAATTATGGCCATCAGGACAAACAGATATTGCAAGTATGTTATGAACGATAAATAACTGGGAAGTAGATATGATTGACAGTGCGGTCTGACTAAACAATCCACATTCACCCGTACAGCAGGAGGTGACCAGTACGGTCACTGGATGAATGGGAGCACGTGAGGAAATACAACTATGAGAATCATGCCCTACCGACAGTGCCACTGAACACGACAGAACCGAAATCATGTAACACTGCGTATATCTTATGTTGAAGCTACAATAAGCTACTTTCTGTAGCTAACTGACAGCCCATTGCTACCACATGCATGGCTCAAAATGACACAGAATAACATCATATGAAGAACATTACTATTTGTTAGCTTTTGTGCATTTATAAGTTACAGATGTTGAAAGAGGAAAACTGTCATGATCATTGATTTTGCCATTGTCGGCTATTGGTTGTGAATCAAAGAAGGTACATTTGTTTTAGACCGAGTATTGTACAAGGTGCACTGAATGAATGGTTTTCTGCGAGGAAAGGCGTTTTCAGATGATCAACATAGAAAATGTGGGCCTAACCAGTAGAGTAATGAATATAATAATAATATCAGGTGTATTTGCAGCCAGTGCCACAGGCAGGTACCCAATATAAAGTACCAAAGTCGCTGGCGTATTATCAACACAAAGTGTCTGTTCATCATTGTTTATTTGAACCTTGTCGTCTAAGATCCAAGGGCCAATACGAATAGGAGAAACAGAGATCAACAGTCTCTCCAATTCAGTTCGAAGATGTCTGCATTCGGGTCTAGCTTGTCTTTTGTAATTGTAACGTCCTGCTGTTTACACATGTAATGGGAGTTGGTGACGTATAAGGTTTTGTCGCCTGTTGTTTATGGAAGCCCTGGTCGCGTCACGATGCAGATGTCAATCATGACACAGTTACTACTGGTCAACAGCCATTCCAAACGGTTGTATTGATAAGCTTGGTGAGGTCGATGGCTATTTTGTAGCACTCGGTGATATATCATCTTTGCTCGGCATGTTTATACCTAGCTCGTTTCCAAGGACACCGAAACCCTTCTATTGTATCTTGATATGATAAAGAAGACAATATTCTAAGACCAGTGCATAATATCCTAGGTATGAACCATGTCTTTCTTGTAATAGGTAAGAAAACCCCGTCAGCAAGGTTTGCATTTGTACTGAAAGCATTTTATTAGCCTTGGTAATACAAGATAAGGGGAATGCCTGAACAGATAGATATGTAACATCACAAATGCAGATTTATATAGCACTTCATGTCAAGAAACATTGACAACATTGGTTGTTGGGATTGACAAGAGGCATATCACTTGCACATAGAGACGGTGCACAGTTATAACAGAAATAACAGGTAAGCATTGCGGATCTTCCACGGACAATGCGTAAAGCCATTCACTTTCTACACTTTCCCGTTATTCCGTTCGTCGTTACGCTTTTCCATATATATACCATCGTCTCTTTTCCTGTAAACTGCATGACGCATGTGTGGATGGCGACTTAGACTGGTGAATGTGGTGCCAGAATAGAACCCTTTGTCGACCAGATTATATACATGTATGGACAGTGACAAAGGGATGCATATAGTACACACTTCTTATACGATTACTGTTTTCTTAGAACTTACGCATCGAATTCGATGAATGTAATATATGCCAACAGGCTCCATGATTGCCTCATCTCAACAATTGGATCTCCTCGCTGACGTACACCTAATCAAGTCATTTCTTAACACTGGTCCCAACACACAATATGGAAGAAAGCAACAGGTAGCCACAAAGGGTACACAGTACAGTTACAATTCCCAACAGGATTGCATCGCTTAGAAGCACTTGCGGTGGACAATGGCGGGGCCGGCCTCGTCGTACTCGGACTTCTTGATCCACATGGATGCGAAGGTGGACAGGGAAGCCAAGATGGAGCCACCGATCCAGCAGGAGTACTTCCTCTCTGGGGGAGCGATGATCTTGATCTTCATGGTGCTGGGGGCAAGGGACACCATCTCCTTCTGCATACGGTCACCGATGCCAGGGAACATGGTGGTGCCACCGGACAGGACGTTGTTGGCGTACAGGTCCTTACGGACGTCGATGTCGCACTTCATGATGCTGTTGTAGACGGTCTCATGAACACCAGCAGACTCCATACCTGATTGAGAAAACCGCAAAACGGAAAACGATTAAATTACTGGAAATACAACTGATGACGACAAGACATAAAGGCACCCAAAATGTTAAGGAGAATGTGTATTGGTACTGAAAAGTATTTTCCGTACCCAGGAAGGAAGGCTGGAAGAGAGCCTCAGCGCAGCGGAACCTCTCGTTGCCAATGGTGATGACCTGTCCATCAGGCAGCTCGTAGCTCTTCTCCAGGGAGGTTGAGGTGGCTGCCGTCAACATCTCCTGCTCGAAGTCCAGGGCGACGTAGCCCAGCTTCTCCTTGATGTCACGGACGATCTCGCGTTCAGCTGCATGTCGAAAAAAAATTGAATTGAGATCATAAGACGGTAAAAGGCAACGCAATATACATAATAATGCCCAATTATGGCAACGTTGAAGCCAAAAAAGCAAAATAAGTCTTGTGGACATTAGATAAAGTATTCGGAAGAGTCAATAAAAAGAAGCCTACCGGTGGTGACGAAGGCGTAGCCACGGTCGCACATGACCCTCATCAGGTAGTTGGTCAGCTCACGGCCGGCCAAGTCCAGACGAAGGATGGCGTGGGGCATGGCGTAACCCTCGTAGATGGGCACAGTGTGGGAGACACCATCGCCGGAGTCCAGCACGATACCAGTCGTACGACCGGAAGCGTACAGGCACAGAACAGCTTGGATGCACACGTACATGGCAGGAGAGTTGAAGGTCTCAAACATGATCTGGTGAAGTAACGTAGAAAAGTCTGTTCAGATCATGAATGTCAACACATACAAGTAGAGATTATTTTAAGGGGGGTGCACACATTGTATTCCCACTGTTTGAAAACATCTGTCCAAAGACTTCCACCTAATTTTGTTTTCATGGGCACAAACCTTACTGACTTCCAGTTCTCGAACATTGTCAGTGATTAGCGATACTTATGCCTTAATCGAGTAGAACGTGTTTACTGCAAACCTGATAAGAATTGGATAATTTCTATTTTGCTACGGATGTCATGAATTTGGCAAAACTAATGTTTACAACCACTTTAACGACCATCTAAACCTCACTATTTTGCCAGCTCTTCTGAATCATGTGTGGTAAGTATATAATTCACCTGCGTCATCTTTTCCCTGTTGGCCTTGGGGTTGAGGGGAGCCTCTGTCAGCAGGCAGGGGTTCTCCTCGGGGGCGATACGCAGCTCGTTGTAGAAGGTGTGATGCCAGACCTTCTCCATATCGTCCCAGTTGGTGACGATGCCATGCTCGACTGGGTACTTCAGGGTGAGGATACCCCTCTTGCTCTGAGCCTCGTCGCCAACGTAGGCGTCCTTCTGACCCATACCGACCATCACGCCCTGATGCCTTGGGCGGCCGACGATGGATGGGAAGACAGCCCTAGGGGCGTCGTCGCCGGCGAAGCCAGCCTTGACCAGTCCGGAGCCATTGTCACAGACCAGGGGAGTAGCTTCTTCCTCTTCGTCGTCGTCGCACATGTTGACGGTTTATGTGTGGGTTCTGTTCAAGAGGAAGAATATTCGCTGTTACGGACGTTTGAACAATGTTACCATCTACCGTTCATGTCAGAAAGGGTATTGACATTAATTATATCAGTTCATTTTTTGGACCAGTATGTCGATAATTTAAGTGGGTTCTCTGGAATATTTAAGGGATCCTCGATTACTAGCTTTGACATCTAGTCTGACAGGATTTCTCCTTGTGACAGACAATATTCTCAGCTTCCTGGCAGATTTATCTTCCGGGTCACAGTAAAGATTCACACCAGACGTAGTCGTTATCTTTACATTCTCCCCGTGCTCATTGTTGCCATGTAACACTGGCAACCAAAACATTAATTGTATAGAAATTTTAGTAACCGTGCAAATATGCCCAAACAAATGACTTGTCATGGCTTATTGTCGCTAAACCGTATTCTCGTAAACTAATAAAAGATCCGTAGATATTTTCTTGTTCCTCGTTACATGTATCATGTTTAGGTTATCCACCCTCCTCTCGCTAAGCATATGAGATATACGAAAGATCTACCTAATTCTTTTGCTTACAAACTTACTATAGTGCATGCCAAATGTTCTAGATATAGTTGGATAGCTGCTACCGTCTTTCAATGCATCGAATTGACCCTTATTTGCTTCAGCCCTGTGGATAACTGTTAACAGACCCACGAAAGTAATCGAGCTACATGCAGCTTGAGACTACTGGTAGCCAAACGCCTATAACATCAACGTCACCACTATCAACGTCACAGTACCTGTGTGGTCTTGAACGAAGCCTTCAGCCAGTTGTTCCGGCAAGTGGGTAACCCTTAGTCATGTTGCACGCAGTATTTATACTGTTAGTTAGACATCATTTGCATACAGACAATCTATTCTTAATATAGCTGCGGTCTACATCTTGCAGCGTCAAGGAATACTTGTCCGTTATAGCAGCCTTATATGGGTGAAATTTCGTAGAAGTTGAGGTGAAGGGTAAGCCAAAGATACGGATTGTTTAACGAAGGGTTACGAATAGGAGAGGATAACAGCATTTGTCTCAGACTTAATCTATGACATATATATCTTCTATGGACTACTCGTGGTACTTTCTATTGTTAACGGAAGTACTGTTTGGAATGGCTGTTGACCAGTAGTGACTGAGATCATGATTGACATCTGCAACGTGCCACGACCAGGGCTTCCATAAACAACACGCGACAAAACCTTATACGTCACCGACTTCCATTACATGTGTAAACAGTATGACGTCACATCGACAACAAATAGGACGCCTACGCAAACATCTTCGAACAGAATGTCTTTTCCATTCGTATTGACCTTTGTGTGGCTTAAACGATAAGGCTCAAGTGAACAAAGATGAACCGATAATTTGTGTTGATAATACGTCAGGGACTCTACCCTAATCTCCCAGCAGATCTAATGGTTGCGAAGACTGTCTGCAACTGGCAGAACCTTAGGTTGTAATAAAAACTTATTCTGCCAGTTGGATTAACTCTACCCATTAGGCAGGCCCACATTTTCTACGTTGATTGTCTGAAAACATTATTATCGCAGAAAACCATTCATTCAATGCACCTTGCACGATGCTCGTAATATACATGTAGTTCCTTAGATTTCCAACCGCTAACTGACGATGACAAAATCTATGATCAACCACGTGTGTTCAGCCACTGTAACTAATAGATACACACAAGCTTACAATTATGTGACGTTATTCTCTGTGATTTGAGCTGATTGGTAGCAATGAGTTGGCAGCTAGATATAAGTAGTAGCCGATGGTAGCTGCAGAAGAAGATATACGTCGTGCGTGTAACAAGATTTCGGTTCTGCCATGTTTATTGGCCCGGTCAGTAGGTTATGTTTCTCAAAGTTGTATTTCATCACGTACTCCCATTCATCCAGTGACCGTACTGGTCACCTCCCACTGTACGGGTGAATGGTGATTGTTTAGTCAGACCGCCCTGTCAATCATATCTACTTCCCAGTTATTTTTCGTTCATAACATACTTGCAATATCTGTTTGTCCTCATGACCATAATTGGGGACTACTTCTCCGAAAACCGTTTATGTAGCGGGACATTTACCCGAAATGCTACATTCCACAATCAGTACGTGTCTAAAGATAATGGCTATTTGATGTCCGTCATCGTTGGTCATAGATTCAAACTTAAGTCTAACTTCAGTATGATAGAACAGGTTTACGCGGGTATATTCATCACATGCTAGTGCTAGTGAATGGCATTGTCTTCCAGTATCAGCATCGTGTATTTGGAATGCTTGTACAAAAAAAAAAAACATTGGCGTGCGACTGATTATGTCAGAAATAAACAAGTAGCCAACACAACTGGACATAAAGCTTCTAATCATGCGTTTTGGAAGCGTCTGATTTCCTCATCGATTAGATATGGAGTTAGGCCAAGTTGAACATCAAGGCCGTTTGGCTCATTTTTGGCAGCGGAAACGATACACTCCAATATGAAATGGACTAGGCTTGTTCTTACATAACTAGTATGGGTTTTTACGTCCTGCGTGTGGCACATATCCAGATCTTGCACAATAGATTTGTAACTAAATAGATCTGTCAACTTTTGCAACTGCACTCTGGTAATGACTGCTGGAATGGTATTTGAGCCAGACGAATGCAATTCAGGACTATTTCGTGTCTGTAGTACAGAGTATGGTGCACTAGGTAATGGGTAGGTGAGCAAAAGACTTGATCAATTTTGGGGGACATGCATGATTTGAGATTTTGATCTATGAATAGATCAGACCTGCCTGTCATATCTAAATGACTTAACTCCGAATGTGTACCTGCTTTTTATCCTTGAAGGCAGACACGGTTAAGTTTGTTTTGACCCTTGTCAAGCGTGTGGCTGAGAAAGAAGTTAGTCCATTTTGGGCCCCTTAAAGCTTTTGTTCAAAAGACAGCTTTCTTCAAGCTGCAGATCACGAGCTGGTTGAAATTCTTCTGGAGGTTTGAGACGAATCTTGGTGTTGTTTATGGAAGCCCTGGTCGCGTCGCGATGCAGATGTCAATCATGCCATATTTACTACTGGACAATAACCATTCCAAACTGTACTTCCGTAAACAACAGGCAACCATGATGGAGGTAGGCAGATGGCAATCATGACACAGTTACTACTGGACAATAACCATTCCAAACTGTACTTCCTTAAACACCAGCCAAATGAAATATGAAAGTGAAATATATACCATGATTCTTGTACAGAGAAGGATCACGTTTAATTAATTGGACAATGGTATGGTGTATCTCTGTTAGACATATTTTACATAACTTTCATGTCACAAATTACTGTGGGTAATAACTATTATAATGGGAAAAAGAATATGTGACGTACTAGCAACAAATAGTTGGGCCCATTTCTGTCAAAACATTCTGACAAGATCAACAAATTGTAGGTCAAAATAGACACGCAGAAGAAAATGTGGCATTGTTTTCCATCTATGAAACAAAAGTATGGATTATATTCTTAGATACCAACATTGAGGAATTTGTTAAGAAAAAACTAGCAATATGTCATATACAAGCTTCAAGCATATGAAAAGACTGTAAATATAGTCGGTGAATATGCTATTCATATATCGCGAGTAGTCCTTAGAAGATCTATATGCTGAATCTGAGACAAATGTAACCCTTCGTATGACAAATCGGCGTACCCTTAACCTCAGCTTCTACGAAATTTCACCCATATTAGGCCGCTATAGCTGACAAGTATTCCTTGACGCTGCAAGATGTAGACCACAGCTATATCAAGAATAGATTTTCTGTATGCAAATGATGCCTTACAAACGGTATAAATACCGTGTGAAAGAGGAAGGGAGTTACCCACTTGTCGGAACAACTGGCTGAAGGCTTCGTTCAATACCACACAGGTACTGTGACGTTGATAGTGGTGATGTTGATATTATATGCGTTCTGCTACCAGTAGCCTCAAGCTGCATGTAGCTCGATTGCTTTCGTGGGTCTGTTAACTGTGCTCTAACAAAGAAGGGTCAATTCGTTGCATTGAAAGGCAGTAGCAGCTGTTCAACTATATCTGAAACATTTGGCATGCACTATATTAAGTTTGTAAGCAAAGGAATTAGGTAGATCTTTCGTATATCTCAAATGTTTAGTGGGAGGATGGTGGATAACCAAAACATGGTATAGGTAACGAGGGACAAGAAAATATCCACGGATCTTTAACTAGTTTACGAGAATACGATTTACCGACAATACGCCATGATCAGTCATTTGTTTGGGCAATTAATATCTTGGCTGTCAGTTTTACATCAAAACGATGGGCACGGGGACAATGTAAAGATAACGACTACGTCCGGTGTGAATCTTTACTGTGACCCGGCAGATAAATCTGCCAGGAAGCTGAGAATACTGTCTGTCACAAGAAGAAATCCTGTCCGACTAGATTTCAGAGCTACTAATCGAGGATTCCTTAAATATTCCAGAGAACCCACTTAAATTATCGACATACTGGTACAAAAGTTGAGTTGATATGATTAATGTCAATACCCTTTCTGACATAAAAGGTTGATTGTAGCATGGTTCAAACGTCCGTAACAGCCAATTTTCTTCTTCTTGGACAGAACCCACACCTAAACCGTCAACATGTGCGACGACGACGAAGAGGAAGAAGCTACTCCCCTGGTCTGTGACAATGGCTCCGGACTGGTCAAGGCTGGCTTCGCCGGCGACGACGCCCCTAGGGCTGTCTTCCCATCCATCGTCGGCCGCCCAAGGCATCAGGGCGTGATGGTCGGTATGGGTCAGAAGGACGCCTACGTTGGCGACGAGGCTCAGAGCAAGAGGGGTATCCTCACCCTGAAGTACCCAGTCGAGCACGGCATCGTCACCAACTGGGACGATATGGAGAAGGTCTGGCATCACACCTTCTACAACGAGCTGCGTATCGCCCCCGAGGAGAACCCCTGCCTGCTGACAGAGGCTCCCCTCAACCCCAAGGCCAACAGGGAAAAGATGACGCAGGTGAATAATGTCATTACTACATATGATTTAGTGGAGCTGGCAAAATGATGAGGTTTAGATAATCGTTAGAGCAATAAGAAACATGAGTTTTACAAAATTTATGATTTCCAATGCAAAGTAGATTTTTTTCAATTCTTATCAGTCCTGCAATAGACACGTCCTGTTAGATTAAGAAATAAGTATCGGTGATCACTGATGTTCGAGAACAGCAAGTGGGAAGTTTTATTCTCATGATAGCAGAATGAGGTAAAATTATTTAGACTGATGTTTTCAAACAATAGGAGTCCAACGTGTGCACCTCCCCCCAATAGTCACTACATGTACAGTATGTGTTGGTATTCATAATTTGACCTCGCTTTTCTACGTTACTTCCCCAGATCATGTTCGAGACCTTCAACTCTCCTGCCATGTACGTGTGCATCCAAGCTGTTCTGTGCCTGTACGCTTCCGGTCGTACGACTGGTATCGTGCTGGACTCCGGCGATGGTGTCTCCCACACTGTGCCCATCTACGAGGGTTACGCCATGCCCCACGCCATCCTTCGTCTGGACCTGGCCGGCCGTGAGCTGACCAACTACCTGATGAGGGTCATGTGCGACCGTGGCTACGCCTTCGTCACCACCGGTAGGCTTTTTTTTACTCCATCCGAATACTTTATGTAATGTCCACAAGAATCATATTGCTTTTTTGCTTCAACGTTGCCATAATTGGGCATTATGATGTATATTGTGTTGCCTTTTACCGTCTCATGGTCTCATTTTGATTTTTTTTCGACATGCAGCTGAGCGTGAGATCGTCCGTGACATCAAGGAGAAGCTGGGCTACGTCGCCCTGGACTTCGAGCAGGAGATGCTGACGGCAGCCACCTCAACCTCCCTGGAGAAGAGCTACGAGCTGCCTGATGGACAGGTCATCACCATCGGCAACGAGAGGTTCCGCTGCGCTGAGGCTCTCTTCCAGCCTTCCTTCCTGGGTATGGAAAATATTTCTTTCATACTAATACATATTTTCTTTAACATTTTGGTCTCTTGATGTCATGTTACGACATTAGCTTTATTTCCACTGTTTGATAGTTTTCCACTTTGTGGTTGTCTTAATCAGGTATGGAGTCTGCTGGTGTTCATGAGACCGTCTACAACAGCATCATGAAGTGCGACATCGACGTCCGTAAGGACCTGTACGCCAACAACGTCCTGTCCGGAGGCACCACCATGTTCCCTGGCATCGGTGACCGTATGCAGAAGGAGATGGTAGCCCTGGCCCCCAGCACCATGAAGATCAAGATCATCGCTCCCCCAGAGAGGAAGTACTCCTGCTGGATCGGCGGCTCCATCTTGGCTTCCCTGTCCACCTTCGCATCCATGTGGATCAAGAAGTCCGAGTACGACGAGGCCGGCCCCGCCATTGTCCACCGCAAGTGCTTCTAAGCGAAGCAAACCTGTTGGGAATTATAACTGTACTGTGTACACTTTGTGGCTACCTGTTGCTTTCTTCCATTTTGTGTACTGGGACCACTGTAAAGAAATAACATGATTAGGTGTACTTCAGAGAAGAAACTCAATTGTTGAGATGATGTAATCATGGAGCCTGTTGGCATATATTACAGTCATCGCATTCGATACGTTAGTTCTGAATACAATAATCATCTGTGATTTGTGTATTACATGCATCCTTTTGTCAATGTCCATATGTAATCTGGTCGACAAAATGTTCTACTTTTTAATTTGGCACCACATTCACCAGTCTAAGTCGTCATCCACACATGCGTTATGCAGTTAACAGGAAAAGAGACTGTGGGATGGAAAAGCGTAACGACGAACGGAATAACGGAAAAGTGTAGAAAATGAATGATTTTACGCATTGTCCGTGGAAGACGCTTTACTTGTTTTTCATCTGTTATAACTGTGCGCCTTGTGCTCTATGTGCCAGTGACATGCCTCTTGTCAATCCCAAGCTAGAACCAGTGTTGTCAATGTTCCTCAGCATGAAGTGCTATATACATGTAAATCTGCATTCATGATGTTACATATCTGTCTGTTTTGGCATCCCCCTACCTTGTATTACCGAGGCTAATAAAATGCTATCAGTACAAATACAAACCGTGTTTGCGTTGATTTCTTTTTTACGGATACTACGCATATTACGTGTAAGATACTGGTATTGATACTATGCACTGGACGTAGAATATAGTTTTCTTTTTATTGAGGTTCCCGAGAAGGTTTCGCTGTTCTCGGAAACTAGCTAGCATAGACATGCCGAGCGAAGAAGATGTATCATCGGTTGCTACAAAATAACCATCCATCTCACCAAGTTTATTAATTGTTGTTGGCAGTCGTCTGTCTCGGAAAACAATGGCATCGCATCCTGGTCAGTCTGTAGTGGGTTGACCGCAGCGTCTGCTCTGGCTGTACAGTCTAATCTTGGTGATGCAGACTCGTTTACAATTTCTGCAAATGTGTCTCTTTCCTGGCCTCGTGTGTGCTGATGAGTTTATCAATACAATAAATATATAATAACCCGCGTTTATGTAATAGACACAACACATATACAATCAACCAGAGTCTCCATGAAACCGAAGTAATAGATTTATTAGAATAACCAAGAGGGCAAAATTAATCGTTGAATTCTTTTAAAAACCAAACTTATGTCTATGAATTTCACCAAGATTTCTAAGCAACACAATCTAATAACCATAACTGTCATATATCAGAAACTGTAAGTTGACCTGATGAGGTGTCTCTGACACTATTTCTGTACAAAACATACGGGACTGTTAGCAAAGACAAAGAACCCAAGGTATGATAAGTCAATTTCAACTCTCGTCTGTCCTGCTCTTTCAACTGTCAGATTAGGTTATACGTATGATATCCTACCTATATGTATTGAGCCGACAATCATCGTTATGACGTAATATGCTGCAATTGTGACATCATTGAAGTAATTCTATTGGCTAAATTTGTCTGAATAGGGAATTCGAGTAATAACTTACTTAAAGGTATTAGACAAAAAGTTAACAAACAATGGCGTCTTATTGATATTCAAGTCTATTAAGACATCTGTTGTCAATGGCAACCGCATCAACATCAAAATGACGTCATAGAATGACTTCATAGGTATTTAGCTATCCTTCGGGATCCGCCATCTTCGATCGACAGTCAGTACTTTTTGGATCATTCATTTTTTTCAACATATAGCTGGATAGCCCCAAAATACAATGAAGACGGAATAGAAACGTTTATGTTTTTTTGGGGTGAAATAATTACAAGGTAGTGACGAAACCCAAATGAAAATAACCTGATTATACCTTCTCTCCTGATATGGTCCGCCATCTTAGATTTTGACCAATGGCGTCATCAAATTTGCATAAATAGTTAATCATAAATGTTAAACTTGATTACATACGATGTTGATAATGTAGGGAAGAAAGTGTGGTATAGCAAGAAAACATTGTTTAAACCGAAATTGGTTTTAAAATATTCCTGTCATAAACCCGTTGCGATGGTAACCCAGAGATAATTTAACTTGTTACTATTATAATCATGTTGCCTATCTATGAAAATTCACCAAATTTGGTAGCCTTAGCTATAGAACACGTCGTTCGTCAGTTATGCGACGTGAAAGTTGGCGCGGGCACTTTTAGCACCTCTCCTCTCTTTTAAGATGCGTTGACGCAGGGGAAAACCTCTTGGCACTGTTCACATTTTGCTCACTGCATATCCGAGCAGAATATATAGCCGTTAGAGATTTCAACCTGGTATTTCTATATTTACCTTGCGTTGCGGCTGTCAATCATGACACAGTTACTCCTGGACAATAGCAACAGGCAACCATTATGCAGGTAGGCAGATGCAAATCATGACACAGTCATACTGTACTGGACAATAAACATTCCAAACGGTACTTCTGTAATCAACCGTCAACCATGATGGAGGTAGGCAAAATTCAACCATGACACAATTACTACTTAACAATAACAATTCCGAACGGTACATCTGTAAACAACAGGCAACCATGATGGATATTGGCTTAAGATATGGACAAAGTGTTCAACTAAAAGTCTTCAATTGAAATATGAAATCGAAACACAGAGATTCACTGAATCTTGTACAAAGTAGGATCACGCTACACTGGACCAATGGCTGGTGCATGCTGGCTATGTTAGGTATGTTTGATATAACGTCCATATCATAATTGGAGGTAGGCCTGAAATATGGACAAAGCGTTGAACTAAAGTCTTCAACTAAAATATTTAATCGAAACATAGAAATTCACTGATTCTTGTGCGGAGTAGGATCGCGTGAAACTGGAAAATAGCCTGGAGTACGCTGTCTTTGTTAGGAGCATGTTTGATATAACGTTTAAATCATAATCACTGCTATGGACAAGATAATATGCTAGGTACTCAATTGACAGTCCTGCCTAGCAACACGTAGTTGAGACAATCATTTCAAAACATGGTGACAAGCCCAACAGAGTGCTAGTAAAAATAGCACCACGGTACGAAATATGGCATCATTTTACAGATGTACATCTAATCAAAAGTAAAGATCATATTCTAAGAAAGAAACATGGAAAAATTTGTCAGGAACAAAATAAACTATATAATTATCTTCTTCAAGATAAACTGATGCCATGTCAAAACACAGAAAGCATAGATTGGTGAATATGCTATTCATTTGTCGCGAGTAGTCCATAGGAAATCTATATAAAAAGGCCATAGGTTAAATCTGAGGCACATGTTGTTATCGTCTGCTACTCGTAACCCTTTGTATGACGATTCGGCTTACCCTTCACCTCAGCTTCTACGAAATATCACCCATATTAGGCCACTATAACTGACAAGTATTCCTTGACGCTGCAAGATGTAGACCACATCTATATTAAGAATGGATTGTCTGCGGCTATGCAGTTTGTATGCAAATGATGTCGCACTAAACGTATAAATACTGTGTGAAAACCAACAGAGTTACCCACTTGCCGGAACAGCTAGCTGAAGGTTTCGTTCAAGACCATACAGGTACTGTTAGTAGTGGTGGTGTTGATAGTATAGACGTTCTATTACCAGTAGTTCAAGTTGCATGTAGCTCGTTTGCTGTCGTGGGGTTGTTGTTAAGAGTTATCCAGTGTTGTCAAATACAGTAGGGTCGATTCAATGCATTAAAATATTGTAGCTGCTATCCAAGTATACCAGAACACCTAGCATGAACTATTATAAGGTTGTAAGCAAAGGATTTAGGTAGATCTTTCGTATTGGTCATGTGATAAGTCGGAGGAAGGTACTAGATGGATAATCTAAAGATGGTAACGAGGTACAAGAAAATGTCAACGAATTGGTTTACGAAAGCACGGTTAAGCTGCAATGTGCCATCACCATTCATTTGCATGGGCCTACTTGAATGCTTTGTGAACTTCCTACACAATTACTGTTGTGTTTGGCAGTTCTACTTAAAATTGAGAAGCACGGCGACAATGTAACAACAACAACTACGCCTGGTATGACGTTTAAACCGGGAAGAGAAATTTGTCAGCAAGCTGAGTATACTGTCTGCTGAAGAGCGAGACTGAATTCTAAACCAAGTAGTCGGGTATTCCTTTGGTATTCTAGATTAACTCACTTAACTAACAAACGTACTGTTGATGCCAGCTCCCTTTCTGACATAAAGGATAGATAAAGGTAGATGTCCGTAACAACCCTTTTTTCTTCTTCTTGAACAGAACCTACACATAAACCGTCAACATGTGCGACGACGACGAAGAGGAAGAAGCTACTCCCCTGGTCTGTGACAATGGCTCCGGACTGGTCAAGGCTGGCTTCGCCGGCGACGACGCCCCTAGGGCTGTCTTCCCATCCATCGTCGGCCGCCCAAGACATCAGGGCGTGATGGTCGGTATGGGTCAGAAGGACGCCTATGTTGGCGACGAGGCTCAGAGCAAGAGGGGTATCCTCACCCTGAAGTACCCAGTCGAGCATGGCATCGTCACCAACTGGGACGATATGGAGAAGGTCTGGCATCACACCTTCTACAACGAGCTGCGTATCGCCCCCGAGGAGAACCCCTGCCTGTTGACAGAGGCTCCCCTCAACCCCAAGGCCAACAGGGAAAAGATGACGCAGGTGAATAATGTTTTATCTCGACACATGCTTCAGGAGAGCTGACATAATAATGAGGTTTAGATGGTCGCTTAAGAAATTGTAAACATTAAATGTTGCAAAATTCATGATATCCAACGCAAAATACAGGACTCATTCAATTCTTATCAATTCAAGACACGTCCTGCTAGATTAAGGAATAAGTATCGCTGATCAGTAAAAATGTTTCAGGACCTCGATAGAAAAGATTTATCTCATTATAACAAAATTAGGTGAAAGTCTTGACTTTGGACAGGTGTTTTCACACAGTAGTAATACAATGACAGTACATCCATAACAATAGTCTCTACCTGTAGGTGTTGGCATTCATGATTTGACCTCGCTTCTCTACGTTGCTTCACCAGATCATGTTCGAGACCTTCAACTCTCCTGCCATGTACGTGTGCATCCAAGCTGTTCTGTGCCTGTACGCTTCCGGTCGTACGACTGGTATCGTGCTGGACTCCGGCGATGGTGTCTCCCACACTGTGCCCATCTACGAGGGTTACGCCATGCCCCACGCCATCCTTCGTCTGGACCTGGCCGGCCGTGAGCTGACCAACTACCTGATGAGGGTCATGTGCGACCGTGGCTACGCCTTCGTCACCACTGGTAGGCTTCTGTTTATTGACTCCATCCGATTGATTTATCTAATGTCCACAAGAATTATATTGCTTTTTTGCTTTAACATTGCCATAACTGGGCATTATGAGGTATATTACGTTGCCTTTTGCCGTCTCGTGATCTCAATTTAATTTTTCTCGACATGCAGCTGAGCGTGAGATCGTCCGTGACATCAAGGAGAAGCTGGGCTACGTCGCCCTGGACTTCGAGCAGGAGATGTTGACGGCAGCTACCTCAACCTCCCTGGAGAAGAGCTACGAGCTGCCTGATGGACAGGTCATCACCATCGGCAACGAGAGGTTCCGCTGTGCTGAGGCTCTCTTCCAGCCTTCCTTCCTGGGTACGGAAAATATTTTTTATACCAATACACATTTTCTTTAACATTTTGGGTGCCTTCACTTTGCTGTTTCGACATCAGCTTTATTTCCACTGTTTTTAATTGTTTTTCACTTTGCGGTTGTCTTAATCAGGTATGGAGTCTGCTGGTGTTCATGAGACCGTCTACAACAGCATCATGAAGTGCGACATCGACGTCCGTAAGGACCTGTACGCCAACAACGTCCTGTCCGGTGGCACCACCATGTTCCCTGGCATCGGTGACCGTATGCAGAAGGAGATGGTGTCCCTTGCCCCCAGCACCATGAAGATCAAGATAATCGCTCCCCCAGAGAGGAAGTACTCCTGCTGGATCGGTGGCTCCATCTTGGCTTCCCTGTCCACCTTCGCTGCTATGTGGATCAAGAAGTCCGAGTACGACGAGGCCGGCCCCGCCATTGTCCACCGCAAGTGCTTCTAAGCGAAGCAGACCTGTTTGGAATTGTGACTGTACTGTGTACCCTTTGTGGCTACCTGTTGCTTTCTTCCATATTGTGTGTTGGGACCAGTGTTAAGAAATGACTTGATTAGGTATACGTCAGCGAGGAAACTCAATCATTGAGGCAATAATGGAGCTTGTTGGCAAATA
Organism: Branchiostoma lanceolatum; assembly: GCF_035083965.1. Taxonomy (NCBI): domain Eukaryota; kingdom Metazoa; phylum Chordata; class Leptocardii; order Amphioxiformes; family Branchiostomatidae; genus Branchiostoma; species Branchiostoma lanceolatum. The sequence continues at coordinate 11,400,512 of NC_089731.1, forward strand.
CAACATTCATCGCATTCGATGGGTAAGTTCTAAGAAAAACAGTAATGGTCTACGACGCGTGTATTACATGCATCCTTTTGTCAATATCCATTTATAATCTGGACGACAAAATGTTCTACTCTGGCACCACATCCACCATTCAAGTCGCCATTCACATATGCTTTATGCACTTTACAGGAAAAAAGACCGTGGTTATGAAATGGTAACGACGAACGGTATAACGGGAAAGTGTAGAAAATGAAGGATTTTACGCATTGTCCGTGGAAGATGCTTTACTTGTCATTCCTCTGTTATAACTGTGCACCGTCTTTATGTGCAAGTGACATGCCTCTTGTAAATCCCAAGAACCAGTGTTGTCAATGTACCTCGACATGAAGTGCTATATAAGTCTACATTTGTGATGTTACATATGTATCTGTTTAGGCATTCCCCTGACCTTGTATTACCGAGGCTAATAAAATGCTATCAGTACAAAATTTAATGCAAACATTGTATACGGTGTTTTCTTACATATTACGGGAAAGAAATGGTTCTTACCTAGGATATTATAAACTGGTCGTAGAATATCGTATTCTTCATATCAAGATACACCAGAAGTTTTCGGATCCTTTGGAAACTAGCTAGACATAAACATATCGATCGAAGAAAATGTATCATCAAGTGCTACAAGATAGCCATCACCCTTATAAAGGTATAAATGCAATAAACATATTAAACAATATCAAGCAACCCGCGTTTGTTAATTAGACACCAACACCTAAAAGACAGAGTCTCCATGATGCCGTAATGATAGATACTAAGATAAAAGTTTTTCAAGACCAAACCTAGGAATTCCACCGAAATATAGTGTCAATTTGAACTATTGTCTGTCCTGCTCTTTCAAATGTCAGATTAGGTCATACGTATGATATCCCACCTATATGTATTGTGCCGACAATCATGATTGTTTTTAATAATTGTTCGTTGGTTTGAACCTTATCTGAACCTGGCTTTTTGGACTGAGACTGAGTTACTGTGACTGGGACATGGACTGGGACACACTTGCAAACAGTATCGTGTATATGATCATCAGATTTGGTGATTTAAATGTAAATCTTAATCACTCCTGTAGTTTTGGTATCGTTAAGACATAGATGACGCAATTGTGACGTCATTGATATAATTTCATTGGCTAAAACTACAGGCTAAACCCGTGTAAATAGGGAATACCTGTAATAACTAAAGATATTCGATAAAAAGTTAACAAAAAAAAGCGCGTCTTATTGATATTAAAGCCTGCTAAGACATCTGTTGTCAATTAACCGCATCAACGTCAACATGACGTCCTAGAATTACGTCAGAGGTATTAACATGTAGCGAGCCTTTGTCTGCCATTTTGGATCGGCTGTCTTTAATTTTTGGACCATTTTTTTTTTCAACATATAACTCCAAAATACAATGAAGACCGAATATAAACGTTCATGTGAATGTTTTTGTAAAATAAATACAGGGTAGTGACGAAACTCAAATGAAAATAACCTGATTATCTATACCTTCTCTCATGACATGGTCCGCCATCTTGGATTTTGACTGATGGTGTCAACAAATTAGCATAAACAATGAATGCTTAGTTATAAATGTTACACTAAATTACATACGATGTTAATGATGGAGAAAAACAAGTTTGGTATAGCAAGAAAATATTATTGAAACCGAAAATGTCAAAATTTATGAAATATGCCTCTCAGAATAAACCAGTTGCGATGGCAACCCCAACATGATATAACTTATTTTACTATCATAATTATGTTGCCAACTAAAATCTTGGAAAATTCACCATATTGGTAGTCTTAGCACACGTCGCTCGGTAGTTATACGACGTGAAAGTTGGTGCGGGCAATTTTAGCCCCCCTCCCCCACCCACGGTCTAGATAGGGTTGGTTCAGTAAGGTTATCTCGGCTCTCGTAAATATCTTGTAAAGGCCGGTGCTTTATAGGGCAAAAACCAAGCAGAGGGGCATCCATTTATATTTGCGTTCGCCAAGGCTCTATATACCGGCTGAATGCTAAAGCTACATGTGGGTAAATGTATATACAGTCCGTCCATGTAAATGTATCTTTTCAGCTATGAGTGGAAATATTTTAACCTATTCTTGCTATAATTTCCTGCATTCCTAAATCCCCATTTGCTTGATTTTCACGTCATTCCAGATCTTGCACTAGGAGTGTGATGCATCTGTGTTAGTTCCCTAATCATTCCTTATCTAGCAGATAACAACTTTTAGATGCCTTGACACAGGAGCAAACCTTTTGGCATTCACTAACTGCGTATTCCTGCAGAATTTATAGCTGTTAGAGATTTCAACCTGGTATTTTCATATTTACCCTGCATTGCAGTCAGTCATGACACAATTGTTACTGGACAATAGCTTTCCAAACAATAGTTCCGTAAACAAGAGGCAACCATGAGCCATGATGTCACATGTCAATCATGGCACAGTTACTACTTGAACGATAATCACTTCAAATGGTACTTCCGTAAAAAAGACAGTCAACCATGCTGGAGGCAGGCTTAAAATATTAGCAAAGTGTTCAACAAAAAGTATTCAACTAAAACGTGAAAGCGAACCACAGAGATCCACTGATTCCTGTTCGGGTCCGGAGTAGAAGCACGTTAAACTGGACATTATCCTGGTGTAAGCTGTCTTTGTTAGACATGTTTGACAAAAGGTACATATCATGATTACTGCTATGGCCAAGAGAATATGGGATGTACTACTGGTAGATGGACAGTCCTGCCTAGCAACACGTAGTTGAACCGATGATCTCAACATGACAAGAACAACAAAGTGTAGGTAAAAATAGCAAACAATATGGCGTCGATTTACATCTATAAACTTAAACAGAAGTACAGATTGTATTCTAATATACAAACATTCAGGAAATTGTCAACAAAAAAATAAGCTACAGATCATCTTCAAGATGATTTCATGTCATGTGAAAACACAGTACGTATAGTCAGTGTATATCACTATATGCTATTCATATGTTGCGAGTAGTCCATAGAAGATCTATATGAAAAGGCCATAGGTTAAGTTTGAGGCGAATGTTATTACCGTCTGCTACTCGTAACCTTTTGTATGACAATCCGTACATTTGGCTTACCCTTCACCTCAGCTTCTACGAAATTTCACCCATATTAGGCCGCTATAGCTGACAAGTATTCCTCGACGCTGCAAGATGTAGACCACAGCTATATCAGGAATAGACTGCCTGCCACTATGCAGTTTGTATGCAAATGATGTCGTACTTAACGTATAAATACTGAGTGAAAACCGACCGAGTTACCCACTTGCCGGAACAGCTAGCTGAAGGTTTCGTTCAAGACCATACAGGTACTGTGACGTTGATAGTGGTGCTGGTGATATCATAGGCGTTCTACTACCAGTAGTTCAAACTGCATGTAGCTCGACTGCCCACTGTTGTCAAATACAAGAGGGCCAATTCGATGTCCTGTTGAAATAGTGTAGCTATCCAATTATATCCAGAACATCTAGCATGAACTATAATAATAAGTTTGTAAGTAAATGATTTAGGTAATCTCCTATTGTTCATATGATAAGTGGGAAGAATGTGGATAATCTAAACACGGTAACTAGGTACAAGAAAATATCTACGAATTGGTTTACGACAGTATGGTTAGGCCACAATATGCCATTTGCCTGGGCCTATTTGCATGGTTCGTGAACCTATACAATTGATATTGTAGTTGCCAGTTCTACTTACAATTAATTAAGAAGCACAGGGACCATGTAACGATAACGACTACGTCTGGTATGAAATTCTAACCAGTAACATGAAAATTGCATGCAAGCTGAGTATACTGCCTCCTGTAAAGCAAACGGAATTTTAGGCTTTTCATGCAAATAATCGGGGATTTCTTTGGTATTCCAAATTATCTCAATAAACTGATCAACATACTGGTGCCAAAGTTAAACTACTGTAATTGACGTCAGCTCCCTCTCTGACATGAAAGGTAGATGAAGGTTGATAAAACACTGTCACTGTCTGACTGTTCAAAGGTCTGTAACAGCCCGTTTCTCCTTCTACAGAACCCACACCTAAACCGTCAACATGTGCGACGACGACGAAGAGGAAGAAGCTACTCCCCTGGTCTGTGACAATGGCTCCGGACTGGTCAAGGCTGGCTTCGCCGGCGACGACGCCCCTAGGGCTGTCTTCCCATCCATCGTCGGCCGCCCAAGACATCAGGGCGTGATGGTCGGTATGGGTCAGAAGGACGCCTATGTTGGCGACGAGGCTCAGAGCAAGAGGGGTATCCTCACCCTGAAGTACCCAGTCGAGCACGGCATCGTCACCAACTGGGACGATATGGAGAAGGTCTGGCATCACACCTTCTACAATGAGCTGCGTATCGCCCCCGAGGAGAACCCTTGCCTGCTGACAGAGGCTCCCCTCAACCCCAAGGCCAACAGGGAAAAGATGACGCAGGTGAATAATGTCATTACCACATATGCTTCAGGAGAGCTGGCAAAATAGTGAGGTTTAAATGGCCGTTAAAGAAGTTATTGTGGCAAAATCTATGATATCCAATGCAAATGAGAAAGCATTCAATTATTTTCAAGTCTGCAATAGACACATCCTACTGGGTTATAGAATAAGTATCACTGATCACTAACAATGTTCCAGACTCGCAACAGGAATAACTAATGCTCATGATAGCAGAATTAGTCTTTGGACAGATCTGAAAGTTTTTGGACAGATGTTTTCAAACAGTAGAAATGAAATATGAATACCTCCCCAAAAGAGTCTTTACATATTCATGTTGCGATTCACGAACTAACCTCGCTTTTCTACGTTACTTCTTTAGATCATGTTCGAGACCTTCAACTCTCCTGCCATGTACGTGTGCATCCAAGCTGTTCTGTGCCTGTACGCTTCCGGTCGTACGACTGGTATCGTGCTGGACTCCGGCGATGGTGTCTCCCACACTGTGCCCATCTACGAGGGTTACGCCATGCCCCACGCGATCCTTCGTCTGGACTTGGCCGGCCGTGAGCTGACCAACTACCTGATGAGGGTCATGTGCGACCGTGGCTACGCCTTCGTCACCACCGGTAGGCTTCTTGTCATTGGCTCCGTCCAAATATGTCAATATCTAATGATCCACAAGATAATGTTGCTTTTGTTCCCCTTAGCCAGTGACAGTGTCAAGATTTAGAACCCTCTTAATTCTTGGGTATGATAATGTGTTTGTGTTCCTATTACCATCTCGTGATCTAACTTGTTTTTTTCTTGACGTGCAGCTGAGCGTGAGATCGTCCGTGACATCAAGGAGAAGCTGGGCTACGTCGCCCTGGACTTCGAGCAGGAGATGTTGACGGCGGCCACCTCAACCTCCCTGGAGAAGAGCTACGAGCTGCCTGATGGACAGGTCATCACCATCGGCAACGAGAGGTTCCGCTGCGCTGAGGCTCTCTTCCAGCCTTCCTTCCTGGGTACGGAAAATAATCTTTCAAACGAATACACATTTTTCTTTAACATTTTGGGTGCCTTCTTGTCTTGTTGGTCATCGCCTTTATTTCCACTGTTTTGATAGTTTTCCACTTTGCGGTTGTCTTAATCAGGCATGGAGTCTGCTGGTGTTCATGAGACCGTCTACAACAGCATCATGAAGTGCGACATCGACGTCCGTAAGGACCTGTACGCCAACAACGTCCTGTCCGGTGGCACCACCATGTTCCCTGGCATCGGTGACCGTATGCAGAAGGAGATGGTGGCTCTTGCCCCCAGCACCATGAAGATCAAGATCATCGCTCCCCCAGAGAGGAAGTACTCCTGCTGGATCGGTGGCTCCATCTTGGCTTCCCTGTCCACCTTCGCAGCTATGTGGATCAAGAAGTCCGAGTATGACGAGGCCGGCCCCGCCATTGTCCACCGCAAGTGCTTCTAAGCGATGCAATCCTGTTGGGAATTGTAACTGTACTGTGTACCCTTTGTGGCTACCTGTTGCTTTCTTCCATATTGTGTGTTGGGACCAGTGTTGGGAAATGACTTGATTAGGTGTAGACAAGCGAGGAAACTCAATTGTTGAGACGAGGCAATCATGAAGCCTGTTGGCAAATATTACATTCATCGTATTCGATACGTAAGTTCTGAGAAAGACAGTAATCGTCTTTGGTGTATGTGTGTATCATAGGCATCCTTTGAGTGGTCGAAAAGATTTTCTATTCTGGCACCACATTCACCAGTCTAAGTCGCCATCCACACATGCGTTATGCAGTTTACAGGAAAAGAGACCGTGGTATGGAAAAGCGTAACGACGAACGGAATAACGGGAAAGTGTAGAAAATGAAGGATTTTACGCATTGTCCGTGGAAGATGCTTTACTTGTTATTCCTCTGTTTTAACTGTGCACCGTCTCTATGTGCAAGTGACATGCCTCTTGTCAATCCCAAGAACCAGACTGAGTGTTGTCAATGTACCTCGACATGAAGTGCTATATAAGTCTGCATTTGTGATGTTACATCTTTGTGTTTAGTCATTCCCCTGACCTTGTATTACCGAGGCTAATAAAATGCTACAAGTAAAAATGCAAACCTTGTTTACGGTGTTTTCTCGTTACATACATGTATTCCGGGTAAGATATTGGCTCCTAGAGAGATACCATGCGTTGGACTTATTGGAGTCATGGAGAATTAGCTAGGCATAACCACGCAGTAGCGAAGAAAATTACACTGGATGTTACAAAATAACCACCAAACTCCTAGCCTGGATACCAGACCCCGAATCCCTAAAATGTAATTTTTTAGAAATTGGGGGTCCGGTATCCAGGCTTCCCAAATCTAAAAGCTTATCAAAGCTACAAACAGGTTAAACATAAACAGGTAACCCGTGTTTATATGATAGACACAAACCTCACACAAACTTTAACAACCATTGTCTCTCTATCGTCATATTCATAGATTTATCAAAATATCCAAGAGGGCAGCCTGACTAAATCGCGCTCCTAGCGGCCGGCCCGACGATTACCGTCATTAATCCCAACCAGCGAGAGACGGTGTAAACACAGGCTAACCAAGAGGGTAAATTAAGAGGTTCCAATAGTTGATTTCTTTTAAAGACCAAACATAGGAATTCCACTGAGATATTAGACTGACACAGTCTAAGAGCCATACTTGTCATATATTAGAAACGAAAGACACATAGACCTTCTACTTCAGACAAATCGAAAGTCAAAGTGTTAACCTTTTGGGGGTTATTCGAGACATGCTATTCAAATGTGCATTTATGTGATACTTGTCATGTGTGGACTAGACGTAATAATGAGAATCTTCGTTTATCAGCATCAGAAAATGACCATTGATTGGAACTATTTAGTTTACATTATGGAATCAATTTACTATATCGAAATTTTATATTATAGTGTTTCTACAGAACCTAACATATTGCCGCCATCGTATGTAGAATGTGCCTGCCATAAGTCAGCCTAACGACCGCGGTAAAATCCAAGCCCTCCTCCAGAATTCAAATCAGCCGCCTTGCGGTTTTAAGGACAACTTCATAAACTATAATCTCGCCAAAATGTGAGGGAGCGGTCTGTCCTCAAGATCTACACAGAGTTCCGAGACGGACTTTTTGTGTCGTTCATGTTTCCTTCATTTGACCATGATCTATCATAACGTGCCAGCTGATGTTTCTACATTTAACATGTTTGTTTGATAAACAGACTATGAATAATTACTTGGCTAACGTCAACATCTCGCCCGCCCGACTAGCAGCTGACAAAATGTCTGCCTGCACACCCGCCATCACTGTTGGTGGTCAGAATGGATGACACAGTTGGGCTAAGCTATACTCTGGTTTAAAATTGGGATCGGTACAAGGCAACTTCGCTCCATTAAACTTGCCTCTCTCTATCATGATATAAGAGTTCGCCGTTCAAATGCGTAAATCGCTTCTAAACACTAGGTGCAGTTAGGGCTCGGTCACATACAGGTATATGTATGTCCACATGATCGTCGTACAATCACAAACTGAGGGCATTCATGGGACAGCTGGCGCCTTGCACATGTCCTGCAAAATTCAGCTAGCTTGTTACGGAAAAGGCTGCCTTAGGCCATTGTCAGCGGTTGGTTCTGTCACAGCCTGCTTAAAAACTCTATGGCATCAAAGTTGCACGAGGACCCACGACGAAAGTGACGGGGTTGTTGATATAACTGATATTACATGTACAACTGTAATTGTGACAATATTTGACGTTGGGTTGCCCTTTAATTTTTCATAAGCACTTGCAATCTCTGCAAGTTATGAAGTGAAAATAGCAGTCTGTTACATTTTGTGTGTGAATTCCAAATACTCGTTGTAAACAATATGTAGGACCATCCGGTCGCGTTGTAATCTTCCTTACCGTCGTGCAAATGGCACTGTTTACGTAACCGTGCCGATTTCAATCAATATCAAAGTTTTGCTACTTCTACTCGCGAACTCTGGTACACAAGGTTACAACTCAGCTATTAACAAAATTGAAACAAAACGTTATTTTCAATAAAAGATTTTTAAGCCAAGTTATATCCATAATTGCGGAAAGTGATTCGAGGACAAGTTCAGGTTCAATTTCACTGTACGCATTGGCTACATTCCAGAACCCTCTCGTCATTGTCAAATGAAAAAACGCTCTACTACAAATATTAACATAGAGCATTTTACGAAGATTGATTTAATTAAGTCTTTGCCCTAGTAATATAGTAGCTTTAGCAGTTAGAACACTCGTTTTCGTACAGGGTACGAATATATTGTGTGGGTAGGGGGCACGGTTATAGACAAATAACGGGTTATCAACTTGAGTAGAAATAATAAGGAAATACACTGCGATCTCGCGTTAATAAAGACACATACCTCGTGCTGCAAATAATCCATTTCGTCGGTTTAATCCTGTATAATATAGAAAATCATACAACTGTAGTTTGGTGTGACTCCAACACAATGCTCGACCGGTGATACCCCCAGTGACAAATGGACCAATTCTTTCCATGTCACATTCCCGGAATGTTACACATCATAAACAATTCTAAGGTTGAACATCAGCGCATGGATATTAGACATCGTCACGTCAAACTGTGACTGCAGTTAGTTGGTTAAGACAGCAGTGTGTTGTATTGTGTTGAAGTATGAAACATGAGATTTTGATTCATTTCACCATACTCGTTCAGGCGAATAACTTATTAATCTTAGGATGTTTATGATTACAGTCGTAGTTTGTGCCACCAAGCAGGTTTCCAAACTACTCGAGATTAAAGAAATAGATGCCTAAATATCCATAGAAACTGCATTTCTATGTGCTTTTTTCAAATATATTTTTTGGTACTACACAGTCACTGGCGGGTTACAATGTAGGACCCATACATATGTGATACGTATACATTTCAATGGGGATGGTGGTGGTGTTTATTAAACCTAACAGCAGTAGAGAACTGTAGTTTATTAGGTGATAAGACTAGAAAAGACCGAGAGTGTCAATATTGAACACCCCTCTATCAGCAAAGAACAAAAGTCTATGTCACTATAGACTGTTGACATTATAATATTCTAGGTAACGTCACACACTAGTGACTCTAATAGTGGCTCACAACGTCTCTTTATTGTTTTAATACTTCTACTTTGTTTTCCGTTTGTCAGCTTTGCGTTCAAAGAGGCCAGCGGTCAATGTTCAAGCGAGGTTAATCTGGAGTGTTCCATGATTACCATGCCCCATATTGATGACAGACTGTACACACACAGCTGTCGCTATACCGTTTTATGCGCCCTGGCGCGGAATAGATTCTAACTGAGGTTTGCAGTGCACAATGCTATCTCGTGAATCCCGCAAACAGAGGAGGGAAATCATACGATGCAAATTTCATGTGGTTTTCTACGAAAAACCATCGTACTATTTGGAAATATGTCGATGGTGCATTTTAAAGTTAGCGCCCAGTTCGGGGAATTGTGGCCCATGTTTGGTAAGGCATGGCGGCCATTTTTGTAAAATAACAACCGATGGTATTCCGGTTCAACTTTTTCAGAAAAGTTTTGTATAATTAACGTGGTGAAAACTGGTGTAACAAAGTACATAGTAAGCGCAGTTTAAAGTTGTATAGAAATCTGCTGTTGGTTTTCAAAGTTGGAGCAAGAAAAGACGTGAAAATGACCATGATGCAAAGATGCTGACCGATTCACGTTTATTGTTAGTCTAACCTAATTGTGGACACAAGTGCTTCATGGTTGGACAGGTCACATTTTGACCCAACGAAAGTATGTGCGATATGAGGTTTCCCTACTATTTTGGGCAGACAGCATTTGTGAAGCTGGCGGTGATTATGCAAATCAGGAGCGCTCTAAACTGTATAAAAGGGGGGGAAGCCTCTGCTCGGTCACCAAAGCTACAGGCTTCACCGAAGTGGTATCTTTTGTCAGCAAAGGTAGGTACTGAGTGCTGCAGTGTGTTGGGACTGGGCGGTTGCTTTGCTTTCTGCAATGGCATTTCACTACTGTTTCTTGAGCGGAAATTTCTTCTTGTATTGCGGGGTCTGACTCAACTGAGTCTCTGAGTTTCCAAATTGGACTCAAGCCAAGCGCCTGGTCATAGCCTTTTGGATAAAAAAATTGGGAATGCAAACGCCAATGTTTATGCATGCTCTACTAGAACAGAACCAAACAGAACGATTGTTTCTTGAGCAGACGTTTTTTTCTTGTGTTGCGGCATCTGACTCAACTGAGTCTCCGAGTTTTTAAATTGGACTCAAGCCAAGCGCCTGGCCATTGGATCTCCCGATGGAAGCATGATAGAAGTTGGGGAATGCAAACGCCATTGTTTATGCATGCTCTACTAGAAAAGAACCAAATTTCCTCTCATGCTTCTATGCCTCAATGGAAACAAGTCGCAAAAATTTGCCTGTACGCGGTTCCTCTTGTAGTTAGCGGGTGGCCTAAAACTATTCTATTTATCTAAATTGGACTGAAGCATAAGCAGCCTAGTAATCACGTTGCAGCATTTTTGTTATTAAAGCCTTTCAAACGGTTGGAAGAGCTAAAGAAAGTAGAGGCAAAGGCTCGTGATTTTGCATGCTCTACCATGTCTGGAACAGATAAAAGCATGGGGGCAGAAACAGAACAGCAAATGATTCCTCAAAATCTTCTCACGGAATAAAATCATACCGATTTTACTGGACGCGATTGCTTATTACAAGCGTCGGATAAAATGCACTCTAGATATGGCCTTTTACATTTGATCAAACGCCGTTTCCTTTATAGTTCCATTCTAACCAGTTGTGTTCATGTATGTTACAGGCGTAAAACACTCAACCGACCAACATGTGCGACGACGAAGAGGAGGAAGCTACTCCCCTGGTCTGTGACAATGGCTCCGGACTGGTCAAGGCTGGCTTCGCCGGCGACGACGCCCCTAGGGCTGTCTTCCCATCCATCGTCGGCCGCCCAAGACATCAGGGCGTGATGGTCGGTATGGGTCAAAAGGACGCCTACGTTGGCGACGAGGCTCAGAGCAAGAGGGGTATCCTCACCCTGAAGTACCCAGTCGAGCACGGCATCGTCACCAACTGGGACGATATGGAGAAGGTCTGGCATCACACCTTCTACAACGAGCTGCGTATCGCCCCAGAGGAGAACCCCTGCCTGCTGACAGAGGCTCCCCTCAACCCCAAGGCCAACAGGGAAAAGATGACCCAGGTCAGTGATGCCAACGAAAACCCTTTGCTTTACGTTGATGATTTTTCTATTAGTGAGACTGAAAAGAATACCATGGCAAATTGCCAGACGGCGTCCTAAGACTGTAAATCGTTTCAATTTGTCTTGCAACATTTTTGTGCAGCACACATTGTCTGTTCATACCTTTTTTTCTCACAACTACTCCGTTTTGTACAACCTTTAGATCATGTTCGAGACCTTCAACTCTCCTGCCATGTACGTGTGCATCCAAGCTGTCCTGTGCCTGTACGCTTCCGGTCGTACGACTGGTATCGTGCTGGACTCCGGCGATGGTGTCTCCCACACTGTGCCCATCTACGAGGGTTACGCCATGCCCCACGCGATCCTTCGTCTGGACTTGGCCGGCCGTGAGCTGACCAACTACCTGATGAGGGTCATGTGCGACCGTGGCTACGCCTTCGTCACCACCGGTAGGTTTCTTTAATTGCCTCCACCCGAACACTTTCGACAACAATTATGTTGCATTTTTGGCTTCAACGTAACCATTACTGAGCATTATGATGTATTTTACCATCACATGGTTTAAATTGAATATTTTTGACATGCAGCTGAGCGTGAGATCGTCCGTGACATCAAGGAGAAGCTGGGCTACGTCGCCCTGGACTTCGAGCAGGAGATGTTGACGGCAGCCACCTCCACCTCCCTGGAGAAGAGCTACGAGCTGCCTGATGGACAGGTCATCACCATCGGCAACGAGAGGTTCCGTTGCGCTGAGGCTCTCTTCCAGCCTTCCTTCCTGGGTACGTCTAACACTTTACGTTTTCCTCTATTTCATCTCTTCCTTTCGTCTTGTAAAACGCAATACGACTTTTAAGTCACCGAGTACCTCCGCACAGTTATCTGTAAGATGTGTAATAAGTCCTGTCTGTGATTTTCTAGTCGTAAAGCTGTGATATTTACCAAGTCTTTGTTGTCTTATCTGGCAGGTATGGAGTCTGCTGGTGTTCATGAGACCGTCTACAACAGCATCATGAAGTGCGACATCGACGTCCGTAAGGACCTGTACGCCAACAACGTCCTGTCTGGTGGCACCACCATGTTCCCTGGCATCGGTGACCGTATGCAGAAGGAGATGGTGGCTCTTGCTCCCAGCACCATGAAGATCAAGATCATCGCTCCTCCCGAGAGGAAGTACTCCTGCTGGATCGGTGGCTCCATCTTGGCCTCCCTGTCCACCTTCGCATCCATGTGGATCAAGAAGTCCGAGTACGACGAGGCCGGCCCCGCCATTGTCCACCGCAAGTGCTTCTAAGCTGGTCAACCATCGTCCTACCGTCTCGGTTGTTCGTCGTGCATGTATCGCTGTTCACTGTCTACTTCTGTTGTGTTCTTTCACAAATTCACGGGACCATGTAAACAAAACACATTGATCAGGCAAAGTAGTGTGGATTCGAAGCTCGAGGGTGGCAAAGAGGTGGCGTTCAGTTGATGAGAGCCGGTTTCTTCCTGGAAACCTTCTATAAAGTTGGAGGATTGGAATAATGACAGGTTTCACGTGTTGGACCTTGCGGCGGGAGGTCTGCCTTTGTTTTGTTCAACTTGAGTTCGTAAGTCACGTCTCTGTCACTGCTTTATTTGTTATTGTATATTTGTTGTCTACAAATCCAAATGAGTATTGTTGTACACCAACAACAAGGCTGCTAAATACCACAAATGTTGTAGTTCAGACTCCAAAATGGATGTTACATGAGTTTTCTTTCTTTGTGTATCGTCCTGTGTCCTTGTAATCAATAAAATTTCTTCTCCCGAATCTTCTTGTGTTGGTTGTTTATTGATACAGATGTCGTTATTGATAGAGTCTTATAGACATTAACTTATCTTATTGATGAATAGTTCCCTTTCCTTTAAGATGATAATCTTAAGTTATACTTAATGAAAATCAAAGGTAACTTCAAGGTCAGAACTTAAAATTTCAAATAGCATTAAAGCTTAAAATTCACCTAATTTCTACATAGATGCCTCTTATCAAGAAAATGAAGGTATCAAATAAACCACCCAAGTCTAAACAAATAAAACAGGATCCTTAAAAATTAATCCTAAAAATGCTCTAAAAACATCACCGGAAAATCATAGACTCTGAGAATAGAACTCATAATCTCTATATCAATATTTGTCAATAATAGACCCAATGCGATAAAACACCAGTGCATGATACGAATATGCTATTAGGTACATAATTGTATGAATGAAGACAGCTATACAGTACTCCAATAATCTACCATGCTGCTCCCCAGTCAAGAGTTATTTTCAGAAGATTACGAGTTGACCTTTGATCTCTGACGGATGGTGGTGCACCTCTTACTTTGTTCCATCATCAAGTTTCACACATTACATATTTATAATGGCCTGCAGTTGCAAGAGTTACAACCTTATGGCCAAAGAACACGACGCTACGCGCCGTGTCTGACAAAAATAGTACCATACCAGTTGGCACAGATGTTGTTCTTGTCACCCAAGTGGCAAGAGTCACAGCCACGCAAAAATTCTTCTTGTAGCTGCAGACCACTCGGGCATCGATATGATATGCATATGATATGGTTCTAATATTCACTATCCAGTCATAGATTAGATTTGTTCTTTGTATTTGTTTACTATTAGCACAATAGTTAAACTCTCATGTGCGTCAGTTGCCATACATTCTACCAGTTACAATTGTCGCGTTATACAGTTCTTCTCTCATTCCATGAGAGAACCAAATTTAAATATATCGGTTCACACTATGTGTATAGTTTATATTCTGGTTGTTGATACAATGCAATTGCGTTTTGTGTGGACTTACGTATTTTTTACGGTGACCACTTGATTCAATCTCAGTTAAGCAGTTTTAATGAAAGTGAATAAACAACAAACCCCACATCATGTACCACCAAAGTTGGGGGTTACGTTTTTGGAAATGTTTACTGTGATTCGTTGTGTTTTGTTATGGAGGGTATTTATAAAGTCTATCATTACGTACAGTAACAATTTAGTAATTCTGTCCCCAAATACGTGTACCGGTCTTCTGACCGTAGGCGTGAGAGGTGACAGCGGGTGCATTGCATGTACATCGACATGTCCAGTTGCGCGCACCGTCGGAGTGGGGAGGGGGGCACTACCAAATATTGGACCTACCACTGACCACAACAACAAATTTTCTTTGGTGCGTTTGATATGAATGTAAAATGTAAAAAATAGACTAACAGTTAGTTTCTATATGATTGTCATTCTTTCGAGCTTCTTTTGTGCCGATTCAAAGATCTTCAGTGTTGCGATATTCCTGAAGTACATAGTGCTGCGGCTGTATAAACTATGATTTAAAAAAAAATAAAAAATCCGTCATGCTGTGTCATCAGTTTAGTGATAAGGGTGGTAATATTTAGAAACAACACAACAACAGAGAAAATATAGTTCCTGTCCTGCTGCACCCCTGAGCCGATGCATCACCCTGGTGACATCAGTACCACACCGCCAGGCGACATTAACAACTGTTGCGTACAAGACAACAACTGTGTAAACAACAGGCAAGTGGCACGCGTGGCGCAGCGGGGCATAACTCGGCCTGTTGTTCTTTAGCTATTCTCGGATTTTCAGCTGAATAATCACAGACAGGGAAACTATTCTAAAGACAAGAAGCTATCGAGCAATACTGGATTAGAATTTGTCTATTCTGCTCCTGTTGCAGTTTAATTCCATGTCGATCGTCAAGGCGTTCAAAATTTTAAAAAATGGAAGTAATTATAAGCGGAAAACATCCATATTCTGTGTTCTGGTATGTAGTTCTGATATCCCCCTGTCAGCACATAGTTTGCGCAAGGTTTCGCGCAGCTGACCGCAGAAATTGTTGGACCCATGCCCATATTTGGGGGATTGCCCGCACGTGTACTGTGGACTCTTCCGAGAAAAAAAATAGCAGGTGCATTCTAATAAAAACCCATCGGTTATATATAAAGGGATAACGTGGCGTAGACGGCACGCGACACAGTCAAACAACCCGGGGTCTGATCGTCACGGGAGGTAAGCGTGTGATTCTCTCGGCATATGAGAGGCAAATGAGAGGAATATGTTTTTAAGAAGATAGCGTATATGATTCTGTAGTCAAATCTGTACTGTATGAAGCTGTGGGAAATTGAACTCCTGGCAATTGCCAGCATGCGCAGTGCTCAGTAGCGAACTATTGCATGGAACGATGCTAGTGGGCTGTGCTTTTAGCATTTCGTAAAAGATATGATAGTCTGATTTTTTTTTATTGAAAGTCTTAGGATGTAGAGAAAAATTCTGGTCCGATATAAGCAGCTTTTTTCTATGTATTACTGCTGTCTATGAAAATTTCAGTGGCGTAGATAGCAAATGCAACAAATTTTGAACTTGTCAACCAAAGCAATCCGCCCATTGGTATAGCGTAATGAGTCGTGTTTTGTTGTGTGGTCCTAGGACGGACGGGACCACCGGGCCGCCGCCCTCCCACCAGCCGTCTCCCACCCTACCACCACCCGCCGGGCAGCCGCCCTCTCACGACTCGCCGCCGCAGGTAGTGCGAACCAGCAGGGTCGACACGTTGTGTTAACAGCGTAACAAGGCTTGTCCCTATATTTGCCTTATTCTCAGGTACAACCTTTGACTCTTCGTCTGTTTTTTTTTTTCTCTCTTCAAATCAATGTTGTACCTTGTATACTTTTGTATCAATTGCACTATTGTCATCCTGTAGTTATGAATGATAATGATGAAACCTCGAGGGATTATTTTTCTTACTGAATGAACGTTGATAGTCAATGATTTGACTAAAAATGGTCAAGTGCTGAGTAAGAGTGATGACCTATCAGCTACCATGAGACTACTGAAAATGTCCTCCTCAAAACTTTGATTTTTCAGACAAGATCTTAATAATATGCTGTTATTTTATCGTTACGTTACAATGTAGTTACTATGCATTAATTCACAGGCGGCCAAGGACACGCCAGGACCACAGTAACACATGGCAGACCTCAGTCACCATCTCAAGTGCCGGGACAGACAAGACAGCGGCAAATTGCAAAGCAACGACCGGGTCATCACCATTGGCAACAAGGTCATCCCAGTTCCGCTGCACCAATAGAGATGCGTTTTACTCCATGGTGAGCAATTGTACCATACTATTCTGTATCAAAGTTAAACTACAATTTCCAACACAAGTTTTTGGACTTGCCCAAATTTTTGACTGATCAACTCCAGTTTGGATAAGTCCAAATACTTGTGGAAATTGTAGTTTAACTTTGATACAGAATGACTTCTACCAAGTGAAGACAGATGAACTTTCAAGTGAATATTATACTATTGATGGCATGCTCTGCGTTTCGTACATTATAATGTTATTCATTCGAGGCTGCATTACATTATCACATGACCACCGTCCTAATAAGTAGCTTCGCCAGTTGTGATGAAAAGCGTGCAGGATTGACAACCCATGATGGATCGGTATCAACTGAATAAACTTTGGGGTGGAGACATAGCCAGCTACACGTGTCCTAACAAAACACGCGCTTTGTATGTTCCCCTTTATTTGGACACGTAGAAATCATTTTACCCAGCCATTATACTGAAGCGGACCGAATGTATGTTACTTTGATATTCTGTTGCTTGCTTTTTCTGCATACTGTTCAAGTGTTGAACTTCTGTCAATGTCTGTTTTATAATTTATTTAGGAGTGGCACTGAGCGACTGCCATACACGACATGACGCGTAGATACAGCAATGAACCTGACGCCATCGTCACTCAACTTCTGCACACACAGCGCGCTAGCGACGTCCGGATGGAGCTAACCGTCGGCACACACGGTGGTACGGCCTACGGTAACGGTCAACACGTAAAGAAGACAGCCATCGGTCACTATGCAAGTAATAATTAATAAACAGGAACTGTACATGTAATATTTCTGTCCAGGTGCTGTGAATACGAACATTTCAGTCTTTTTTTTTAAATGTACCATATGGATACTCATGATCATTCACATATTTCTCATGCCTAACTTTTCTCGTAGATTGTATTGATGCAAATATACGTAAACGTCCAATACTTGTAAAATAGCCCATGTCCATATTCCACCCCTGTTCCATAACACCGTAAACTCGCCATTATGGCCAACACTTTTATTCATTCTCCTACCAACTATTTCGCACCAAATTTGTTCATCCCAACTGTACGTTTGTGTTGTGTATCTGTACGTCCGACCGTAAGTGTTGTCCTCTGTTCGTTCAGTTCTGATGTGTCGAAAAAATTTTAATAATTTTTATTATCTTGTCAGTTTGCTGTCTGACGTCAAGTTCACTGTATATTTTACATTTCTTTTGAACCTATATATTTATCACAAATAAACTATTTTTCTATGTTTGTCAAACTCGTCTCCGTCTGTTTTGTGGTGTGTTTTGTTCATGACTAAATGGGC
This sequence comes from Branchiostoma lanceolatum, assembly GCF_035083965.1. Taxonomy (NCBI): domain Eukaryota; kingdom Metazoa; phylum Chordata; class Leptocardii; order Amphioxiformes; family Branchiostomatidae; genus Branchiostoma; species Branchiostoma lanceolatum. The sequence goes on from NC_089731.1 coordinate 11,418,673, forward strand.
GTAACGATTTGAAGGTTGTGCCTGAACATTTCTCGTTAGTGTATGTACGCGTGATTGTTATGTTTTGATACGTTTGTGCGGTGTTGTGAAATGTGCACGTATTGACATGCAGTGTGGTGTGTGTAGTGTGAGTCAGTTACTAGTACATGTGAGGTTTATCTGAATGTTCTGAAGTTCGTTGTTCATCCCCGTGAGCCATGGCATTAGCCCTATCTTTTACCACTGTAGTCTGTGAGTGTTACATGTTACCATACATTTTGTCAGTTTTCGTCCGTCTGTCCTGCTGTATGTATATCTGTCTGTCTTTCTGTGTCGCTCCGTCTTTCCGTACCTCTCTGTTTTCATCTATCTCTGTCTTCCCGTATCACTCTGTCTTTCTGTATATCTCAGTCTTTTCGAATCTCCCTTTGTCTTTCTTTATCTTCCTCTCGATCTGTTTTTCCGTATCTTTCTGTCTTTCCATATCACCCTTTAGATCTATCTTTCCGTATCTCCCTCTGTCGTTTCGTATCAGTCTCTGTCTTTCCGTATCTCCCTCCGTCTTTCAGTATCAGTCTCTGTCTTTCCGTATTTCTATCTTTCCGTATCTATCTGTCGTTCAGTACCAGTCTCTGTCTTTCCGTATCTCCCTCCGTCTTTCAGTATCAGTCTCTGTTTTTCCGTATCTCTATCTTTTCGTATCTATCTATCTATCTATCTTTCTTTCCGTCTCTCTCTCTCTCTCTCTATGCCTCTCCGTATCTCTCTGTGTCTTTCTCCGTGTGCTTGTCTCTTGCTATCCCTCTTTCTGTGAGGATGTGGGTGTGTTTGCAAAAATGTGTGTTAGTCTGTTCTTTAATGTGTGTATATCCATTCGTTTGTGTGTTTTGTTCGTTCGTCAGTGTATGTAATATACGTCAATGTCGTTGGTCGAAGTGTTACTATGTGGTCCTCAACAGTGTTTTGTGTATATCGTTCGTCAGTGTATACATATGTTAGGTACATCAATGTTGTGACTTATGAGTAGAATCTGTGTATGTTCGTTCGTCAGTGAATGTTGTGCACGTCAATTTCATGAGTAGAATTGTGACCATGTCTGTGTGCGTTAGTTCGTCGGTGTATGTTTGATACGACAATGTTTTGAGTAGAATTGTGACCATGTCTGTGTGCGTTAGTTCGTCGGTGTATGTTTGATACGACAATGTTTTGAGTAGAATTGTGACCATGTCTGTGTGCGTTAGTTCGTCGGTATATGTTTGATACGACAATGTTTTGAGTAGAATTGTGACCATGTCTGTGTGCGTTAGTTCGTCGGTGTATGTTTGATACGACAATGTTTTGAGTAGAATTGTGACCATGTCTGTGTGCGTTAGTTCGTCGGTATATGTTTGATACGACAATGTTTTGAGTAGAATTGTGACCATGTCTGTGTGCGTTAGTTCGTCGGTGTATGTTTGATACGACAATATTTTGAGTAGAATTGTGACCATGTCTGTGTGCGTTAGTTCGTCGGTGTATGTTTGATACGACAATGTTTTGAGTAGAATTGTGACCATGTCTGTGTGCGTTAGTTCGTCGGTATATGTTTGATACGACAATGTTTTGAGTAGAATTGTGACCATGTCTGTGTGCGTTAGTTCGTCGGTGTATGTTTGATACGACAATGTTTTGAGTAGAATTGTGACCATGTCTGTGTGCATTAGTTCGTCGGTGTATGTTTGATACGACAATGTTTTGAGTAGAATTGTGACCATGTCTGTGTGCGTTAGTTCGTCGGTGTATGTTTGATACGACAATGTTTTGAGTAGAATTGTGACCATGTCTGTGTGCGTTAGTTCGTCGGTATATGTTTGATACGACAATGTTTTGAGTAGAATTGTGACCATGTCTGTGTGCGTTAGTTCGTCGGTGTATGTTTGATACGACAATATTTTGAGTAGAATTGTGACCATGTCTGTGTGCGTTAGTTCGTCGGTGTATGTTTGATACGACAATGTTTTGAGTAGAATTGTGACCATGTCTGTGTGCGTTAGTTCGTCGGTATATGTTTGATACGACAATGTTTTGAGTAGAATTGTGACCATGTCTGTGTGCATTAGTTCGTCGGTGTATGTTTGATACGACAATGTTTTGAGTAGAATTGTGACCATGTCTGTGTGCGTTAGTTCGTCGGTGTATGTTTGATACGACAATGTTTTGAGTAGAATTGTGACCATGTCTGTGTGCGTTAGTTCGTCGGTATATGTTTGATACGACAATGTTTTGAGTAGAATTGTGACCATGTCTGTGTGCGTTAGTTCGTCGGTGTATGTTTGATACGACAATGTTTTGAGTAGAATTGTGACCATGTCTGTGTGCGTTAGTTCGTCGGTATATGTTTGATACGACAATGTTTTGAGTAGAATTGTGACCATGTCTGTGTGCATTAGTTCGTCGGTGTATGTTTGATACGACAATGTTTTGAGTAGAATTGTGACCATGTCTGTGTGCGTTAGTTCGTCGGTGTATGTTTGATACGACAATGTTTTGAGTAGAATTGTGACCATGTCTGTGTGCGTTAGTTCGTCGGTGTATGTTTGATACGACAATGTTTTGAGTAGAATTGTGACCATGTCTGTGTGCGTTAGTTCGTCGGTATATGTTTGATACGACAATGTTTTGAGTAGAATTGTGACCATGTCTGTGTGCGTTAGTTCGTCGGTGTATGTTTGATACGACAATGTTTTGAGTAGAATTGTGACCATGTCTGTGTGCGTTAGTTCGTCGGTATATGTTTGATACGACAATGTTTTGAGTAGAATTGTGACCATGTCTGTGTGCATTAGTTCGTCGGTGTATGTTTGATACGACAATGTTTTGAGTAGAATTGTGACCATGTCTGTGTGCGTTAGTTCGTCGGTGTATGTTTGATACGACAATGTTTTGAGTAGAATTGTGACCATGTCTGTGTGCGTTAGTTCGTCGGTATATGTTTGATACGACAATGTTTTGAGTAGAATTGTGACCATGTCTGTGTGCGTTAGTTCGTCGGTGTATGTTTGATACGACAATGTTTTGAGTAGAATTGTGACCATGTCTGTGTGCGTTAGTTCGTCGGTATATGTTTGATACGACAATGTTTTGAGTAGAATTGTGACCATGTCTGTGTGCATTAGTTCGTCGGTGTATGTTTGATACGACAATGTTTTGAGTAGAATTGTGACCATGTCTGCGTGCGTTAGTTCGTCGGTGTATGTTTGATACGACAATGTTTTGAGTAGAATTGTGACCATGTCTGTGTGCATTAGTTCGTCGGTATATGTTTGATACGACAATGTTTTGAGTAGAATTGTGACCATGTCTGTGTGCGTTAGTTCGTCGGTGTATGTTTGATACGACAATGTTTTGAGTAGAATTGTGACCATGTCTGCGTGCGTTAGTTCGTCGGTGTATGTTTGATACGACAATGTTTTGAGTAGAATTGTGACCATGTCTGTGTGCGTTAGTTCGTCGGTGTATGTTTGATACGACAATGTTTTGAGTAGAATTGTGACCATGTCTGTGTGCATTAGTTCGTCGGTATATGTTTGATACGACAATGTTTTGAGTAGAATTGTGACCATGTCTGTGTGCGTTAGTTTGTCGGTGTATGTTTGATACGACAATGTTTTGAGTAGAATTGTGACCATGTCTGTGTGCGTTAGTTCGTCGGTGTATGTTTGATACGACAATGTTTTGAGCAGAATTGTGACCATGTCTGTGTGCGTTAGTTCGTCGGTGTATGTTTGATACGACAATGTTTTGAGTAGACTTGTGACCATGTCTGTGTGCGTTAGTTCGTCATTGTATGTTTGATACGACAATATTTTGAGTAGAATTGTGACCATGTCTGTGTACGTTTGTTCGTTCGTCAGTGTATGTTGTGTACGTTAATGTCTTGTATAAAAGTGTGATTATGTTTGCGTACGTTTGTCTATTCATCAGTGTATGTTGTGTCAGTCCATGCCTTGTGTAGAAGTGTAACCATGATTATGTACGTTTCTTTGTTCGTCATTGTATGTTGTATACGCCAATGCCTTGTGTAGAAGCATGGCTTTGTTTGTCTACGTTTGTTCGTCAGTAAGTGTGTGTTGTGTACGTCAATGTCGTGTGTAGAAGTGTAACCATGTCTGTGTACATTTGTTCGTTCTTCAGTGTATGTTGCGTACGTTAGTGCCTAGTGTAGAAGTGTGACCTTGTTTGTGTACGCTTATTCGTTCATCAGTGTATGTTGCGTACGTCAATGTCGTTGGTAGAAGAGTGACCATGTTTGTGTACGTCAATGATCGTTCGTCAGTGTATGTTAGGTATTCAATGTCTTGTTAAGAAGTGTCGGACCAGGTTTGTATGCGTTTGGTCGTCGGTCAGATTATGTTGTGTACGTCAATGTCGTTGGTAGAAGAGTGACCATGTTTGTGTACGTCAATGTTCGTTCGTCAGTGTATGTTGGGTATTCAAAGTCTTGTTTAGAAGTGTGACCAGGTTTGTATGCGTTTGTTCGTCGGTCAGATTATGTTGTGTACGTCAATGTCGTTGATAGAAGTGTGACAATGTTTGTGCACGATTGCTCGTTCGTCAGTGTATGTTGTGTAGTCAATGTCTTTTTTAGAAGTGTGAATATATTTGTGTGCGTTTGTTCGTCCGTCAGTGTGTGTTGTGTACGTCAATATCGTGTGTAGAAGTGTGACCATGATTGTGTACGTTTGTTCGTTCGCCGGTGTATGTTGTGTAATCAATGTCTTGTGTAGAATTGTTACCATGTGTGTGTGCGTTTGTTCGTCAGTGTATGATGTGTACGTCTATGTCGTCGGTACAAGTGTGACCATGTTTGTGCGCCTTTATACGCTCGCCAGTGTATGTCATGTACGTCAATGTCGTCAGTCGAAGTATGACGATGTTTGTGAACGTTTGTTCGTTCGTCAGTGTGTGTTGCGTAGTCATTGTCTTGTGTAGAAGTGTGACGATGTTTGTGAACGTTTGTTCGTTCGTCAGTGTATGTTGCGTAGTTATTGTCTTGTGTAGGAGTGTGGCAATGTTTGTGTACGTTTGTTCTTCCGTAAGTGTGTGTTGTGTAAGTCAATATCTTGTGTAGAAGTGTGACCATGTTTGTTTCCGTTTGTTTGTCCGTCAGTGTATGTTGTATACGTCAATGCCGTGTTATTATGTATCTAAATTTTGTACCTGTATCTCGTTTTGTGCTGTGTATTTGTCACTAAAATGGTCGACTGTCTGTGTACTGTGATGTCTATTCTTTCACTTGTTGCCTTAAACTTATACTTGTGTCTCATTGTTTACCCTTTCGTCGTTTTGTTTGTGAATCCCATATGTTTAGATGTCAACGTAACTGTCCCCCAGTTTGTTATCATGCCCGCGTTCTTTGTAGTGTTGTCCTGTCCTGTCCTAGCATACTTTAGCACCTCTTCTCGTGTTCTGTAGTTTAGATAATTCTCGTATAGTGGCGCTCTTGTCTGTTGTCAGTCAATTGTTTTCTGTCCATATGTGTAGCATAGTTTGCATGTCAGCACGTTTTCGTTTTCATCTTAAAATGTCCTTATTTCGCAAGGCCAAGTACACATTATTTTTATTATTTTTTTGGGTACCGTGTGAATATTTCAAACCACCAATAAGCGTCATCTGTTTGTACGTTTATCGTCGTCCAGTGGTAGCGTCATGTTTTCTGATTAAAATCTGTGTCTGTTTTGTTCCTGTTTCCTCTAGTTAAGAGCCCGTCTCCGTCTTGCAATTGTGTCGTCTGCCGTTTGAGTCCAAATTGTCCCATCTCATCATCGTACCTTTTTCCTGTTTCCTTCCTCTTGTCCGTTTACAGTGTAGATTCTCACGATGATGATAGATATTCGAACAATACAATATTCATAGTAACGCCATATATAAGACAAATTGAAACATATCTATGTCAGTATGTAGTGTTGGAAAAGGGGTGCGATGGAGATGGAACAGGATTGTAATGGTAATTGGAACTTACATCACAAATATCTGTGCTAAAATCCTTATACATGTAGATCTAAAATCATAGATGTCTTTATCATAACTAGTTGGTCTATGTAATGATATTTACTTATCAAACGGAATGTACAAGAGCCTTTAAATGTAAAAGAAGTATAAACCAGGGAAAATGCTATATTATTCAGTTAATGAGCGTTTATTCTGTATGTTGCACGTGTTACTTACTGGCGTTAGTATCATATAGTATACTTCTATTATACTCAGCCTGACAGTGCTGGTTATATTGAACGGTACTTGAGTAGTGAACTGAACCTTAGAAGTCATAAGTAGTTACAGACGTTCTACAAATGCGTGTTACATAGCTTTGCTATCATTGTAGAGCATTGCAACAGAACTGAGTCAGCTTACAGATGTGATTTATGTGGCAGAGACTGCCATTCTCGTATAGGGCTGTTTAGCCACAGTCGGTACTGTAGGGCTGATGTGAATTAGCATTTTACCATGGTCTATACCTACCGACTGAGGTCATATAAAAGAGTATTGCTGCTAGGATACTGATAACCTGCGAGTTCTCGGGATGAAATACGTGCTTGTTACTCAATAAAATGAACATATCTGACAAAATATCCTCTCATTTGTTTTCTTCTCCTGCACCAAAGGATACATAGTACGGTGCTGAACCCGCTAATAAAGAAACAAGCGTTGGTTGCCCAGCGACCCCTGGCGACTTAGTTATTACCAACAACCTTATAAGTAAACGACTTAACGTATGAAATGTTAAGTGCTTACAACATATCTCAACAATGTGCACAAATGAGAAGAGAGGGGTATATGACATTATTTTCTGCTGGATTGCTCTACAGATAACCTAATGCCCATTCAGACAGGAGTCATCTTCCTGATCTTGAAGGTTGACATGTTCGGACGCGGTTCGTTCCTCTCTTCTCTGTCCTCCATTTCTGTGTCCTGGATGACGATCTTGATGGGGAGGTCGTCAGGCATGTCGTCATCCGGACTGTTGAACGACACGTAGCTTGTAGTGTCACCTAGGTCAGGTTTCATGGGCTGTGGAAGTAGAACACAGCTCAGATTAGTAGAGCAGAGCAGAGCAGAGCAGAGCAGAGCAGAGCAGAGCAGAGCAGAGCAGAGCAGAGCAGAGCAGAGCAGAGCAGAGCAGAGCAGAGCAGAGCAGAGTAGAGTAGAGCAGGGCAGAGCAGAGCAGAGCAGAGCAGAGCAGAGCAGAGCAGAGCAGAGCAGAGCAGAGCAGAGCAGAGCAGAGCAGAGCAGAGCAGTGTAGGACGTGCAGAGTAGTGTAGAGTTTACGGTCAGGTAAGATGTTCTTCCAGTTTAGACCGCTCCTTGTCGGTCTCTTCTTCAATCGGCACAGTGGGTTACGAGAGTAAATTCTAGAGAAGAACGAGCTCAACTCTGATTCAGAGGAAAGATCATGAATGTTTAATACCTAAAATAGCTCACTGTTTACACCAACCTGTCTATCCTGTAAGTCTCTCTCCAGCTCCTTTGTAACGCGCATGCGGAACAGGAGCACGCAGAGGACAAAGGTCACGATCAGTGAGACTGCTAGGCACACCATTGCCGCTAGGGCGATCAGCTGCCACATATCTGCAACTAACACAAAAAAGTCCTCACAACCACTTCAATGTAATAGTATTATCTATTGCTGTACAATGCCATGCTAGATTGACTCTGAATGAAGAATATTAAAAGTGAAATACTAAATGGTAGTTTTGATGACAATTAGACAATCAATGATTTGTGCAGTGCAATTGCAATGTGGGTAGCTTGTAGGAAAACAAATAAGCTACATGTATATAACAGCACTATCAGTTTAATAGCCATCAGTGTTACGTACAGATATCGAACACCTTGACGGGAGTTTCCATGTCCGGGTCAGAACAGTCCGCCGTACGGAGTAACATCCCCTTATACGGGACAATACCAGCGGGCGTCCCGGGAGGTTTGGAGGCGGCACTATCTTCCGTCTCGCCCTTGTTTCGACCATCCTGTTCGATGTTCTTCGTGGCTATGGGTGGATGTGAGGACCAGATAACGCTGGGCGATACCCGGTTGACCTTCGACCTTCCTCTCGTTGACAGACTAGTTGGGATGTGAGTCCCGGTGTCCTTGAACCCCACATGACCTTGAGAAAAACAAAGAATCACTATGTCTGTCATCCTTTGTGATAGAAAGTTTTTCCTTACAGTGTCTTCACACGCCTGCATCGACGTATCTTTCAACACAACTATTACCTTATCCTTGCAAAGTAATGAATAAATGAAAACATGCATACCGTTTACAAACACACATACACACATACCTGGGTCTGCCGAGGTCAGCTTCAGAAGTATGACGATTATAAGCGCGAGCGTGAACATCTTTTTGACTGCACCGACTGTCATTTTGCAACGCTCGCAAAGCCTACTTGATAAAACAAACACACGTATTACTTTCTCAACATGCTTTGTCGGGTAAGATTTAAATCATTCAATAACAACTGTTACAAACATGAATATGTAAAATGAGTAAAGGCAATATGTTGAAGACATTCTAAACACGTAGAATAAATACGCGTTGTCGATATCAGGTTCTGACGTAAACTTTGTTGTCTTTCCATAAAGTTATAGAATACTGTGAGTGCCTTGTAGAATTTTTGTCGGTACCCATTCATGTAGCTAGAGCACCTTTATAGACGCAACATACCTGCTTATCCGACTGTTCGTGTTGACGACTGCCGTAGACGACTGCACTAAGTCGGTCAAATCCCAACACCAGGGGGGATTTATACTGTCTTCCTTCCTTGACCGATCGCATATGATGTTGTTTGTGTTGGTATTGTATAGTACTGGAGTGTGGTAAGGTTGATGTGTATTGTGAGCTATAAATGGGCCAACAGGATGTGATGTGATGTTCTGCCTTTAAATGTGCGAGCTACGATAAGGAGGAACAGCACCCAATGCAGGAAGTTCGATGGGATGGACTCCAGAAGGTCTGTAATATAACTACACATCTGACGGCAACTGTACATAGCGTAAGATGACACTGTAACAACTTTTTTAAACATCTGAGTCTTATTCGTGACTGCTTTTTTGGAGGGAGCACAGTCCCATGAATTCGGCTTTTAAAAGCTGTAGTGTCAACTTTTGAATTTTTAATAATAATAGTCTTTATTGCATATTCCTGCCCATAAGGGCTAAATGCACAGAAGACCACATGTGGTCTGTAGGGAACATAATATAAAACATAAATTGATAAAATGCTACATTCTAATGCTAAAAACTAAGACATACAACCTGTGGGATATTGCTAAACTAAATGATGATCACCTAGTAGTTTCTTCTCTCTTTTTGAAACATTTGGAAATATGACTACAAACTTTGTCCATTATATATTCGTTCTTACATGACATCAGGTATATAAAAGTATCCTGTTTTGACATTTTTGTACATTTCTTGTCTAATTCTATTATCTTAAACAACGATTGCCGCTCATCTTTATATAAGGAACAATCAATTAAAAAGTGGCTTTCATCTTCAACATATAGATCGTCACAGAATTCGCATGTTCTATTATTTGGAGGGGTACGGTTTTGCCTGCCAGATTCTATGTGTAGGGAGTGGTCACTGATACGAAGTTTACACATCGCTCTGCGATGTTCGAAGTTTGCAATGTTTAAATATGCTTCTCTTTCATATATTTTTTTTAAAGTTTTGTATGTTCTTAATTTGTTGCCTTGGTTTTCTCTTCGTCCTTTAGCGTGTAATTCTGAATTAAATTTTTGGATGTAAATATCCTTCAATCTTTGTTTTAGGTCATTTGAATGCGAATGTGTGTTTGAGGGACCGTTTATGTATAGGAAGGCAAAACCAGACTCCTCTAACATTTTTCTTACATTAGATAACCAGCAGGATGTTTTTCGGCGATCTAGATCTTGCTGTACCATATAAGCTTCGTATTGAAGACTATCTGTATGTACTTCGTTAACCAATCTAACATAGTAACTGTACATTCTGCTTTGAGCCTCTATTTGTAACGGAAAACGCCCCAGTTCCGATCTACATGCAAAATTACTGGCGTTCCTCCGAACACCAAGGACATATTTACAGAATTTTAGATGTACAGTTTCTATCGGAGATTTGTCATTCATATTACTGTTGCACCAGACTTCAGATCCATACAATAATATCGGTACAATACATGTGTCAAACAGTTTACAATGCAGTGATACAGAAGATCTAGTCTCCCCAAGCGTACTTCTGATGTTATACATTGCTCTTAAGGCTCTCTTTTGTAGATTTTTCGTGGCAGCGCTAAATGTACATCCTGCTGTAAACATAATTCCTAGGTAGCAATATGATGAAACTATCTCTATCTCTTTATAACATAGCGAAAAACTAAGATTATTGAATAAAAGGCCTCTTTTGTTAAATACTATAATTTTTGTTTTCGCCAGGTTGACAGTCAGCTTCCATTGTTGGCAATACCGGCCAAGAGTATTAATTGCTTTCTGTAGTCCCTCCTTACTTTCCGATAGTAAAACAATATCATCTGCATAAAATAGGCTATTTACTTTTGAGAGTTGTAACAGGGGGGCGTCTAGGTGTTTTGCATTTAGTTCCTCTATAAGGTCACTAATGTACAGGTTGAATAAGGTGGGGCTTAGAACGCAACCTTGACGTACACCAATTTCAACAGGAAAATTTTCAGTCAAGCCCGTCTTAGTTTTGACACTAGCTTCGGACTGGTTGTATAAATCCTTGATTAGATCAAAGACTTTTCCTGAAATGCCATTGGAAAGGAGTTTGTACAATAGCCCCTCGTGCCAGATGGAGTCAAAGGCTTTTGACAAATCTACAAAGCAAGCAAATAAGCGTTTTCCAGATTGTGTGTATTTAGATATAAGGGTTTTCAGTATGAAGATGTTATCAGATGTCCTGTAATTTTTTCGGAATCCTGTTTGGTTTGGTTTTATTATTTCTTTTTCTTCAAGAAAGGTTGACAATCTTCTGTTAAGTATTGAAGAGAACAGTTTTCCTAAACAGCTTGAAATGGCGATTCCCCGATAATTGTTGGGGTCATCTTTTCGCCCTGCTTTGAAGATCGGGACAATATAACTTTGGGACCATGTTTTGGGGAAAGTTCCTTTCGAAAATGTGCTGTTAAATAGTCTTAATAAAGGGGACAATAGGATTATTTTTCCGGCTTTTAGCATTTCATTGATGATCATGTCGTCCCCGCTGGCTTTTTTGTTCTTGAGGGCTTTTATTGCATCGTTGATTTCTGATGCAGTAATTGGATTATCTAAAGGTCCTGGACTTGCTTCACATTTTTGTAGTGCCTGGAATTTGTGAAGAATTTCCTTTTCAAAATTAAGATCAAAAGTTTTTTGTTTTAGTCTGGATTTGCTGTGTATAGTTCTGAAGTGTTCTACCCATGTGTCGGCCGGTAGATCTTCCTGAGGTACTGAGTTGGTCTTTTTGAGTTCGTTAAGTAGGTTCCAGAAAGCGGTCGGATTATTTTCTTGGAGGTTTTGAAGGCGCATTAGATAGTTGTTTTCGAATTCTCGTTTGCGTTTTCGAATAAGTTTATTGAATTCTTTCTTTTTCTTAAAATAACTACCTCTTAGGGATGGATTTTTTGGGTTGTGTACAAGGAGATATCTGAGGTTTCTTAGTTCTTTCCGGGCCTCATAACATGTTTTGTCAAACCATTTTTTGTTTTGTTTTGGTCCTTTGGTTCTCCTGTTACATTTTATTTTTAATGATAACTTTCCTGCTGTTTCTAGAATATTCTGAAACCTGCTAATTTCTTCATCAGTGTTACGAGTTGTTGATGTAATATCATGCCCAATAGATAAAAAGTTGTTTAGTTTGTCGGATATCATCGGGCTATTTAGAGCACGGATGAATTTTTCACCTGAATTTTCGTCCCAAACAAACTTTTTTGGAAGGGGGCGTAATTTGCATTTGGTCATTTTTGTGTCTTGAATGTTCCAATGTGGCGTACATATGTTCGTAGTTATCAGGCAGTGATCTGAAAACTCTGATAAATTGTGGACTTTGAATGCGTTAATATTATGAAGAAGGGCGCTACTTGTGATGGTATAGTCCACCGTGCTGCAACCTCTAGGTTGATAGCAGGTGTAGCGTCCATTTAAGTCACCTAGAACACGACCATTAAGAATACGAAGGTCTGCTTGGGTACATAGATCAATTAGGTTTTTGCCAAAAGTATTAGGGAGATTTCTATCAGAGTTGTTTCTGGGGATGTCAAGGTTAGAGAGGGGCATTTCTGGTTCAAGTTCTGGAACAAAGGGGTCTTCGGTGGTTTCTTGTAGGGAGCCTATCCGACTGTTGAAATCCCCCCCTAGAATAACATAGCCTTTGGAACTAAAAGATGCTACATCCCTCTCTAACATATCAAAAATACAGTTATCCGTCCTTTTGTGGACTTGAGAGTATAGAGGACTTATATAAACGGTACATATAAATACATCTTTCGATAAACCAAATAATTCTTTGGATACTCGAACCCAGAGTAAGTCATCCGATTTGGAGCGCTCTCTGCTTATAAACTTCGCCAATTCTTTTCTAAAGTAAAAGATAATTCCGCCAGAATTTCTTCTGGCCCTTCTATGTTTTTTCCTCGAAGATGAAAAGTGTTGGAAATTTGGGATGTCTATTTCTGAGGATTCATTACTCCAGGTTTCGATAAGAGAGAAGAAATCAAGGTTGTCTACACTACTTCTAAAGTTATCTTCCTTAAGTTTTTTTCCTAGGCCGTGGATGTTCCAAAAGCCTATGTTAAGAGAACACCTCATATATCTCAACGATACAAAAACTGAAAGAGGACTATTGTTTCCCTACTATTGCGACATGCGTACTTTGCGCTTATTTGCGATAATGCTCTATGGATAAAGCTTAAGTTACTTGTACTATGATATACATATCGTATTCGTTTAATACTAGAAGAACTGATTATTTTCATTACAAGTACAGTAAGTGTGTTAAATTTTAGTGAATAAACATTTACGGATACAATGTTGGAAGTTAATACCCTGCGTAGTGGTCTTTGCCGCGCCAGTCATCTTCACGGTACTGATGGTAGTCGGCGTCTCTGATGTACCTGGGCGGGAACCATGGCCGGGGTGCGTACTGGGCTTCTGGGAACCAGCTCTCGTAGGGGTCGTCGTATCGGCGAGTTGGAGGGAACGGCCGGCGCTGGAAATCCATGGGCTGCTGTCTCCACCCCATGTTGGGGCGCCACCCGTCAGCGGTTCCGTCCTGTGGTCGCCACGGTAGATGGGCCTCTCCGTCGTTTGCTCGGGGGTTCCTTTGCACGTACGGCGAGAAGACATGGCCTTGACCACCAGTTATATGGCCTCCGTTCAGGGGCTCAGGGGGGTTAAACTGGTTTCTTTGTTGGTAGCGTCCGTCTCTCTCTGTAAGACGTGTCTTGTTTCCCGTGTTGGTCTGCTGTGGGAGCGAACGTCTGCCTCTGCTATAGGTGCCCATACCAACGGTGGGGTGAATAGCAGACTTCCAGTTAGCAGCCAACACCTTCAGTCCTGATCTGTTCAGGTGATAGCCGTCACGATTGTACAGAGACTGTTTGATTGTTCCGCCGTCACTGAGGTTGTCATTGTTGACAACATGAACGAAGGGTAACTCCTGGCCGAGGACGTGTAAGAAGTTGTTCACATCTTGAGTCACCTCCATTAGGTGTTTGTCATTCCTCGGCGGGATGGAGGAGATGACAATAGCGGCATCTGGATATTTGTCGTGTGTTGTCATTATCAGTTGTCTGATATTCTCTGTCACGCCTTGAGCAGCTCTCTCCCGTTTGATGTCGTTAGTCCCCACGTGGAGCACAATACATTTTGGGTTGTGGTGGGATGTGGATTTGATGAGGTCTGTTGCCTGTGGAACCGTCATTGCTGTGTATTTGTGAGATTGCTTGCCGGGATATAGCATATTAGGGATTATACCCCTCGTGTTTGAGTCACCAGCTATGATGATTTCTGGATGTTCTGGGGTGGTGTTGCGTGGTTGGGCAGGTGCCGGGGCTTCCCGCGGTGGGTTGTCCCTGTGTGGGTTGTTCTGCTCACGGCTGTTAGAAGACCGTTCTTCAAGCGTACTTTCTGTCAGGGCTTGAAACCTGTTGGTAGTAGCAATGTTCGGTACGGTGACAGTGTCCGCTAGTTCTTCTTCGACCGGGGTCTGAGCTCTTTCTTGTGAGATGTCGGTTTGAATAGCTGCACTTTTCACTCTTTTAGCATTCATTGTTTCTAAGGCTGTGATTCTGTTGCGCAAGTTTTTGTTCTCAGCCTCGAGGGACTTGACACGTTTTTTTAGTGCTTCGGTGTCACTTTCCTTCGCCATTTTCTCTGCAGGCGTTTCTTTTGTTTCAGACAATTTGCATTCAAGGCGCGCAATGCGAGTAGACAATGCGTCAATTTTGTTGTCGTCGTTTGTTATTCTGCTCGCTAGGATTGCTTCAAGTTTGTCTATGTTTAGCTGAAGCGATTGTAGTTCGTTGTTGTTGTTCTGGTCTTCTGTTTCCGTTTCTACGTTACCGGGGTCCGAGTTAACAAGAGACTTAGGGTTTGTTTCTTCTTCACACAGGTCGTTACGTGGTTGGTGTGTCTTCATGGGCACATTGGCGGTACTTTCAATGGGGAATTCAATAGAACACTGGACGCAAATGTATTGTGGTGAGACCCGTGCAATATCGGCATCGTACACCATAACTATGTGTGTGTTACTAAACTAATCCGCCAGGTGGCACGCCTGTGCTGTTCAGAAGACCTTCAACCTTGCACTTATCGTGGAGTATATTGTGTGCTTTGGGGTAAATATTTAGCCTTGATGCCATCTTAGTCATGATAGCATTTACCTTGATTATCGCCCCTAACCGCCTGGTATTGGAACGTTGTGGGGTCACAAAATGTCAGTATTATCGAATATTTCATATTGTGCTTGCTATGTATATGAACATGATCCTTCTCTAAAAGTCTCTACTCAACATGTTCAAAGATTAGTACTTACTGTAAAGAGATCACACGCACTTTACAAATGTGTTTCTTTGGTTACTGGCAAGACATTTTACTTGACTCTTGCTTTAAATCATCACGTAGTGCCCCCCCCCCCCCAAAAAAAAAACAAAGTCCGTCATGACGCCAACTACCCGGCGGGGCCCTAGCTTTTTCCAATTGCATAACTATGATCGATGGATGGTGGGAAAATCTCCACTTACATCATGTACATATACACGCCAACCTGACCCCAAATCATGCTTGACCCCCCCCCCCCCCGCCGTACACACACACACACACACACACACACACACACACACAGAACCGGGCCAACGTGTTGGCCTCTCTCACCTTGGTTACTATTTGCGAACATTCCAATATCAACAAACTCAAATAATAACCCCGAGTACACATTCAGCACGTAACCCTGTGGGGATAAATGTTATTTGGACCAAGGTTCATCCATCGACAAGTGGTTGTTTTAGCTAACTTCCCGACATGACCGGTCAATAACCTTCGTCACATGGGGGAACAGTGGTAACCTTGTGACCGACCTAAATCTCCAAGCATACCCAACGGTTGCAAAGACAGAGTACCGGTCACCGGAACAAAGATTGCATTTCTTCATAACTAGAGACAGGTGAGTGTCATCAGAAGCTGTTCATATTTTTCCCTTTTTTATGGGAAGCATGGATATTAACGCTCAAGAATTTTGGACAGACAGCTATGTCAAAATTGTTTTCTCAAAACAGTTTTGTGTTTTTGTTCACAGTTCTTTCTTTTGAAATCACGATATTCTGTGAAATTACTCGCATATACCGTTCTTCTTGTTAAAACTATGTCTAGGGGTTTCGTTCTGGTATTGTGTTGATTACTGTGTTTTATTTTACTTTCTCGAGGTACAGAAGTCGTCGACGACATGAGGGTGTTGTTGGGGATTCTGCTGCTGGTCGCCGCTTGTGCAAACGGTACGACAATATAAATAACGTTATAGGATCTAACACGAGGAGTGCTGTTGAAATATGCACCCCGTCCATCCCTCAATTTTCATTGTTATGAATTGGGGAGCAGAATGATATATACTTATTTTTTTCTTTTCAACTGAAAGATTTAAGAAATTTTTCAAAAGGGTATGACATTAGACGTGCCCAATCATTCAACAGTTATCTATTTATTCAATACTATTTCCCCCCTTGCGTTTGAAATAGTGGTAGTCTTCAGCTTGAATTGACTTTGTCATTCATATTTGGCAGCTAACAAATCTAACTCTCAAAATAAAAATGAACTTGTTAGTGTGTTTGTGACCAAGGGTATTTTTTGCAGCTGACGTAACCTTGAAGGTAGTGAATGAGATCACGCGACCCGCCTGGTCTTACGTCAGGAATGTCACTGCCCCCGCCGGGGTCAGCGTCTATCAAGTGCTGCTACAGGCTCAGACAGACAACAGAGATTTCCGGTGAAATTACAATTTCATTACATTTAGCTCTTCTATCTTCCTTATTATTTTTTAAAATCTTGAAGGGAAAATATACTGAAATTAATATCACAGGAACATGAAGAAAAGAAACGGAAAATGGAAACTGACAAAAAAGGATGGAAAAACTAAACACCAAACTTAGCATGAGAGAGGAGACAAGTAAGCAAAAAGTCAATGATGAATTTTCGCGACATACTTTCCTCCACATGTTTGACATGATTTGTATTCACAGTCTTTAACAACAACAACAACAACAACAACAACAAAGGTTGCCCAGAAGTTGCACATTTTTTCCATTCCTTCCAACAGGTAACGTCACCTCTTGTGACAGCATCCCCTTCTTGTATCATTTCAGTTTCGGGTGTACTTATTACAGTTACCTTAGCAGCCATTACATGTGTTCCATCAACGGCCTAGCATCCAGCGTGGCGAATAAGACCTACTGGGGGTTTGAAAACGGCGTGAGTTATCAGTTCGACAGGGGTGAGTCCGCATCACGGAAATAAGGACAGATATGACAGACTGTTGTGTGAAATAAGGACAGATATGACAGACTGTTGTGTGAAATAAGGACAGATATGACAGACTGTTGTGTGATATAAGGACATATATGACAGACTGTTGTGTGAAATCTGCCAGTTAAGAGAGATGTCAAAACGGCTTTTATAGTCACTTTTAAAAGCATATCAATTGTAATCTACATGAAACATATGTTTGTCTGGTGTGCACGTGTCTGTGTGTCTGGTGTGCCTGTGTGTCTGGTGTGCCTGTCACAAGGTGTCCTGTGTGCTTATGTAACTGCTGTGACTGTGTGACTGATAAGCCTGTGTGCCTACGTGTCTGACGTGCTTGCGGACCACTGTGTTCGGTGTGTCTATGCATGCATACGAGTACGAGTGTCTGGTGTGCTTTTTGACAAAACATCATCAGATTTACAAACACACCATTTGTATTACACATATAACACACTAAAAGATAAACAAGAAACAACATCAGGTAACAAATGGTGTGCCTTAATGCCTTTAGGATTGACACAATCGTTATCTTCGTCGAGGAACTCGGATTATGTTTTCGGTTGAGCCGGCTGTTGTGTGGGTCTGTATGTATGTCAAGAGCATAACTCAGGAAACCTTTGATGGATCTTCATGATATTTGGTAGGTGAGTAGTGGTTGTGCAAAGGAATTTCAAGTTCAAAAATCGTTCACCTGGCGTTTTCCAACAATACTGCAGCGGACTTTTAATTTTTCTGTGTTTGTATATAGGCAAAAAAAGTGACGGAAACGTTGATGGATCTCAATGATTTTTGGTAGTTTGGAAGAAATTGTGGGAACGAAGGTCAAGTTTAAAAATGATTTATTTGGCGCTTTCCTACAGAACTGCAGCAGGCTTTGTGTGTGTGTGAGAGTTTGTATGACGCCAGCATAACTCGAGGAGCTATTGGCGTTTGTGCATGATATTTCGTGGATAGGTAGTGATGTCAAAGAGGAAGGTCAAGTTCGATAATGGGCTTCCTAGCGGGTATTTGAGGTACTGCAGCGGAGCTTCAACGTTTGAGGCCAAATTTTCATGAGGCGTAAGGTTCATGATTTTCTGGTAGTATATTGCTTCTGGGACGGCAAGTGAGTGGTGGGAATTAAGGCCCCCTAGCTGCTCGTTTGGAACTGCAGTTGGCGTTTTTGTTAATACATTTGGAGACGAATAACTCCAGCAGGGATTGACGGATTATCATAATTTATGGCATGTGGATAGTTTCGGTGATGCTTTACATAACTGAATACTTGTCATGCAAATAAGACGATAATTTGCATAATAAATGAGGAAAGTTTATAAATTCGCCGAAAGCCTGTAGTCAAATTTCATACAAGTGCTTTGGTAACGATTTTTAAGTGGTGTACAGCTCTTGGGGCAGGGAGTAAGTGATGTAAGTTTAGACCCCCTAGTGGCTTGCTTAGAACTGCAGTGGGCATTTTTTATGTTACCTTTGGAGGCGAATAACTCGGGTAGGGTTTGATGAATTTGCATTGTTTTGAACAGGTAGGTTATTGAGGTAATGATTAACAAATAAAGACGTATGAAATTGTAATCAGGGTCTAATTAAGTGGTGAAATAGGCTTGTTTATAATTATATTTGTCCTTTTGTACCTTTTGTCGACCTATATCTAAGGACAACCCCTGCTTGTCAGCAGGCCTGTGCAAATTAGATTGATGCTCTCTGGTGACCTCAAAAACCACCGGCCAAACTACACTCCCGCTGGGACGGAGCTTATATCAACAAACACAGGAAAGGTGTCCCTGTGCGGGACAAGTCAAAACGATGAATATAAGGAAATGTGCAAGCAGCAGGCACTACAGAAGGCTTTATACTAAGCTTTATGTGGTTTGTAAAATGCAGTTGTATATACCACACTGGATGTGGACCACAGTCCTTCTTAGATGAGAGTAAGAAAAGGTTCTTGCGCAGAGAGTGACATAAACATCCTCAAAATCAGGATAATCCCCATTCTACCCATCAGGACCTGACTGAACTCCCCTCCAGGGTGTTTCACATTTAAGACAGAGACACGAAAAAACAGTAACAGGTCTCACAAATCTAACACCCTCCAAAAAAAAAGTGACACAGGAGGCTTTAGAGAGATATTGTCAATAGCAGTAGGGGCAAGAGTCGTGGTCAGTGCCAACATTAACATTTTAGACGGAATTGCATTCGCAACAGTAGTAGGTATTGACAGCACATGCCTCGTAAAATTCGACAGTGAAAGCAAATACAAGAAAGATATACCCAAATGCGGTACCCATCAAAAGACCCCTTATGAGTTCAATAAGTTCTCAGTTACGGCAAGCGGATGATCGAAGCACGGCGAGAACAGTCTCCTCATTATGATATTATGATATTATGATATTATGATATTATGATATTATGATATTATGATATTATGATATTATGATATTATGATATTATGATATTATGATATTATGATATTATGATATTATGATATTATGATATTATGATATTATGATATTATGATATTATGATATTATGATATTATGATATTATGATATTATGATATTATGATATTATGATATTATGATATTATGATATTATGATATTATGATATTATGATATTATGATATTATGATATTATGATATTATGATATTATGATATTATGATATTATGATATTATGATATTATGATATTATGATATTATGATATTATGATATTATGATATTATGATATTATGATATTATGATATTATGATATTATGATATTATGATATTATGATATTATGATATTATGATATTATGATATTATGATATTATGATATTATGATATATGATATTATGATATTATGATATTATGATATTATGATATTATGATATTATGATATTATGATATTATGATATTATGATAACATGATCACTGATATCATGATAATATGATATTATGATATTATGATATTATGATATTATGATATTATGATATTATGATATTATGATATTATGATATTATGATATTATGATATCATGATATCATGATATCATGATATTATGATATTATGGTATTATGATATTATGATATTTATGAACTTCATGAATTTCATGAATTTCATGAATTTCATGAATATCATTGTACCAAAACTGCACCACTGCTAGGTGCGGAAAAGTCACATATGTACTATGTCTTTCAAAATGTGTATGATATGGAATAAAGATTTATTCTATTCATATATATTGACTGTACCATTTCCTCATCACTTTCAACTTACAACACTGGAATATCGAACCTTTGTGGCCCATATAATATCACCATACCTGTACCACCAAATGATTTTTAGTTTATAAATTCGCCGAAAGCCTGTAGTCAAATTTCATACAAGTGCTTTGGTAACGATTTTTAAGTGGTGTACAGCTCTTGGGGCAGGGAGTAAGTGATGTAAGTTTAGACCCCCTAGTGGCTTGCTTAGAACTGCAGTGGGCATTTTTTATGTTACCTTTGGAGGCGAATAACTCGGGTAGGGTTTGATGAATTTGCATTGTTTTGAACAGGTAGGTTATTGAGGTAATGATTAACAAATAAAGACGTATGAAATTGTAATCAGGGTCTAATTAAGTGGTGAAATAGGCTTGTTTATAATTATATTTGTCCTTTTGTACCTTTTGTCGACCTATATCTAAGGACAACCCCTGCTTGTCAGCAGGCCTGTGCAAATTAGATTGATGCTCTCTGGTGACCTCAAAAACCACCGGCCAAACTACACTCCCGCTGGGACGGAGCTTATATCAACAAACACAGGAAAGGTGTCCCTGTGCGGGACAAGTCAAAACGATGAATATAAGGAAATGTGCAAGCAGCAGGCACTACAGAAGGCTTTATACTAAGCTTTATGTGGTTTGTAAAATGCAGTTGTATATACCACACTGGATGTGGACCACAGTCCTTCTTAGATGAGAGTAAGAAAAGGTTCTTGCGCAGAGAGTGACATAAACATCCTCAAAATCAGGATAATCCCCATTCTACCCATCAGGACCTGACTGAACTCCCCTCCAGGGTGTTTCACATTTAAGACAGAGACACGAAAAAACAGTAACAGGTCTCACAAATCTAACACCCTCCAAAAAAAAAGTGACACAGGAGGCTTTAGAGAGATATTGTCAATAGCAGTAGGGGCAAGAGTCGTGGTCAGTGCCAACATTAACATTTTAGACGGAATTGCATTCGCAACAGTAGTAGGTATTGACAGCACATGCCTCGTAAAATTCGACAGTGAAAGCAAATACAAGAAAGATATACCCAAATGCGGTACCCATCAAAAGACCCCTTATGAGTTCAATAAGTTCTCAGTTACGGCAAGCGGATGATCGAAGCACGGCGAGAACAGTCTCCTCATTATGATATTATGATATTATGATATTATGATATTATGATATTATGATATTATGATATTATGATATTATGATATTATGATATTATGATATTATGATATTATGATATTATGATATTATGATATTATGATATTATGATATTATGATATTATGATATTATGATATTATGATATTATGATATTATGATATTATGATATTATGATATTATGATATTATGATATTATGATATTATGATATTATGATATTATGATATTATGATATTATGATATTATGATATTATGATATTATGATATTATGATATTTTGATATTATGATATTATGATATTATGATATTATGATATTATGATATTATGATATTATGATATTATGATATTATGATATTATGATATTATGATATTATGATATTATGATATTATGATATTATGATATTATGATATTATGATATTATGATATTATGATATTATGATATTATGATATTATGATATTATGATATTATGATATTATGATATATGATATTATGATATTATGATATTATGATATTATGATATTATGATATTATGATATTATGATATTATGATATTATGATAACATGATCACTGATATCATGATAATATGATATTATGATATTATGATATTATGATATTATGATATTATGATATTATGATATTATGATATTATGATATTATGATATTATGATATTATGATATTATGATATCATGATATCATGATATCATGATATTATGATATTATGGTATTATGATATTATGATATTTATGAACTTCATGAATTTCATGAATTTCATGAATTTCATGAATATCATTGTACCAAAACTGCACCACTGCTAGGTGCGGAAAAGTCACATATGTACTATGTCTTTCAAAATGTGTATGATATGGAATAAAGATTTATTCTATTCATATATATTGACTGTACCATTTCCTCATCACTTTCAACTTACAACACTGGAATATCGAACCTTTGTGGCCCATATAATATCACCATACCTGTACCACCAAATGATTTTTAACCCCATCTAGACTGGACTCATTCGCCCCATCATAACTTCCAAATGGTATGGTGCATGATCAAATTTGCAGGGGGTGATAAGCACGTAAATATCAATCACTCTCCATAATAAGCCTTGATTATTTGGCGAAGATAATGTGTTCGTGGAACTCTACTTTTAAAGATTGTTAATGGCAAAAATCTTTTTGATGATTTTTTCAGGTGTTGACTTGATTCATGTTTACGATAACGACACTATCGTCTTCCGCTACACCAAGGATCAAGACAGACACCCAAGAGCCACGCTGGGCTCATTCACTGCCGAGCAATGTGCCAAGTTCATGAACAACTAGCACAAAATAAACAACAACAACGTGCACGTGGTCTGAGATATTCACCACAACTTTCACCTTCATACACAGTTGTGATATGTGGATAATAAATACGACTCATCTCAATATTTCATGATCGTTGTTCTTATATAAAAAAGTTTGATTTTTATTAAAAGGTTTTTGTCATTTCAAAATAATTGCAAAACAATCAGAGTTTGCTGACTACAATGTGTACCTCTAGTTGACAATTCTGGTAGTTCCGTCTGCTGGTGATTGTTTGATTAGCACTGAGGTCAAACCTTAATGACTTTCTTCGGCCAACTTAACTCAGGATTTCTGCTTGTTGAATTAGTTATATTTTTAAGTTAATTCCTGTATTATTTGTTATTTTTTGAACTTTTATTGTTGCTATGTACTATTATGTAAGGGGTTGAACCCCCCAGGACTCGTTGAAAAACGCCGCCAGGCGATACTGTATTCCTGGATAAATAAATAAACAAACAAACAAACAAACAAACAAACTTCTACTGACCACCCCAAAAATAAAACAGATCCATCATATATAACCTCTTTAGTTTTGCTAATAACCAACCAACCAACCAACCAACCAATCAACTAACCAACCAACCATCAACCAACCAACCAATCAACTAACCAACCAACCATCAACCCCCCATGCAGACTTGTTTTATCGACACAGCTGATATTACTGAGTTGTATGTCTTGTGACGTCACAGTCACAAGACTGTGTTTATCGCCCACCATTCTCACCTTGGACCTTGGCTAGCCTGACGAATCGCGCTCCTAGTGGCCAGCCGGTCCTGTGATCGCCATCCCCCTAGTTGGGGGTCAGTAACCTCCGGCCGAGAGCTTGTGTAAATACAGGCTAGGACCTTGGCCTCATTTACCAAGATCGGATGTCCGATATACATCCAACACGTCAATTTGTGACGGCGAAATGGCATCTAAGCCAAGGTGCAGCTACTTTATGAAATGTGAAATTTCCTGCTGACTATGAAAAAATCGTTCCGAGTGCCACCCTCGATAGTTTCGTGTTTGACGGTCTTTTCATTCAATCTGAAAAGTTGTCAGTGAACATTTTTTTCAATCCGGAATAATCTAGATACGAGCGTATTTTGATCTCTGTTTACCGAGTGGTGTAAATATGCAAGCACTAGACTGTAGTGTAGGTATGGGTATGGGTATGGGTGCAAATCATTTTGTCACTGGATAGAATAAATGACACGTAGGAAAACGGTGCATGATCACATTGTTGTTCCTTTATCAACTTAAACACTGTTCAGTCTAGTCGAAAATGTGGATCCTTTACCTTCGCAATCACAGTAGATACAGACAAAGCGGCGGATCATGGTAGAAATAGGAAAACATGCACCAAGGGAGGTTTGAAATATTTGTGTGAACTGTTATGACAACGAAACATTTCGCGCTTACATTTTCACACAAACCCACCCCAACAGGCCAAATATAGCAATCGCAATCTACAAAATAAGTCCGTCCGCTACACTTAGCTATGATCGAGATGCATAGTCACTGGTCAAAAACTAGGCTATGGCTAATTACGTTTAAGATATATATGTACATTCTAGATAAACTTTGAGTACTATTCCTCAACGTTAACACTTTTGGCAGACAATAAAAATGAAAACGGAGAAGTAACAGTTCAATACATTGAAGTACAAATATTCTCTTGCAGGCTGTATTAAATTTGAACGAATGTAACAGTATACGCATATTCTTCCTTTATAAGTATTCATCAATGATTTTGTCTTGAGGTAGAGTGTCATGCGCGTCTTCAAAGTCGTCAGCTAAAGTCATGTTGGGCGGGGTCGTCCACTCGTATCTTAGCAACCGCGTCATCTCAGTTTTAAGAATTTCGTCTTCTTCACGCGTCATGATGCGAGGTCTTGGGGGATGACGTACTTCCTTCAACACCAGGCGAACTTGAAGACGCCGTAATCTACCTTGCCCTGCCTTTGCTGCAGCTTTCAGTCTCCTATCACCGATCGCTGGACCTATCACTAGATCGGTAAGCTTCGGACAACTTCGTACAAACTCGACAATGTTCGTCGGGGCGACAGGCTGCCTGTCGGACTGTAAAAACAGTAGTGTCTCCAGGACTTGCGCATGTCGTTCGATGATCGTGGTAATGATGTCTCTCATCTCTATGTCGTTCTATACTTCCTTCTGCGCAACCGCCAGCGTTTTTAGCTTCATGTTTGCGCGAAGGAAAGACCAAAACTCGGACATGTTTATGGTTTACCGTACCTGTCCACTCACAGCAAGAAAGGCGAAGATTATGTTGGCTACAAACACAGTCGTTTCCCATCCAAAGCAGAGCGTTAGTCTCCGCTGCTGTCTTGTTGTCTTGGTGGGTCTCTCTATCTAGTTGCTTCTTCAGAGGATTGCAAAGCACCAAGTGCCAGTTTTAGGTTTTGACACCTTTTTTTGGCTTGCAAAGCAAGCGATGTCAATTGTACACATCAGTTCGAAAAGTCTCTTCAGTGTCAGTTCGCTTGGAATTTCCAGGTGTCTATAGGCCAGGTCGTATGTATATGGCAACTTATTTGCCTTGGGCGTGACATTTGAAATTTTATATCAGCAACCACTACAAGGATCAATACACAAAACAGTTTAAGATAATTTTTATTGAGCACCGTAGGAAAACAATAGCATTATTGTCATCGGCGGTAATTTGATGTGACAGAGATGGTTATGTGAACAATAGGGGTTGTAGTTTAATCAAAGTACAATCACAGAACTAGTAAATAGATTAGAAGGGAAGAGAAGATGAGAACGAGTGAAGTTTGTAAGATATCGATGGTTCCCATGGTTTATGTGCGACCTAATTCATGTGTGTCATCGTGTGGCATAATGGTAAGGGCGTTTGGCTCAGAACCAAGAGATCCCTGGTTCGATCCTACTGACATGCCCCGATATTCTGCCCCTGGGAAAGTCACTTTACACGACTTTAGATTTCCTTACATGACGGAATGACGCCTTCTCGACTAATCTATTGTCTAAAGTATGTCATAACACCAGGGGTTATAAACATGATAAGGCAACACTGCAATATCTATCAAATGTTGGGCTATATGTTCAATGGAGAGTGGGTAATTCAACTTGACCGAAGATCATTGACTATGCCCTCCCCACTTGGATACGATGTGTAAACACGGCCTACATGTAACAAGGTAATAACACCGATAACACATTCAGCACGTTAAAGGTAATCTATGCCAATGTTCATCCACCAACGACAAGTGGACGTTTTTGCCAAATTGCTGACAAGACAGACCTATAGCATTAATCACATGGGGGAACAGACTTTAGATCAATCTATACCGCCCTTTGCTGCGGCAGTGGTGGCCATGTGGAATATAGCCAAATCTTAACCATAACTTCTTGACAAATATTAAAAACTTCAGCTGAAAAGAAAAATACATATAATTCTGCTCCCAAATCTGTTACAATGCAAAATGTACGCTGCCGTTACCTGAATTCTGAAATGGAATGGTCCAAGAAAAAGTAACTGTTCTTTCGCGTACGTGACATTGGCAGTCTCCGTCAGCAAGTGGGGCGCCACGTCACAGATTACCAGTCAACGGAACAAAGATAGCATTTCTTCAAATCCAGAGACTGGAAATCGTGAGTATCATCAACAGCTTATCATATTAATCGATGAGAAGCATGAATTATGACATCTATGGAGTAACGAATTATTTTCGACGAAAATAGGAATTTGGGACGGATAGCCTTGTCAAGATCATTTAATTTTTTCTTAAAGTTGTTTAGTGTTTTTGTTCACAGTTCTTTCTTCTGATCATGAATTCACGATATTCTCCGAAATTACTCGCAAATACTGTGCTTCCTGTAGAAACTATGTCTAGGGTTTTTGGTCTGCTTATGTTTCAATTGCTGTTTTTTTTTAAGTTTTTTTTTTACTGTCTCCGTATACAGAAATTGACGACGACATGAGGGTGTGGTTGGAGATTTTGCTGCTGGTCGCCGCTTGTGCGAACGGTACGACAATGTAGATAACCCTATGTGATCTAAACGAGGAGTGCTGTTCAAAATATGCACCCTTTTCATCACTCAATTTTCATTGCTATAAATTGGGGAACAGAATGATACATATTATATTTTCAGCTGAAGGTGAAGAAATTTGACAAGACGTGCCCAATTATTCAACAGTTATCCATTTATTCAAGCACATTTTTCCTCTTGCGTTTGAAATAGTGGTAGTCTTCAGCTTAAATTGACTTAGTCATCGGTATCTAAAGAATCTTAACTCTCAAGATAGAAATGAATGCGTTAGAGTTTCTGTGACAAGGCGTAATTTTTCAGCTGACGTCACCTTGAAGGTGGTGAATGAGATCACGCGCCCCACCTGGTCCTACGTCAGGAACGTCAACGTGCCCGCCGGGGTCAGCGTCTACCAAGTACTGCTGCAGGCTGGAGCAGACTTCCGCGATTTCCGGTAAAAATTGTATTTGACTTTTGTTACTTTCTGGAGTTATCAGTTTGACAGGGACGATTCTATATCACGGAAACCGGAGGACAGATCTTGTGTAGTATAAAATCTTCAAATTCAAATAGATATTTGACTTTTGTGCTTTCTTAAAAATGAATATTTGAATTTTGAAGGAAAAAAAATAGCCGATATCAAAAGAATCCATCAATAGGAACATGATATAAGTGCAAGAAAAAAGAACGTAAAACAGAAATTGACCAAAAAGGAAATGAAACTAAAACATATGGTTGATCAAGAGAGAGAAGACAAGTAAGCAAAAAAGTCAGTGATGAATTTTCGTGAAGTAATTTCCTCCATATGTTTGACATGATTTAGATTTACAGACAACAACGTTAACAGCAACAACAACACGGTTGCAAGGAGATCTAGACGGCGCTGAAGTTGCACTATTTCTTCATTCCTTCCAGCAGACACTAGATAACGTCAACTATTGTGAAAACATTCCCTTCTCGTTTTATTTCAGTTTCGGGGCTACTTACTACGGTTACCTCAGCGGACACTACATCTGTTCCATCAACGGCCTAGCATCCAGCGTGGCGGACAAGGCCTACTGGGGGTTTGAAAACGGCAGGAGTTATCAGTTCGACAGGGGTGAGTTTTTATCACGGAAATAAGGACAGCTCTGACAAACTGTTGTGTGAAATCCACCGCTGCAATGTCCCTATTCCACTAGACTGCGATTGCGATGCGACTATATTGGATTTGTGTAACCCTTCTTTTCATGATTGATATATCATGTAAAAGTATCCATGACAACAAAGCACACAGAAGTTCGGTAGATTTTAAGTCGCAGCGAGGTCACCGTCCTAGTGGAATGGGGGTGGAACAGAGATGTCAAAGCGGCTTTTATAGTCACCTTTTTTAAGTGCATCAAGTACGTGTAACATACATGAAACATATGTGTGTCTGATGTGAACGTGCCTGTGTGTCTGGTATGCCTGTGTGTCTGGTGTAACTGGTATGCCTGATACACGGTGTCCTGTGTGCCTGTAAAATTAGTATGCCTGTGTGACTGACACAATCATTAACATTTCTAATTGAAAAATACTTGTTGGTGATTTATTTTTTAGGAGTGGACTTGATTCACGTTTACGATGGCGACACTATCGTCTTCCGCTACACCAAGGAACAGGACAGACACCCACGGGCCACGCTGGGCTCATTCACTGCCGAGCAATGTGCCAAGTTCATGAACGTCTAGGACGACATAAACAGCAACGTGCACGTCGTTTCGAAGGATACCCACAGCTTTCATCAAACTTATATTACCTTCATGCACTGATTCGATATGTAAAAGTTACAACTATGTCAATATGTTAATGATAACGTTTGCGTTTTTATAAAAGTTTTTTTGTCCTAACCAACCAAGAAAAAAGAAGCAAAATAATGTGGGAAAATAATGTGAATTACACTAAGGCCTCGGTCACAAATGGTTCCAATGAATATTGCATTATCGTAATAGCAAAATAAAGTCACGCAAAGCATTGGAATTCTGTTTGAGCAACTGACTTTCTGCTGTTGACTCATTGTCAGAAAATAACACAATGCAACGTTATGAATGTGTTTGCTTATACAATGTGTAGACATATGAAATTGTGTCACGGTCACAAGACGTTGCTAATAGCGGCCGCCAGTGGCATCGTGACCTCATTTACCAAGATCAGAAGTCAGATATCGCATGCAGTACGTCAATACTTGTGGGCAAAAGCCATCTACACCAAGGTGAATCTAACGTTACTTTATGAAAGGTGAAGTTTCTTGCTAACTAAGCACTCGACGCACCGAAGCACCCTGCTGTACCCTAGAACAGTTTTGGGTTTATCGGTCTTTCCATTACAATCTAAAATGTTCAATCGGGATAATCCATATTGAAATATAGATAGTTCGATTATTGTTTAATGCTTTAGTGCAAATGTGAAAACACCAGTGTATGAATGGGCGCAAATCATTTCGTTGTAAGCCACTGGACAGAATAGATGACACGTAGGAAAAAGGTAATAATATTGGTTTCAATTCAACCTAAACATTGTTCAGTCTATTCGACAATATAGAGCCTTTGCCTTCGCAATCACAGTAGACTAAGATAAAGCGGTAGAAAATCAAATGTAATGGATGGGAATAAGGAACGTTAATGTTATTTTGCAATGGAGTTGGAAGTTACTCACAATGCTGTATGTATAACTGTTACGACATCGAAACATTTCACGCTCACATTTTCACACAAACTCACCCCGACAGGCCAAAGATCACAATCACAATCTACAGTATGTTAGCCCGTCAGCTATGATCGCTGGTCAAAACTAGGCTATGACTAGTTACGTTTAAGTGATATATGCCTTCTAGATAGTACTACCTACTAATTCCATAACACTTTTGGCAGACAATGAAAGTAAAAAGGGACAAGTACTGTTCACATTTCAATACATTGACGTACATATATTTTGTAAGCTGTTCACCTATTCTTTCTTCATAAGTATTCATCAATGATTTTGTCTTGAGGTAGAGTGTCATACGCATCTTCAAAGTCCTCAGCTAAGGTCATGTGGGGCGGAGTCGTCCACTCGTATCCTAGCAACCGTGTCATCTCAGTTTGAAGAATTTCGTCTTCTTCACGCGTCATGAGGCGAGGTCTTGGGGGATGACGTACTTCTTTCAAGACCAGGCGAACTTGAAGACGTCGTAATCTGCCCTGTCCTGCCTTTGCTGCTGCTTTCAATCTCCTATCCCCGATCGCTGGACCTATCACCAGATCGGTAAGCTTCGGGCAACTTCGTACAAACTCGACAATGTTCGTCGGGGCGACAGGCTGCCTGTCGGACTGTAAAAACAGTAGTGTCTCCAGTACTTGCGCATGTCGTTCGATGATCGTGGTAAGGATGTCTCTCATCTCTATGTCGTTTGATACTTTCTTCTGCGCAACCGCCAGCGTTTTAAGCTTCATGTTTGCGCGAAGGAACGACCAAAACTCGGACCTAGTGAGAGCGTATCTCCATGGACCTTTGACGAAGAAGAGCTCGACTTTGAGATCCGGGCAGTTTTGAGAAACTCGTTCCCATGATGGTTGTAAGAACGGGTTGTAGTCGTTATAAACCACCAGACTGAGTTGTTGTAGGGAAGGAGCGTCACTGTCGGAAAGCGCGTGCCAAAGGCCATCCTGCACGTCGATGTTAGATATCTTCAGCACTTGAAGACTCTTGAGCTGAAACAGGTAAATGGGCACTTACGGTCAACTTCTTAACAATCAGTAGCCTTCCAGAAAGAAGCTGATATTGTATTTATACATGTGTGTCATACAAAGACACAAGATATGGAGCAGTTTTGATTTTGTATGCTTGTGTACAACTCAGACCCTTTCAAATACATGTATGCCCTTCAAACTGGTGATTCTTTGTATCAGAAACTATCGTTGAAAGTGGTCAGTTCCACTTCACAAATCGACAAAAATTATATAGAGCAAGTAAGAGTTTCCATATAATTTTCTATCAATATATAAAGTTCTCACCTGAAGAACAGCTGTTGGGATAGCCTTGCGCAGCCGTCCCCTTAGGGATACCTGCCGGGAGCACGGCTGCCGTTTGTGGCTGAGATCCAGTCTACGGAGGGACGGTACCTGCTGTAGGGTCTTCAACAGCCCCTCGCAGTGCACGTCGGGAAGACCTTGGATTGACAGGTGGGACAAATCACGGAGATGCACGACGACCTGGAAAAACAAGTGTGTCAGTGTACGCGCAGCAAACGATGTTTTATTGATAACAAAGATACACAGGACAGGACATCAAAAATGTACAATACAGTAAAGGTACAGGATATAGTTTATTCTATGCTCTCATCGATCTATATGACGTCACTGTGCCGACTGAAGGTAATGTGCTTACCCTCTTCCGAATTCCATTGATCCAATGACCTGGACTGCCATATCTGATTATCAACTAGTTCTATCACCTCTGAACTCTACTTCTTTTCATTCCCACAAGTCTAACCTTTGCGTTGACCCATTGTCCTACTCACATCCTGTCTCTTTACTGGCAGTGTATTGAAATAAATACGGACAAACACAACAGCACATCAAAAACAATCCTTCCGTTCTCACCGAGGCGACTAAATGGTTTGTCACAGTATCAATTCATTCACTCAATAAAGCAGTTAGGACAGAAAGCAATTAGAGTTAAGTATTTGTGTTACATAATACTTCAGGTTTACTATATTAGTTTAGCGATTACGGGGTCTTTTTATAGATATGAATTGGTAATGAATTTTCTTTTGATTTGAGTTGAATGTGTGATTGTTGTGTGCCGATTTGTTAAAAATAATAAAATGGAATGATGTGGTGACCCTGTGACGTCACAATTCAAGATGGCGGCCACCGCACATGTCAATGGATCCAACAAA
Source organism: Branchiostoma lanceolatum (assembly GCF_035083965.1). Lineage (NCBI taxonomy): Eukaryota > Metazoa > Chordata > Leptocardii > Amphioxiformes > Branchiostomatidae > Branchiostoma > Branchiostoma lanceolatum. Next base: position 11,450,324 of record NC_089731.1, read on the forward strand.
GGTTTTGCCACGCAAACCTGTAATTCATATCATCCTGACATACCACCACTCACCTTCCGTAAGAACATAACGAGCGGCCAGTTGCACTCCCTGTGCTCGCACGAAGCGCTCTGCTTCTGTACATGCTGAACAAACTCCATCTCCAGGGACTTCAGGTTGCCCCTGGCAACCAAATCCGCCATGATGTCGTACTGCTGTCGTCTGATCCTCAGTCCTGTGAAGAAAGGGTCCTGACTCCCTTCACAGACCAGAGACAAGATGACCTGCAAAAAAATGAGGTAAGTTGTCATACTTGAATTATAAATCAGTAACAGCATATATATAGTGGAAAAAATTGTGATAATTTTCTATACTTATAGAATAAGTCAGGAAAACATGGCAGTCACCAGAAATTTGAAAACTAAAATATTGAAGAAAAAAAACAAGGCAAGAAATATGTCTAAATCAAACCTGGAAGTTCCGCTGCAGTATCAAGGAAAGTCGCTAGGGGGCCCGAAATCTAATCATATCCAGTTTTGTCACACCCTACCAAGACATTAAGTATAAAACCAATCCATCCAGCCGTTCTTGAGCTATCTTGTTGACCAACAGACAGTCTACGCAAACGCTACTGAAAATAAAACCTCTATGAAATTTCATGGACTGTTACAGTAACACAAGCTCACCTTAACTTTGCTGATAACGTCACCGAACACGCCTAACAACCAGCAATGTTTGCTACACCTGAGTTTGAAGTCTATGGCGCACCAGGCGTTATAATCAAACACCACCCGCCTTCCCTCCCACACGGGCGTCATGCAGGCACAGCGCCGCCATGCGGAGCACACTTTAGCGCACCTGCAGAGATCGTCCGTGGAGAGGTACTTGAAGATTTTAACCAGGACGTCATCCTTTAGTATCACGCTTTTTGGAGCATTGGGAGTTGAACCGTTAGGGAAGGACACCCTGTAAAGAGAGCGCCGCCGGCTCGGCAAACTCCGACGCATCCGAACTTGAAGATAATCGGGAATCCGTCGGTAGTTGTCGTGTACACATCGGCGGCATGGGAAATTACGTTGAGCCATTGGGAGATACAGGACGTAGCAGCACTCAAGACAAATTCTTACGCGTATAGATAAGTTGTGTGGTTTGCTTTGGATACCGTCCCTGGTTGATATGGGCGAGCGTTCGAGAACATGTCTTTGTCGTGACTTTTGCATTATTCGAGAATTAACGGTTGATGACGACATGTATCCACAGAAACGCGGTATCAACACGATGTTTGTACTAGACCCGACTGACACAAAACAGTGCGCGGTAACCTACAACGACTATGAGTAAGATATTCTACAGTTATGATTGCCTGATATCAGCGTATAGATCTACTTAACCGCACTGCCATTTCGAACAAATCACAAAACATAAAAGTGCTTTGTTTTTATTGCTTCATTGTATCAGGGCCTCATATTTAGTCAAAGACCAGTGGAAAATATTTAAACCTTCGTGCAGGTCGCGGGAGGGTCTAAGACAAGGTATCTAGGTGAAACCATCTGTCCTCTCTGCTAAATTTACGTTCCTTTGCACTGAGCCAAATCCACACCCAAGCAAATAGGTCTGGTTTCCACAGAGACACGACCTGTCCTTGGTGCTGAACTCGCAACCCGTAAATGATATTCAGTGCCCTTTTGTCCTTACGATGGTAGCAGTGTTCCTGTAACTACTGAAACCAACCTTTACGTGTCTTATAGCATGTCCAAAGCTGGTCGTCAACCACTCAATTAGCTCCTGACGTGTTCCCTTCATTCTGCCATCAGCGGTAAAATCCAACACGAGGCACCTATGAACCCACGTGGACGCAGAGAGAGCACATCTCCGCCAGTGTTGACACGTCCCGGAAACATTCAGTACCTCTGCTACTGACAACCATCGAAAGATTTCTATGAGGATACCGTATGGTAGTGTCTGCCATTGTGGCGGTGTTACGACACAGTCGGTGTCTGTTGAAGAGCCTTCAATGTGCATATCTATCTCTGAGTCGTACAAAGTTTCCGTTGGCAAACGTTAGGGATGTGTAAAAAGAAAACGAACGGAACAAACTTCCGTTCTGAGTTCCATTTGGTTGACACAAGTGGAAAAGATCTTTGATTCATCTTTCCATTATTTTTTGTCTTACAAGAATACCCGTTTACTTTCAGCCCCCTAGGCTTAAATGCTAGTTGGTTCCGCTAGATGGCGCTGTTTCCAGGCCTCGGTGAGGAATGTGTTTATGCTATCACCAGACTTAGTATTTGTTGTTTGACTTCTTTGTCCGTTTGTTTACAATATACGTCAGTAAGTTAAAGACAGATTCCGCTTTTTTTCTACTGGTGGATAGGCGTTTCCCTATTGGATTTTAGGCAAGTTTCTGCGCTGTTTATTTCTAACTTGCTTCGTGCCTTTTTGATCAGCTCCCCGGAAACAACCCATTGTGATTGGATTATGAACCTCCCCTCGCTTGCGTACAAAGTCCGGCGACAAACATGACTTACCTTCAGTACACTGTTATCACCTCACAATGGATTTACAACGGGAAATCTCACGAGTAAGGTAAGAGTAAGCTCATCTAAAGGTTTCATTCAAACTGAATCTAGCTTAGATCTTATTGTTGGATCTACTAAAACAGTGTCCCGGTCTGTTATGATTTTACGAATGGTTCATAGTTCATTTGGGTCTTGTGTTGAAGAGGGAGGGGGGCCTAGGTACAACGGTGGCTCTACGCTTCGGTGTCAAATTTGCCTAACTATGCAAGTACAATCAAGGTGTAACGTTACATCATCCACAGTCTGTTTCATACTAACGATTTTGGAAGGCGAGAACATTAAACAGGTCTTTTAGAAATACGTCAAGAAGTCTATGTCATGTTTTTCTTACACAATCATGTTAGTTTTATAATTTGTCTGGAACTGAATTGCAGTTATCTGTTGGTTTTGTGTCCGGTTTGAAAATAATTATCGACAGAAGAAACCAATCGCAGGCCTGGTAGCCAACTTCTAATGCATGGTTATCGAAACTTTTCAGACAGTGTTCTGAATACGTTAGTCTGTCAAGTTTGCATTTCTAGCGGTATTACTGATGTTGTATCTAGCACATATCCCTAGATACCCCGTTTTCGAAAAATCCCGAATTTAAGTACCCCGCGAATTTATGTTACCCAACGTTAAATGTATTTCGTATATGTTCTGTAAAATCAAACGTGCTTGTTATTTATCGCCACCTATCTTATATCACGCAGAGCAAGCAGGAGAGCATTACATAGAAATCAATGAAGATATATTTTCAGTCAAACTCAGAGTGATATCTGAAAACTAGTTACATTTATGAGAATCACATTTGAAAAAAATTGTAACATTAGGTATATCCAGTTAATAAGATGCATTGGTATATGTGCTTGAGTTGGTTATTACAAAGCAAGGTGAGTCATGGTTTCAAATACCTTTACAATAGTATTTTAAATCACAAAGTACATGGGAATATGGATATATCAAACTTACGTGTAGAGGACTAGCACAAAACTACCTTACATGCAAAATCTCCTGCTATTTTGCGGTTCCCAATCGTGCCGATAATATAATATGATATGTATAATTTCACAATGCCGTGGATCTGACGTGTTAGATATATAACTTCATTGAACAACAATTATACAAGGTACAAAGTATCGCATCTACTGTTACATAACTACAGTTCTATAAGGCAAATGTACCTAATGCAAGAGTGTATAGTATGGGATAAGAATTGGCTTTTACAATCATTCGAGGAATTTCTAACGTCCAGTCATTCTTTGAAATAGTTTCCTATGTATATCATGCAGGGGTTATAACATGTCAATATGTACTTCAATTTGCTGTCTAAGTCCATAGATATTTCCTATTCTTTATCAAAATATCTTAATATAGACCAATCAATCAGTAGAAATTATTCGAGGGGAATTCCGAATGAATATCTCATTTCCTATCAAATACAGCGGTCTTGTCCTATTCCCGTCCCAACCAACACATTATAGCCTGTTTCTGTTTGTCATTGAGCTTCTCTGACATGGATATGAAACAGTTCTTGTCAATGAATGTTTTTAGTCGTGGCTGGTCTTTCACCATGGAGTCGTAGAATACGTCTGCATCATACAGTTGGTCGTCCGCAGGGTCGTTACCTCCATATTCTATTATCAGTGTCCGTTTCTTGGCTAGAAATGAGGGGATCATGTTATATTATTGTTTAATTAGATGCTAGTATCCTTAGAATAATTTGAATCATTGATAGACGAAGAAAGGGCTGTAAACAGAAAATGCCATACCTCTAGCGTTCATTTTGCCACAATGAAATCGTTCTACTTAGATTACAAATCCGCGTATTGGTGCTTTCCGTAGAGAAATACATAGATAACCAGGTCCAGTTTCTCATAGGTCAGTCCTCTATCCAAATTTCTTATTCTAAATCCTATCTTACAATGTCTTTATTTACAACCCTAAGTATTAAATGTGTTTGCAAGTACCTTAAAGCGTGTGCTAGCGAAAACCACGTCACAGTGTTTATATTTTGGTGGTCCCATTATTTTCATTTTTCTATTGAACAAAACATCCTGTATAGAGTGGCCATCTGTCTAGTGCATGTTTTTTATGTCACTTTTCGATGTCTGATCACTTTTGATAGGGTTGACTGCATGCAAGAATTAGACTAACTTTATTCCCCTTCCTTGTAACGTTAGCAATGTTTTATCGACTGTCATGATAATTACAGATAGTCTAGCCATGTGTGTCACGCAATTACAGTTACAACAAACACATTGAAATAAAGAGTTATTGGTGAAAACGTAACCCAAAAAGTGATATTGTCAGTATTAGCCCAGATGTGTAAATGGTTAGAAGAGCCAATATTTTCTATAAATGCCTATAAATATAACTCATTCACCTTCTTTAAAATAGTTGTCCGTAAGCGTCAGCTCATCTGGCTCTCCGCATGCGGAAAAAAGGATGTTTCTCTCACTCCTGTCTGCACAGCAGATAGCGTGGGTCACAGACTGTAGATCCTTCTTCTGAATTACCGAACTCGTAATGTGCAGTCTTTCTGTTTCAAAGTCTGTGTCACCAAAGTAATCGTCCAAAAGTTTTTGCACTTTTTCAACTGTTTTACTACCACGCCCGGCGATGCACAGTTTCTACAGAGAAAAAGAAATACCAAATAAGGTGGGTATTTCTCAGTTTATGGCAGTTCATGCCAGTTCACAGATGATACCATTATATATATATATATATATATATATATATATATATATATATATATATTATTATGTATCATACATTACAAAACCTTACTAAACTAAGAATAAATAAATAACGAAGTGTATTTAAAGAAGGGTCGTCTATCTCCTCGATATAGGCAAAGGGTGTTTTCATATCTATTTTTATAGATACATGCTGTGGAAGAACTTTCCCTTTGAAAAATGATATGACTGATTAAATCATGAACCCTGCAAACTCACGTCTATCTATTTAAAACTTACCTGATGAAGTCTTTTTGGATCGTCCAACCAATCTAATATCTCATTGACCCTGCTGGATGTACCTATTTGACGAAAATCATTTTTTTTCATTAGTTGCATCTATTGCATCTTTTTCTTAACGTTAACAAGTACATGTAGCTATCAACAAAGTACAGTTATTTTATGTGGCTTATCAGATAACTCCAAATTCCACCGACTCATAGTAAAAGCCACATCAATGTGCATGGTATTGTTTAAGGACATATGTCACTATGAATAATATTGAAATACGTCAGGAAGACAATACTCGATAAGGCAGTGGAAGCCGCCGATCTAGAAATACAAAGTTACGTAAAAACCAATCATCTAAAGGACCGTCCCATAGATAATCTTTGTAGGAACTTTTTAGGAGAAAATAAAAGAACAAGCTTATTGCTGAGGTGGTGGTATTTTTAGTTTCTATGCCTTACCCATACCGATACAGCAAATAGTTCTTACCCGCTCTTTTCTCTAAGGCCTGCCGTACACTTTTCCGCACATCAACGGAAGATGGGTTGCTGATCACGATCCCTTTCCAGTTTTCACCAACTTCGGACTTAAACTCTTCAAAACGCTTTTGCTCAGTACCGGGAGGTTCTGAGACTATCACTAATACGGCCTTTGTGTGCGAAGTAAATGGTCTCCCTAGCCATCTGACTTTAATACTGTCAATGTCATTTCCATTGAGCAAAAGAACAGAACAATCCACATCGTCGTCTTCGTACAACTCTACTTTACAAAGCTCGCTTCTCTCGTAAAATGATTTTTTTGTAAAAGGAATGCGAACGAATTTCACATTTGTAACATCTGTATCACTGAAAGAGCACAAGTCTGGATACCAACGTTTGAAATACCTTTCAATTTGTTTAAATGGTAGCCGTAGTTCGCCATTGTCACTGGTTACCTTCGGAAAGATTATTTCAACATTGAAAGGTCGCATCCTACTTTCCGGAATGTCCTGATATCATGCCGTCTGAAACCAGAAATGAAAACAGTCGTCCTTTGAGAAAATGTAGGCTGACGTTTTGCAGGACATGCGCGAAGAACACGAAATTGGCTTGTTACGCAGATGACGTACGGAATACATTATGTATAATAAGCAACGATGTTTGATTTTCATGTCGGTACATTTTGCTATATTTTTCTATTGCGCTTGATATCGAAATGTTTTCACTGCGTCTGATGTCGATCTTTTGGGTAAGAAACAAAAGCTATTGCGAGGTTATCTTGAACTCCCGTTTACATAGGTCGTGGTTTTTCTACTGAAAGAATTTGTACAAAATAGCATTTCTCACAACTGTAGTATGCGTTGCTATGTAATTTGCATATCGGGTACATCACGTGATAATAATACGAACAAATGGGTATTTAGGAAAGTGGCTCGTCTTCAGAACATCAGAACACGGTGCTTTGGAAAAGAGAAAGCTTCTGAAGTAAATATCTAAATATGGCAGGGTCCTCATATTCAGAAGAAGATCAGGCCTTGATGGAAGAAGTTAGGGACCTCATCGAGAACACTGAAAGTGAGCTTAATATTCTTATGGTGGGTCGTGTTGGAGGTGGTAAGTCTACCTTGGTAAACTCTGCACACATGGCTGTAGCCCAAAAGTGGAACGAGTTTGCTGTTTCTGGTAAAGGGGCTGCCACCAACAACACGATTTACCTGACTCCAATCCCTATGTTCGAGCGCCGCTACATGAAGACCCCCATAGATGACTACCCTGAAACCATCAAAATGTGGGATTTCGTCGGTATGGAAAACCTCGAGGAGGAATCCTACATAACCCTCATCGGGCTGACGCTGGAAGGACGAGTTCCGGAGGGTACATGTGTTCCCGAGCTTCTTAAACTCAAAACCCAACAGCTGGAGAAAAAATTTCCTACAGTCGATCAAAAACGACGCTTTCACCGTGTCATCATGGTCTGTGAGGCAGACAAGGACATTCCGGAAAACTTGGTCAAAACGGTGGCGAGGTCAGCGAAAACATATGATGGAAGACGTAAGTAGGATTTTCCAATTTAGACTCCATTGAGCATAGATGGAAGGTATGTTTTAATATGTGTTACATGACCTGCATGTTGTGCGGCTTGTTAGAATTATGCCTTTTGATTGTTGAGTTGTTCATGAAAAGTATCACATTGGATAAATAGAATCTTACTACTCTTTGTTGTCATCATGTGTCCAATATCAGTGCCCGGCCTGGATACTTAAACTTTGTGCAACTTTTCTCCTCCACAGAAGTCCCGATATTCGTACTGTTCTCTAAGATGGACAGGCCTGTGGTGCCTGAGGAATATGCCATTCGACGACAAGAAGCTTTGAAGGCCTTCCAGCTTGAAGGGAACTTGGAAAGGCTGTTCGAAACGAGTCTCTACTCTGACTTCAACGAAAACTGCTCCAGACAACGAGATAAGAGGTTCAACCGAAATGAAGAGATAGACAGCGCACTGCTGACTATGTGGCGGGTTTTGCTGAACCCGGCATACAACGTGACCCTACGTTGGTCGGGACGGTCATATGAAGAACCTCCAGCCAGTTGGTGCCATTCGCAGTAAAAGAGAACTACTAACTTTCTTATAAGTCTTGGGTTTTCTTTAAATGTTTTCATGTAAACAGAAGATGTTGAAAAATGACTGATCCTCCGGCCATCCATGCAAGGAATCAACCATCCAACCAGCCAATCAGCCAACCAACTAATTAACCAACCAACCAACCAACAAAGAAACCAATGAATCAATCAATTAACCAACCAACCAACTAACCAACCAACCATAAAAATAACCAACCAACCAACAAACAAACCAACAGCCAGCCAGCCACCGACCAACCAACCAACCAGCCAGCCAGCCAGCCAGCCAGCCAGCCAGCCAGCCAGCCAGCCAGCCACCAACCAACCAACCAACCAACCAGCCAGCCACCAACCAACCAGCCAGCCAGCCAGCCACCAACCAACCAACCAACCAACCAACCAACCAACCAACCAACCAACCATCCAACCAACCCAGCCAGTCAGCCAGCCACCAACCAACCAACCAACCAACCAGCCAGCCACCAACCAACCAGCCAGCCAGCCACCAACCAACCAACTAGCCACCAAACAGCCAACCAACCAACCAACTAACCAGTCAGCCACCAACCAACCAACCAACCAACCAACCAACCAACAAACCGACCAACCAACCAACTGACCAACCAGCCAACCAACCAACCAACTGACCAACCAACAAACCAGCCACCAACCAACCAACAAACCAGCCACCAACCAACCAACCAACCAACCAACAACCAACTAACCAACCAACCAACCAACCAACCAACTATCCATCCTTCTCTACAAGAAACCAACCAACCAACCAAAACCAACCGAACAACCAACCAACCAACCAACCAACCAGCCAATTCAATCAACAAAGAAACAAACAAACAGGGAATCACAAGCAAAGAATTATTAACAAACCAACGACAGCGGATATACATGTAATGGTAATTGTGAAACTGTATATTTTGTGAATACCTTCATAAGGTAAGATTTTAGATTAGAACCTCTTTAAAACTGCACGGACATTTAAAGAAATATATAGAGGGATGAATTGCCAGACAATGTCTTTTAGCTGTAAGGTTTAAAGTGCAAGTAAGTTTGAATGCTGCATTTTTGTAATCTCTATCAACTGCCGAACCGATACTTCAAAGTGATGGAAATGCTATTTGTTACAGGATGATTTACATTAATTGTAAATCCTTGAGCAAATATAACGCATATAGGCTTTGTATAAAACTTTAGAGAAATATACGACCGCTACCATTTTTGGAACTTGACTGATGTATGAAGAGCTGGCACTAACCCTCCAGAACCGCTTGTTCGAGTGTGTGCAGCTTGATGTGACATATTTAATAAAGGTTGTGTGTACAGAACTTAATTGCAGGTTTTGTTCTTTGAATTCATTTAGCACGCCTATTCCTCTGATCATGGGGCGTGCTCCAGGGCTGTTTAGCGTTTACAGTACTCTACATAGAAGTTTTGGTTAACAACTCGCATGGTTTTTTTGTGATCTGTTATGGGACAAAAATCATAATTACACCACCTTACGTTCCAAATGGATTTTGCAATTGTAAGCCAAAATATACGCATTTCTGGAGTGTCTTTCACATTTGCAAGAATAGAAAAACGCCCGACAAGTAACGAAAACCATGTTCAATTCAGTCGAAAAACTTTCAAACATTCAGAAACAGATACTATTTTACCAAGCAAAATAGATTATTTTTTCCTCGAGACGAAAAGTTAATTTATAGTCACGATTAAGATATTATTCAGTCTTAGATTTCAGTCTGTTCCATTTTTATCCGAGGTAAAATGTTTATCATACTCCAGCTTGGACATGTAGTAAGGGTGTAATCACGTGACCAAATGACGTCATTACATGTAAAATGAACCTCGCTTTTTGGGACTAAATTTCAAGGACCGGAACAAAATATCAAAACATTAATAATTTTCGGTGAAAATCGGTTTGTAGGCAAAAGATACCACAGAAATTACAAAATAACAAGTTTAGGTCTATAAGAAGTTATGAGTCTTTTAAGTCCGATTTTGGGGGTAATTTTTGTGTAAAAAACATATTGTTTACTTTCCCAAATCAGCCATTTATTTGTACTACCTATATATAGCTATGGGGTCTTGTGTAATACAATATGTTAATAAGCCAACTCATTCTCTGCATGTTGGGCTTTGAATCAACAAAATCTGTCAACCGTCAATTCTATTAGGAGTTAGAAGGGTTTTAGGAATTGCACCCAATGGCCATGTTATCAAATTTCCGCAACTATTGCAATGCACCATAGGTAATTTTATGAGACTCTTGTCTGCAAATGGCAAAGAAGCAAAGGACAAAATACAAGAATACAAAATACGAAAATAAATAAATAAAGAAAATACCAATTTTTCTCAATTTTTTTGTAGTGCTATTGCTAGATTCATACAAAGAATATTCAAATTGCTGTGTAAATCAGTCGCTTGAGCTTATATTCTTACAATCGTATTCTAAGGCGCGCCTTTCTTAGCATAGAGATTGAACAATTGACAGGTCACTTGAGCTTTATACTTACAGGCGCAGTATTCTAAGGCACCTTCTTAGCATAGAGATTCAACAATTGACATGTGGCATGTGTCTGTCATTTTCTCTCGAACGACGTATATTAATAAGTTTCCTGAAATGTAGCCTTGCAAACATTTTATATATCAGTTACCCTGCTAATAAATTACTTTTAGCTCCTTCCGTGTGTTACAATTTATACGCGCCTTTGTATTATTGTCAATAAAGACTTAATAACAACGTTAACAAGTATCAGCTAAGTTCTCAAATTCCACCACAATAACAACCACAGTAACATGCACAATTCAACATATACCGTAACACATCCAAAACATATTGGTTCCTGTGTCGGTGTTCTATGGACATGGCGCCATGTAAAAGTTATAACAGCTTTTTTCTTCTAGAAATAGAGATAGTCATTGCTTTTGTTCAAAATCCAGTTACTTCCACGGTCTGCAATGTACATATATCATAGGTCAATCTTTTCTTGCTGATTCTATTTTGTACCTGTCCTTTACGCTGGTATCAATGACATCATATTGTATGTTCGAGAGTAGCTAAATTGAGGATACCTTATGATATATCTAGTATTGGTCTTTTGTGAATCGCCCACAGTTCCACATCTTACAAATGAACCAGGGACTTGAAAGTAATAGGACGGTGTTTTCTATCGTCGACTCCATACACGTTTGTCGGGTCCGGTCTGACTTGTGCACACGTCACGTGTGGTGTTCTGTGAACGTGGTAGACCATGCAAAAGTTTGAACAGGTTTTTGTACATCGTGAAATAGCAACTGCTCTCAACCAAATGAAAGTTACAAGCACACTAGCACTGGGCCATTTAAAGCGTCCATTTTTTCTATAATTTTGTGTACGTGTTCTCAACTTAAGGACGTCATATTGTCCATTCACAGGTAGCTTATGAATAATTTAGTGTTGTTCTACTTGTTAGCAATTTGAAGGTATAATCTATTGTGTGTCTCCACCTACATTGGGCGGGTTCGATCTGTATAGTATTCAACTCTGATGATTTATAACACCCAAAGGAAATATAACTAAGTCGGTGTCTGTGAACACCGTATGCTAACAGTTACAGGCTCACAAGTATATACATTTTGTACCATCCTGTACCACATAGTCTTTACATATAAATGTAGAGTAGACTTCTTGTTGTCGTATAATGTATCAGATACCATTGTTGAGCAATCAAGTCATCATTATCCATGCATTATTGGCCAAACTTTTCTTGCATGCTAGAACACAATCATGTTTTGTGTGTGTTAAACTGTCTTATCAGGACATCATATTGTACATTCGCAGGTAACAGTATTGAAAATAGATGATGAAATATCAAGTACTGTTCTTTTATGAAACGCCCACAGCTTCATAAAGGAACCAGAGATTTGGAAGCAATAGGAAGACAATTTCTCTATTGTGTGTCTCCACTCAGGTTGGGCGGGTCCGGTCTGGCTTTTATACAGTTATGTGAAAACACCCAAATGAAAATGAGGTTCCTGTGTCGGTACCGGTGTTCTATGGACATGGCGCCGGCAGACCATGCAATAGTTATCACAGTTTGTTTTGTTTTTTTTCTGGAAAGAGAGATAGTCATTGCATCTGTTCAAAAGCAAGTTTCATGTACCTGCACGATCTGTCATATCTCATAGGCCAAACTATTCTTGCTGATCCTATTTTGTACCTGTCTTAACTATATTATCAATGACATCATGTTGTACTGTTCTTTTGTGAATCGCCCACAGTTCCACAAAGGAACCAGGGACTTGGAAGCAATAGGACGGTGTTTTCTATCGTGGTCTCCGTTCAAGTTGGGCGGCCCGGTCTGGCTTGTATACACGTCAAGTGTTGTGTTCTGTGAATGTTGCAGACCATGCAAAAGTTTGAACAGTATTTTTGTACGTCATGAAATAGTAATTGCTTTCAACCAAATGAACATTTCACGCACACTGTGCCACTTATAGTGGCCAAAACGTTCCTTTCTATCATATTCTGTACGTGTTCTTAACTAAAGGACGTCATGTTGTCTATTCGCAGGTAGCTTTCGTTTGCGAATCGCCCACAGCTATAGAAAGGAACCAGGTAGTTGGAGGCAATTTGAAGGTAGTATCTATTGTGTGTCTCCACCTAGAATGGGTGGGTTCGATCTGTATAGTATTCAACTGTGATGATTTATAACACTCAAAGGTAATATAACTAAGTCGGTGTCTGTGAACACCGTATGCTAACAGTTACAGGCTCACAAGTATATACATTTTGTACCATCCTGTACCACATAGTCTTTACATATAAATGTAGAGTAGACTTCTTGTTGTCGTATAATGTATCAGATACCATTGTTGAGCAATCAAGTCATCATTATCATGCATTATTGGCCAAACTTTTCTTGCATGCTAGAATACAATCATGTTTTGTGTGTGTTAAACTGTCTTATCAGGACATCATATTGTACATTCGCAGGTAACAGTATTGAAAATAGATGATGAAATATCAAGTACTGTTCTTTTATGAAACGCCCACAGCTTCATAAAGGAACCAGAGATTTGGAAGCAATAGGAAGACAATTTCTCTATTGTGTGTCTCCACTCAGGTTGGGCGGGTCCGGTCTGGCTTTTATACAGTTATGTGAAAACACCCAAATGAAAATGAGGTTCCTGTGTCGGTACCGGTGTTCTATGGACATGGCGCCGGCAGACCATGCAATAGTTATCACAGTTTGTTTTGTTTTTTTCTGGAAAGAGAGATAGTCATTGCATCTGTTCAAAAGCAAGTTATATGTACCTGCACGATCTGTCATATTTCATAGGCCAAACTATTCTTGCTGATCCTATTTTGTACCTGTCCTTAACTATATTATCAATGACATCATGTTGTACTGTTCTTTTGTGAATCGCCCACAGTTCCACAAAGGAACCAGGGACTTGGAAGCAATAGGACGGTGTTTTCTATCGTGGTCTCCGTTCAAGTTGGGCGGCCCGGTCTGGCTTGTATACACGTCAAGTGTTGTGTTCTGTGAATGTTGCAGACCATGCAAAAGTTTGAACAGTATTTTTGTACGTCATGAAATAGTAATTGCTTTCAACCAAATGAACATTTCACGCACACTGTGCCACTTATAGTGGCCAAAACGTTCCTTTCTATCATATTCTGTACGTGTTCTTAACTAAAGGACGTCATGTTGTCTATTCGCAGGTAGCTTTCGTTTGCGAATCGCCCACAGCTATAGAAAGGAACCAGGTAGTTGGAGGCAATTTGAAGGTAGTATCTATTGTGTGTCTCCACCTAGAATGGGTGGGTTCGATCTGTATAGTATTCAACTGTGATGATTTATAACACTCAAAGGTAATATAACAACGTCGGTGTCTGTGAACACAGTATGCTAACAGTTAGAGGCACACAAGTGTATACATTTCGTACCATCCTATAGCACATAGTCTTTACATATAAATGTAGAGTAGACTTCTTGTTGTCGCACAATGTATCAGATACCATTGTTGAGCAATCAAGTTATCATTATCATGCATTATTGGCCAAGCCTTTCTTGCATGCTAGAATACAATCATGTTATGTTTGTGTTGAACTGTCGTATCAAGGACACCGTATTGTCCATTTGCAGGTAACTGTATCGAATATAGATCATGAAATATTTAGTAGTGTTCTTTTATGAAACGCCCACAACTTCATAAAGGAACCAGAGTCTTGGAAGCAATAGGAAGACAATTTCTCTATTGTGTGTCTCCACCAAGGTTGGACGGGCTCGGCCTGGCTTTTATACATGTGAAAACACCCACATGAAAATGAGGTTCCTGTGTTGGTGTTCTATGGTAGAGATAGTCATTGATTTCATTCAAAATCCAGTTACTTGCACGCTGTGTTATATATATATATCATAGGTCAAACTATTCTTGCTGATCTATTTTTTCACCTGTCCTTAACTCTGGTATCAATGACGTCATATTGTATGTTCGCGAGTAGCTGTATTTCTAGGGTACATTATGACAAATTAAGTACTGTTCTTTAGTGAATCGCCCAATGTTCCATAATGATTAACAAAGGAACAGGGATTGGAAGCAATAGGACGGTGTTTTCTATCGTGGTCTCCACTCAAACTGGGCGGGTCCGGTCTGACTTGTGTACACGTCACGTGTGGTGTGGTGTTCTGTGAACGTGGCAGACCATGCAAAAGTTTGATCAGGTTTTTGTACATCATGAAATAGCAATTGCTATCTACCAAATGAATATTACACGCACACTGTGCCACTTATAGTGGCCAAAACGTTATTATCTTCGCCGAGTACTATAGTACTCGGGGTAGATTATGTTTTCGGTTGAGCCAGCTGTTTGGTGGGTCTGTATGCATGTCAAGAGCATAACTCAAGAAACCTTTGATGAATCTTTATGATTTTTGGTAGGTGTGTAGTGGTTGTGCAAAGGAAGGTCAACTTCAAAAATGGTTTACCTTGCGTTTTTCAACAGTACTGCAGTGGACTTTTAATTTTTGTGCGTTTGTATGTAGGCCAAAAAGGTGACGGAAACGTTGATGGATCTTCATGATTTTTTGCAGGTGTGTAGATGTTGTAGAAACGGAGGTCAAGTTCAAAAATGGTTCTCCTGGCATTTTCCGTCGGCACTGCAGCGGGCTTTGTGTGGATGTGTATTTTCTTGTGGACAACATAACTCAAGAAGCTGTCGATGGATCTGTATGATATTTAGTGGGTGTGTAGGTTTAAAGAAAGGAAGGTCAAGTTCGATAATGGGCCTTCTAGCGGGTACCTTAGGCACTGCAGCGGAGCTTCAAAATTTAGTGGCATATTTTCTGAAAGTGCTATGGTCATGATTTTTGTGTGGTAGATAGCTTACGCCACAGGAATTAAGTTGTGTAAGTTTGGGCCCCCTAGCGTCTTGTTTGGAACTGCAGTGGGTGTTTTTGTTTTGACCTTCGGACATGAATAACTTGAGAAGGGGTCGACAGATCGTCGTGAAGTTTGGTATGTAGAGAGCTCAGATGGTGTTTTACACAATCAATGACTTATTATGCAAATCAGGAGCTAATCTGCATAACTAGTAAATCCAAGTACCTTTCTCAATGGGCCATGTGACAGTGTTCCCGAAACAGGTCAACAGAGGGCCTTGCCTAGATGTATAAATAAACGAATTGGGCACATAAATAAACAGTTGGGACAGTCTCACTACACTCCAAGCAGATATGTGGGTCCGGTTGGTTTTTAACGTGTTCAGTTTAGCCATTTGTGTCCAACACACGGTTGGAGACATAACGGAAAGGGGACAAAATAGAAAGCCTGACAAAAGCACCTAAAAACATGTCAAAAACCAGCACTCCTCTGCTCAGAGAGTACACTGCACCAAAAGTGCACCACTGCTAGGTATTACCTAGCACCGTATGAACAAGTTACATGTATGTCTTGCAAAATGTGTATGATATGGAGTAAAGATTTAATTTATTCATATATATTGACTTTACCATTTAATCATAACTTTCAATAGTTTTGATGACCAGTTATAACATATATCAGCACACTATACACATATACTAGTCCTGTACCACCTAATGATTTTTATCCCTATCTAGACTGGCCTCATTCTCCCCAAATCGTAACTTTCAAACGGTATGGTGTATGATCAAATTTGCTTGGGGTGATAAGCATGTAAATATTAATCACTCTCCTTAATAAGCCTTGATTATTTGGCGAAGATAATGTGTTCGTGGCATGTTTTCTATCATATTCTGTACGTGTTCCTAACTAAAGGACGTCATGTTGTCTATTCGCAGGTAGCTTTCGTTTGCGAATCGCCCACAGCTATAGAAAGGAACCAAGTAGTTGGAAGCAATTAGAAGTTATTATCTATTGTGTGTCTCCACCTAGATTGGGCGGGAACGATCTGTATAGTATTCAACTGTGATGATTTTTAACACTCGAGGGAAATGTAACTACGTCGGTGTCTGTGAAACACGGTATGCTAAAAGTTAAAGGCACAGAAGTATATAAATTTCGTACCATAATGTACTACATAGTCTTTATATATATATAAATGTAGAGTAGACTTGTTGTTGTCGTATAATGTATCAGATACCATTGTTGAGCAATCAAGTCATCATTATCCATGCATTATTGGCCAAAATTCTCCTGCATGCTAGATCGAACACAATTATGTTTTGCGTGTGTTAAACTGTCTTATCAGGACATCATATTGTGCATTCGCAGGTAACAGTATTGAAAATAGATTGTGAAATATCAAGTACTGTTCATTTATGAAACGCCCACAGCTTGATAAAGGAGCCAGAGACTTGGAAGCAATAGAAAAACAATTCCTCTATTGTGTGTCTCCACTCAGGTTGGGCGGGTCCGGTCTGGCTTTCATTCATGTGAAAACAAATGAAAATGAGGTTCCTCTGTCGGTGTTCTATGGACATGGCGCCGGCAGACCATGCAAAAGTTATAACAGCTTTCTTTTCTAGAAGAATTAGAGATAGTCGTTGCTTTCAAAATCCAGTCTCTTGCACGTTCTGCAATAAACATGTATCATAGGCCAATCTTTTCTTGCTGATTCTATTTTGTACCTGTCCTTAACTCTGGTATCAATGACGTCATATCATATGTTCGTGAGTAGCTGTATTTCTAGGATACCTTATGACAAATTTAGTACTGTTCTTTAGTGAATCGCCAAATCTTCCATAAGTAACAAAGGAACCAGGGACTTGGAAGCAATAGGACGGTGTTTTCTATCGTGGTCTCCGTTCAAGTTGGGCGGTCCGGTCTGGCTTGTGTACACGTTACGTGCGGTGTTCTGTAAACGTGGCAGACTATGCAAAAGTTTGAACAGTTTTTTTGTACATCATGAAATAGTAATTGCTTTCCACCAAATGAACATTACACGCACACTGTGCCGCTTATGGTGACCAGAACGTTTTTTCTATTATATCTTTAACGTGTTCTAAACTCAATAACGTCAAATTGTCCACAGGTAGCATATGAATAATTTAGTATTGTTTGTTTTTTTGCGAATCGCTTACAGCTACACAAAGGAACCAGCGACTTTGAAGCAATTTTAAGGTATTATCTTTTGTGTCTCCACCCAGGTTGGGCGGGTTTCTTCTGCATAGTGTACAGCGTGATGATTTATAACTCCCACAGGAAAAGGAACTAGAGGTTCACGAACACATACCTTCGCCAAGTAATCAATGCTTATTCTGGACAGTGCCTTTATTCAATACTAAAAACACATATGTTATGGTTGATCAGAAATAGTATAGGTGTCTAAACGCTAGAGTGTTGATTTATGTTACAACTGGTCATGAAAAAATTGTAGTATGACTCTTGTAAATATGTGTACGTTGATATCATATGGACCACAAAGGATTTATATTGCACGATGTTGTTAGTTGACAGTAATGATGAAATGGTACAGTAACTGAATATATATATGGATAGGATAAATCTTTATGACATATTATATGTTCGAGGAGGCCTCAAGCACGTTACAACAGTCTCAATCCTCAGATGATGATGATGATGATGATGATGGTTTATTTCATTGAAAAATAATTTAACTTCTTACAATTATCTACAATCAATATGGATGATGGGTACATACTTGTTGTAATATTACAACCTGAATAATAATAATAATTCTAATAATAATGATAATTGCATAATTGATGTCTGTGGATATCTCTATCTCTTCTTCAGATGCATATGTCACATGTTTGAGAGTCATAATATTAAAATGCATCGGTTTTATAAACTTTTCTCATTAATTACACAAATTAGCTCATGATGTGAATAATCAGCATTCAATTATGTATATCATCCACCAAGCTTTCTACATACGATAAATCATGACGATCCGCCAACCCCTTCTCTAGTTATTCGCCTCCAATAGTACATGTAACAACAAAGGCACCCACTGCATTTCCAAACAAGCCGCTAGGGAGCCCAAATTTGCACCACTTATCCCCTGCCCCATGAGCTATTTACTACTTGTAGTCAGAAAGCACGAACCTGGTGTCTCTAGAAAATTTGACCTCAAACTGAAGTGTCTTAGGTACCCGCTAGAAGGCCCATAATCAAACTTGTCCTTCCTCTTCAAAACCATTACCCATGCATCCACTAAATATCATACACAACTATTAACAGGTTATCGAGTTACATACATACAAACACACACACACATAGCCCGCCGCAGTACTGTAGGAAAATGCCAGGTGAACTATTTTCAGAAACGTTAGCAGGTGAGATTACCTGGTTGTGTAAAAAGAATCTCGTATATCCTATATTCTACCAACCTGATGAAATCATTTTTGGACGCGAGGTGAACCTTTTTTAAACATGATCTTTTTACCTTCAACCGCTATCCATCTACCAAAAATCATAAAGATCCATCGACAGTTTCTCGAATTAAACTTTTGACATACATACATACAGACCCATCTCACAGCTGGAGCAACTATAATAAAAACATAACCTTCTCGGCGAAAGGTAATTATCGCAATACTGTAACATAGCTTACATCTGTCTGCAATAATATATGCATATTTCAATACATAGATTTCCGTTTTGCATGCATATTTGTGGCTTTTAGATCAACTTGATAGATATCAAGATCATCATGGATAAAAGACACTGAACTAGAACAAAAAATGTTCTTCTTGGAAGAGGTTTTCGGACTCAAATAAAGGCAAGTAGAGCTGCCAGGCGTTATCAATAACAAATGATATCGATCAATTTTGGCGCCAGTGCATTTTAAATACTAGTAGTACTTTACAGTCAAATGTATTGGAAAAGTGAAATATTCTGCTCGACATACATATTTATTGTGCTACAGTACGTACAGTTTGTATAGTTTAAAGATAGATATTTCACATTAGCAACACAAAAACATAGACTTCAAATGTGGCCCTTTTATTATCACTGTAAAGTAGATTTCAACTCAGGCAGAAGTAATGGGTGCTTATTTAAGTCTCAACGATACAGTAAAAATCTTTTTAAAAATCAAATTCGGTCAGATGGCCAACGTTGCAACACTGGTGCACACGATGTACTTTTGGTTTTACTGGACAAACCGTTATTACTATTATTATCATGCTACAAATGATCGAAAATAATGCGTGCGCATGCTACAATTGCAAAAAAATGCTTTTGTTCATAAAAAGCACTTAAAAGAGTTGCTCGTCCTGAAAAGAAAGCAAAGGGGTTTTTTTATCTACATTTAACACGCGTTGTAAAACCAGCTAAGCGTGGCTTGTTTCTGACAATGATTGAAACTGTTGCCAATTGTAAAGAATCTATCGGTCCCTATGTAAGGCTGCAGGTTGGGCTGATTCCGCAATAATCTCTCTGTGATTGCTTCATGGTCGTACAAAGAACCCTCTTCACATTGCAGACCATCTATGATGATAACGGTGGGCACTAGAACAAATGATGAAATAAGATGTTAAGTAATTGTTGCGCATGTGTCTTACATGTAGAAACAATTTTGTATGTGTTAAAGCGGGTATAAATACTGTACCTTACTAGATGGAATTTTACTGTACCTTACTAGATGGAATTTTATATCATCAGTGAGAAATATTTCACAGAATTGTGACTATATCATTCCTTTAAGCTTTTCATTTGGGATATTTTTTTCGCAAGGACGAAAACAGCAACGAAAAACACATCGATCATTTAAAATGGGTAACGGTACTATATTACCTTTCTTTTGCTCTGTCCATTCCAACATGGCCGACATTTCGTCTGGCTCATCGGTTGAGCGGAGTATCAAACGTTCTGAATTATTCCCACAGCACATGGCCAGTTTCACTGTCGGGTCTTTCTGGATTTCTCTTGTTTTGACATGATGGGTGGTGATGACGATTCCATTCGCTTTCAGGTCTGTTTCACTCAGAAGATTTTTCATCAATTGTTCCACTTTACGGAGTGTTTTCGTGTTTAAACCAAAAATGCAGAGCTCGTTCTGCAACAGACAGAAATTGGAAATAACTTTATAAAACTTGCATGTCAGTCGTGATATTTCTCATGCAACAATATTCAAACGGGGGGCATAGTGTACTTGATTGGAAGCTTTGTGTCCACCTTCTTTATTTGAGAAATATTATATACAGAACCAGGCCATAGGGCCCGGGGGGCAGAAAACAAGGGAAACAAATTTGCTTGCTGGCAAACACTAGTCATGAAGTAAATATTTGAATAGCTTATAATAAGTAGAGTAAGGTCTAGAAATACA
Source organism: Branchiostoma lanceolatum (assembly GCF_035083965.1). NCBI lineage: Eukaryota > Metazoa > Chordata > Leptocardii > Amphioxiformes > Branchiostomatidae > Branchiostoma > Branchiostoma lanceolatum. The sequence continues at coordinate 11,471,205 of NC_089731.1, forward strand.
ACAGTACTATACAAGTGAACAGCTGAAATGTAGAGATAATTTATCAAAGATAAGCTGAACCTTTCTTACCTTTTGTGGCGGGCGTATCACTGACGATATCCACGTCTGCAATTTACGTATTGGGGGGTATAATTTCGCTCTGTAGCGCCAACCGATGACACAGGTTATACAAAGAATGACGACTAGGGGATCTTTGGCGAAATTTAATAGATAATTAAATGTTGACGACGTTACCGGATGTACTTTCTTCGTCTGAAAACGATGAAAGATTCGTTACTACAATTTTCACATATCAACTAGATATAATAAAATTGAAACTAAAATATAGATCTAATCAATTTACTGATAAGATTTGCCTAAATGGTTTCCACGATTTCTCTTATAAGGGAATGTAAATGTTGCCAATATTTTTAATTTGTCATTTTTGTCGATATCCTTAGACGAGTACAATTTCACTGATGAAAGATGAATCTGCATGATAAATCACTACTTATGATACATTATGAATGTAGACAGCGATCGCGCTGCGATCTAGTTTGAATTTGCGTAAACCTTGAGAGATCATAATTGGAATATCGTGCAAAATGTAAATGTATGACTGAAAAGACAACAAATCATAAAAGCGAAAAAAGATTGTTTTTTATCTATGATATCCTATGAGCGATATGTCAAAGTTTTGTTCTCAGTTCTGTCGTAACGGGGTCAGAGAAAGGGGGTGTTACTAAAAATTATTACTCCAATTTTTGGCACAGCCGAGCTCTTTTAGCCCTGGTTTATAATCAAGAAGGACAAGCACAAATTGCTCAACATCCAGTATTCGAATGTTGATAAAATGTCTGCATCAGTGGTCAATTATCAATACCAAAAGGTGTAATCGCTTACCAGTAGCGTGCCGTTTGCCTTTTGTTCAATCCAGTCGTCCAACACCATGCCTGCTTATGTACTGATTATTACTCTGCTCTGCTTCACATCTAGAAGAAATAACAATTTGTTGTACGTACGAGTGGTCTTAGTTACTATCGTCTACATGCGAGCACATGACGTTCCATCAGAAGAAATAAAGCATTTTACTGGAAGTATTGCACCATCGTATACGTACATTTGAAAGAGCTGCATTTCATTTCTGTCTTAATAGTTGACGCTACTTAGACTTGTATATGGTCGTTTCACAGCCCGATTTACACGCATGAGCTTGCTTTTCACTTACCGTCATTACATAATAAATACAGGTCTTCTGTGTGCTCGAATTTTTGCCGACTCATGTCTTGCTCCACGCCACAGTTCAGAGGTCAAAGTTCGTGATTGTTTTGGACAGCCGCTAGCTAGGCAAGTGAACAATTGTGCGGAGACTATTAAACTTCACAGTTTCGTGCATATGGCCATTCCGCGCGGACGGTTCCTTAGTAGTCAGGGAATGTATTTTGAACATATGACAATTCCGCCTGTCAAAAAGCGAAATGCTAACAGTGGTATTCTCGGATGAGGTCCCAACTCACGGAAGGACCTGTTTTCTCGATAGACTGAAAAGCTTCGGTTACTATATTGAAGAAGGCCCAACAGAGATTGAAGTGAGTGTAGATAGATTAAAGGTTTTAAATTTAAAACGCACTCGCTCTTACAACTATTATCACCTTACAGAAAGCTCAGGAAATGAATATAGGTTCGGGGACGGTCTGGTAGTATTTGACGATGATGAATATGACGCTAGTTTTGGCGAAAAAGTAATGGCACGTTTTCCAGACACCGACCAAATAGCTATTCTTAAGAGATCCTTGTTGGATCGCATGGTGGATGGCACAAATCTAGAAGGTCCACGCTTTCTCGAGGGATATGTCCGTATCAACTCAGAGGGATTTTGTAGACTGCTGTTGAATGCTTTAGATAATGGTGAGCATATGTGTGCGTTTCAACTTATGAATAGATTAACAACATTCTTAAGATTTGTCAACGCTTGATTGGATTAATCTATTTTTTACCATGTTATCGATATCTCTCACATTCCATTTATCGCCATTACTACGCCTTGAGTGATGTTTAACCGACAGCTCAGCGTAGCTTACAATTGATTGACCGCGTTAGTTCGCGAGTACATCATATGAAATGTATCCCCTTATTCATCAATTTATCATGAATAGATGATATGAAAATATCCTACCTAATAATTTTCCTTCGTAAAGTGAGCTTTTCGCGTTTTATATTTCTTGTGTTGTTTCTAGAGAGTACAATGTGAGTCTGCAAAGTCAAGCTAATTGTATACTTCTAATATTGATTTACTAACACAGGAAATAAATTGTATATCTGAAATAGTTTGAAAGTAGTGATTTTGTAACAAGGTCGTCTTCTACAATTGTGAATAAACATTGTTTATTTATTTTTATGTCCATGTGCAGACGCAGATGAAGTCGAAAGGATTGAGAAGGTAACCGTCATGCATATTTCACCATGCTAATATCGCTGGTATTATGGAACTATAATATGCACTCAACTACTTCATAACTATACAGAGGTAGACAATACAGACTAATTAACACCTATTTCATGGGGGCCATAGCCCAAATCTACCATTTGGAAAATGCTGCAAATTGTTAATTATATATGAGATACATATAGCCAGCATTCCTATTTTCCCACTATAATTGGTCAAGGAATATTTTCAGTTATCATATTGATAGCAGTAGAGTCTCATCCGGATTACCTTGTAACTATAATTGTTGTCTTTTGTTCTAACATAGTCGAAACCTTTCTAACAATCTTACTGAGGTAAATAACTGTTTGGAACAATTTCTAACACTTATGTGATGTTTTATATATTTACCTTCGCCGAGAAGGTTATGCAGAGGGTAGCGTTTGTATGTGTGTGTGTGTGTGTGTGTAATGTACAGCATAACTCGAGAAGGCTTGGATGGATTGTCTTGATATTTGGTAGGTAGGTAGGTCTTGATGAGACTAGGAAATGATTAGATTTTGGGTCCCCTAGCGGCTTGTTACGGTACTGCAGCGCAACTTCCTGTTCTGATATCTCGTGTTCTGGACATGCTATGAAACTGATTTTTGAGTGGTAGATAGCTCTATGGGCAGAGAGTAAGTGGTACGGGTTTGGGCCCCCTAGCGGCTTTTTTGGAACTGCAGGAGCAGGTTTTGGTTCAGACTTTGAAAGGGAATAACTCAAGAAGGGCTTGATGGATGGTCATGAATTTTGGTAAGTAGATAGCTTGAGTGATGACGTACATGATTAGATACTTATTATGTAAATCATTATCTAATTTGCATAATTAATGAGGAAAGTTTATACAACCGCCAAATTCCACGATAGGACTCTCAAACATGTGACATATGTAACTGAAGAAGAGAGAAATATTAATAGATATCAATTATGCAAATGAAGACCTCATTTGCATAGTTAATGAGAAAATACTATAACTCAAGATGGGCTAAATGGATGTTAATGATTTCTGGTATGTAGATAGCTTACGTGATGCTTTGTCTGATTGGACGATAATTATGCAAATCAGATTCTAATTTGCATAATTAATGAGACAATTTTAAAAACCCGCTGTTTTCCATGATATGACTATTGAAATATGTGACATTTGTTACTGAGGAATTTTGATAGATAAAAAATATGCAAATGTAGGCCTAATTTGCATAATTAATGAGAAACTACTATAGTTCCATACAGGTAAATGATGCCAATTTCATACTTGTGTCACTTGGAAGTTATGTGAATGTGAACATCGTTGAATCAAATTATGCTAATAAGGACCTCATTTGCATAATTCATGTTAAATGTTACTTTGTTAGCATAACCTTCTTTGTTAAGCTCATACTTTTGTTTTTTGGGTGAAGAAGATCAACTGGTATGATTTATAATTGATGAGAAACACTCCTGATACGTCAGTCAAAAAGGTTAAAATCATTTGGCGAAGGTATGAGGTCGTGGAATTCTAGTTCCTACTGTGTTCATGTTAGAAATATTCTTGACATCGAACACGTTATATACATTAGTTTCTGAATTGTTGCAACATAGATCCATCCTTTCTACCAACCAACATGTTCCAACATTTAAGATATTTGTGTATATAGACCAGTGGGCTGGGAAGAGGTCAATTCACACGTCTCTTTTAAGTATAGGGAATTATGCCTGGATACCATGCAAAGACAGCTTCCTACAAAAAAGCCACCAGTGTCCAGCTATGAAATTTAATAACTATACAGAGGTAGACAATACAGACTAATTAACACCTATTTCATGGGGGCAATAGCCCAAATTTACCATTTGGAAAATGCTGCACATTGTTCCAGCTTGTTTCAACAGTGAAAATCAGATAGATGCTTGAAAACTGTTCTAAGTGAAGACTTATTTGTGCAGTTACTTTTAAAACGTTTTCAACATATATATATATTAATTCAATCATGTTCATACTTTAATTTTTAATTGTTTAAACAATTTAGAACTATTATGACAGAGTTTTTTTAATCTAAAATGGCTCAAACTTACTACAAATATCATCTGAAAACCCCAAACTTACTACAAATATCATCTGAAAACCCTCTCGGTGACTTGAAATTGATTATTTTGATAGGTTTTAGATAATCTATACGTTTTACATGTCTATAGTGTTTTTTGTGTTAATACGTACGTGATACGACACTTTTGATATTCTTCTATATCATTGGAACATGTTATATTTCAAGGTACAGAATACCTTGCGCTGAATTTCAGACCATGTACCACATCTTTCCGATCCCGGTGTGTTCTTTCCATTGTCCACCATCTTAACAATGTCTGTTTTAAATTTCAACTGAATTCAAAACGGCGGTTAAAACACATCATGGTCAAAAAACAGTGTGTTTTTTTCATCATGTTAACACTCATATTCTTTTGTCTGTAGCCAGAGGTGTATGTCACGTCAAGCTACCGACAGACCCTGGATTGGATGGTCCCTATCGTAGAGGGAGTCTTACATAAAATCAATGAAGGCAGTGAGAATGACATTCAAAATACATTAACAGAACAAGTCGAGATCAAACGTTTTGACATATCTACACGGAGATGTGTCATCCGTTTGAAACAACAGCTAACACATAGGTCAGCGGTAATCTGCTGTGTGAACAGCAGTGAACGGATGATCATACTGTCCGCAGAACCAAGCGAGGCATCAGAAGTCGTATCCGCAGTGAAAGAAAAATGTGGAAAAGACGGTAAGAATAGAGTTAGATTTTATATTTAGGACCATAGCCGGCAAACAAGGCTTTACTGTCTCTGCTTTGTGAATATGGATTTTAAATGCTGAAAACATGGAATTTAAACCGCAGCAGCGAGAAGAGTGATAGTAAAAAAGACAGCCACTGATTATTTGTCTTCTCTATTGCCAGGTATTATGATAGTTCTTTGTGGGGACGAGAACATAGAGAGTGGACTATACAACACTTCCGTTTTCAATGACAGTTTCTTGCGTAATCAGCCTCTGCTACATGAATTGGCTTCTCCCATGGACCCATTGCTATCGCGTTTCCTCAGCATCGGAAGAGACTTTAACTTTGAACAAAGGGACCACCTTGAACAGTGGATTCTGCAGCAAATACGCACAAAAAAGGCAAAACAAAGCGAGACAACTACGGCTGAAGGAAAAATCGCAGAGGACACATGGTACAGTTCATCTTGCATGTGACCTAACTAATATGTATGTGACATATACAGTGAAATATATATATATAATACATAGCTTAAATATAGATAGTAGACAAAGCTAATTCAGTAGAGTCAACTTCTCCTCGCTTCTTTGTACATAACATTGTGTAGATGTATGAACAGATCATGTTTCTTGTACGATTGTTGTGTAGACGCAACAAAAATATAATTTTTTCGTTGCGTTTGAATATTTTTACAGTACAGTTCTTTCTTTATCGTAAAGTTTACTATTTCACGTGAGTGAAATATCGCTCATCTTCTATTTGATTTAAGTCACAATATTGGCAAAGTCTATGTTTAAGAAGCGTGCGGTTGTCCCTTTCCGTTTCAATATATAATTTGTAACAACTAATCCGGAATTTAGTGACAGCCACTCTATGCTGTATGTTGCTAATTGATAGATACTCTTCTTCATTACATAGGGACTTGCTCTGATATTTACCTCTATTATCATAATGTAGATTTCGGCTGATACCAATGCTTGAAAGAATGTGGCAAAGTTCGACCTTAAGACTGTCAGGGACCCATAATCAATTTGAATGAAACAAAATAAAAGCGTCTGTTGTACGAGCCCTTAGGTTAAAGAAGGTGGCATGGTGTAATTTATTTCATACTGAAAAGCATTCATAGTCACAAAGGTCTGATTAACTGTGTTGATTAGCCTCCTTCAGCAAGACTTTGACATTTTAACTCGCTAATAAGTGCTGACTTTTTGAAAGTCAGGAAAATCTTGAGAATTTATTTGTCGGTGAGCTCTTTGAATCCAGGTCTGTGTGTCAAATTAGAGCCATTTATTATATCTTTGATGTTTAAATTGCCCCTCCCAGAACTGGGAACACAAACACTCCACTAAATGGGCCGGAATAAATTAAAACCCAATGTGAAAACTGTCACAGGCAGTATTGTTTGTCAGTGATTTAAGGTCATATTAACAAGTTTTATTCTAGCTAGTATGTACCTTTCTCACCGCTTGTACGTCATGAGCAAATATTTACACACATGAGTGAAAACCTTCTCTTTGCCAAGCTATAGTGATAAAAATGTAAGGCAATGGCACCAAGCCGACTACTGGGGACTAGATTTTGAAAGACCTTGTACAATGGTATTTTTTTTCTATTCCCAAATTGAAGCAACAGGGCTGCGTCGGTTAAGATGTAGTAATATCTTGTTGGAAAAATGCATCTGAGAATGGGATGTGTATACCATGTAGTGCTTTTGTGATGCTTTGTATTTTAAGTGAGTATTTTGAATGATATCAAGAATGTATCAGTTTTGATGTGACAATAAAACATCTTCATTAAACAAAATAATTAATGTGGTGCATTCCAAAACTGCACGAAAACAAATACATCTAGTATTGAGTTACGTTACCAGACTGAGTGTAAAATGGTATCGAGTACAGGCACAATCAACGGCAGTAAAAACGGAAGAGTTGTTTTTGCTAAATATGTTTTCGACGAAAACTTCCTCTGCAGGTAAATCTTGTCGTCATTGACAGCAAAACATCAGCCAGACTATTTACCAAAGTCTAGACATATAATCCTATTCCCTTACCCTTCGTGTTACAGGTCACATAATAACTGAAGGCTAGCCATGACTCAGTCCCACCTGAGTTATCTCGTATTGTGACTAAAAGGTCGCCTTTTATCTTTGGATATGTGTATTTTGTAATGGTACCGTGCCAACACGAACCTACCCATGAGTTAACCCAAACATCGTCTGTTTGCTAACATCTCTTTTCCTTTGCCGAATTCTCTCCCCCACCAATCATTATAGCGGCGAGAAGCAGTACTCCAGTCAGAAGCTCCGAAGAAGTTGTCTGACTGACACCAAACCGTCAGCAGGTGAGAAGTGACTGGTTGTGGAAAAAGAAAAGTACACTGTCCAAACATCTCAACTTCGTATATATATCATCATAATCCATCCAGAGGTTCTTGAGTTATTCTGACTACAAAAATCATGAAACACAAACCAACACACAGACACACAGACACACACACAGACACGCCCAAAAGTGTCTCCATTTCCAATGGAGGTAAAAATATGCAGCAGGTCTTAAGTATTTATCAGTTTTGCATGTTTCTCTGCTAGTTTCAAAGATTACAAATATGTGCTTGTATTTGCGGCTAAAAAACACTTTAACACTTTGTGTACAGTTATTATGAATTCATTGCGATAAAAGTGTGCAATGACCTATCGTCTGTCAAACTAGAAAAAGGTATCAGCTGACCTAAGTGGACCCCAACAATGAGAATCCGATATGTCGGGCAGACATTCCCTCTCATCTTGGAACGAGAGGTGTAACATGAAACTGATAAATACTTAACACTTGCTGCATATTTTTGTATTCATAATTTCATAGAAAATGTGTCCAGAGCGTCACAAAAAGTTCTTGACCCGTGTACACTGCATATTAGACTTGGCCGGATGAGTTCGGATGAGTTCGGGTGAGGTATTTAGGCATACCGGATGGAGGACTCCTCGGAGTGTCATTTTGATTGCACACTATACAAAAATTAAAGAAATTGTTTTGTTGTTGATTGCACACTATACAACACTGATAGAAATGTTCATTTTGTTCTTGATTGTGCACTAAACAAAACTGAGAGAAATATTCTCATTAATTGTATTCTAGATACGTTTCCTACTTTTTAGCGAAGCCTTGGGGGCGAGCTTAATAGTATATTTTACGCCAGATTTGCAAGAATTCCCAGAATTCCACAGGAATTTCAGGAATCCGTCCGGCCAACTCTGTGGATGCCCTCCTGTCACTTGATACCGCATTAGCACGTCTGGCATCTAGGCACTCAGCTGTCGATGACAGATGACCTACATTTACGTAGTGTCCGATTTCGTACTGTCGGGAGTGTGTCAGGGAGTTCACCGAATCTAGTATTCTAGGTTTGAAAAGGGTTTGCACATTCCAGTTGATCTATTATCACCGGAACGTGCTGAGCATCATGCCTCCCACCAAGAAACCTCTGTGAAAACCAAAACTTGCTGAGATCCAAGCATATAAAGAAAGGCAAAGTTTTAAACGGAACGATAAATATTGGGTTACTGCTTGGGCAGTCTACACTGAACGCCTTGCGGGGAGGCGTGTGGTGTCGGAAAACAACAGTAGCTCCTCGAAAACACATCCTACAGAGCTAGAATAACAACCAAAACGATCAGAGGAGCCCCAGCAAACCGATTTTCTAAACTTCCGGCCTAGTTTCTCACTCCACCTATCCAACAATGCCAGAGAAAAAAGACACTACAACGGGAGTGTACTCCGGCCTTTCCATATATGCTAGGAACTCCTCGAGTTACATGGTGCCTTTCTATATCTGCTTGGCAGATGCCTTTCTGATTTCTAAGTGCGTTTTGCACAATATGATGGCAGAACTTAAGATCTAGAGAGCTACGTTGGTACTTTCCTTACAGTGAAGTAAGATCAATCTAGACACCTTCGCTATGGCAATAATTTTTAATTGCCACACTTATTGATATTTAAACAGTACAGAAAAAAATTGTATTCCTTATGGAACTAGAAAAACCATGTATTGTAGACTCCATATGCTCATACAACTGCAACTGTCTTAACAAGCGAGAATAAACTGAACTTGTACATAATAGTATTAATCATTCTTTAGATGTAGTAAGATAATACGTTTTTTTACATCGCTGTAAGTATACCACTAATTCATCATGACCTGTACCTAGCTTGTAAGAGCAAAACCGCACAATAGAGGTCTTTATGTTTACGTAGTGAGACGAAGGAAGCAATATCTTGTCAGTGGTTCACCATGACGTCATATTAAAACTGTCAGGTCCAGTATCTGATACTGTCGTGAATTTCTTGTGATAAGCCACAAAACGGCTATTTCGTTCGTCGTGATTGAATGGCTTAAAATTCGATGACCCGAATGAAATGTATGGAACATTCAAATTCGCTCATGGATCAAAAGCAAACCCCCGACTTGGTTTGCTTGCCTTTTTATGGCGTTTTGTACGTTGTAATTATGTACGGCGTCTTCCTATTGGGGTGCACTAGCTCGCTATGTGGTAAACATCACACAACACACCAACTAATGAAATATAAGCAAAAGATCTAGATTTCAAAGCCACACACATGGTGGGGTATTGCAAACGGTTTAAGAACTTAACAAATCATAATCATATACTCAATCACTGTTTCACAAGACTAGATACAAATGTCACAAACTACGTGTTCTTTTTGGGGTTCTGTTTGACAGCCAGGTACTTAATAAGCGCCATGGCGTCGGCCTGAAGAACTGAGATATCAAATGGTGACTTTGGAATTTGGTAAATGCTGACTGAAAGGTCATAAGGCGTTCTTTGTCAGCGAATTCTTTTAGCCTTGATTGGTTTGTCAAGACTGACTTGCTTATCACGGCTTTGTTGTACAAGTTGTCACTCTTAGAGTCAGGAACCCCAACAACCGCTATCAGTACATCACCTGAGTTGGGTGAAAACAATGGACGAAGAATATGTCAAATACTGGTACACGGTGATATTGCATGTATGACAAATACTACAATCGATTTATACGTGTTATCTTTTCTTTCCCACAATTGTTCAGGCAGTCAAGCAAACACTCAGGGATATGGACAAAAAATAACCTCTTAATAATCTTATATGATCATGATTCAGCAACTGCCAGGATTGCACTTTGCATCGTTTAAGCGCCAAAGTAAACTATCATGGCGGAACTTGAGCAAAATGTCCTTGTACAAGTTAAATACGAATATAGAATTCTAGTTGCTTGAATACAAATACATTTTACATTTCATAGTTGATAGTTTTTTTATACATACGTAGTCTCCCTTCAGCTCGATGTACAACATCTGAGAGTTCGTCTGGTTCCGTGTCAGACAGGAGAATGAGGCGCTCACTGGCGTCCGCACACGCCATAATGTACTGAGCACCGCCAAAGTCAGCCGACTTCAGGTCCCGCCTGGATGTGACATGGTAACATTCAACCGCCATGTCCACCCCAGAGGATGTCAACAGATCCTCCAACAAGGCTTGTACCTTCCGAATCGTCCGTGTGTTGCAGCCGGTCACACAGATCTTCCTCTGTCAAAATAAAGTTTTAACTTTATTTTTGTTTTCCTCAAAAGGCATGAAATACCACTGGGCTCATGGCACATGAAATTGCAGTTTTCTTCTAAAACACTATATAATCTCCTTACTTTATTCCCATCTGTGTGGGCAACAAAAATGAGTAATTCCAAAGTACTAGTCTTTGTTCGTATACTTGTCAGTGAAACGAATATTTCTTACCTGGTGGTTAAAAACTTGCTGGATGATGTATTTTAGGGCGTCATGGATGACTGGATGTGTTACTGACTTAAAGGTGAAGTACACAAGAATAAGAGCTTCTAAAACCAATGGCGACAATATACGTAGCAACAAATATGACAGTTTAACAACTTTGGATACTAGCTGGCATATAGTCCGCCAAAAGTTAGCCATGCTCGAGGAAAGATCTCGAGAAATACAAGAGCATGCCCTGTAGCAAGTGATTATGGAATGAAAGTTAGGCAAGAACGTTAACCTAGAGTGGAAATAATGGTTTGCATTTGCTTACAAGTACATTTTGCCTAACTGACCAAAACCCTGTGAAAAAGCTCAAATTTTCTGAAAGACCTGGTCTTTTTGATAAGACTAGGGATAGGTCCCATCTATCATATAGAATATTTCCTTGGAAAGTGTCAGTGCAAAAGACAATCGCATATTTTGCTTTCTTATTTCACCCCAACTATGCAGAAATGTACATACCAAACTTTGGTTACCCCCTGACTTTCAATGGAACCGCCTACACTTGTTGTACCCACAATGCTAAGTGAATATCAGGGCAAAGGTCATCCTGTGTTTTCACTACAACCCGACAAGAAAACATCATATTTCTTAAAACTGCAAAGTCCAGAGCTTTGTTAAAGATCTTGGTAAGTCGACTTAGACCCTAGATAAGACAGCTGACAGGTAGGTGTGTCTGTTTGTGTGTGTTTCTTGGTTTAGGACGAAGTCGTGTCAAAAGGGGGAGGGGGGCATAATTTGTTACAAACTGCGTGGTCAGGATCACGATTTTTTGTTTCCGGATGTTTGTACCTATATATTGTCGTTCATTGCCTGGACTATACCTCCTCTTTTGTATTGTGTAATGGCTATGAAACTCTTCAATCAATAGCTATAGAAGTAAAATAATTTGGCCCTTGTTTCTGAGACAAACCCCACTTCCTTACGGCACACTTCCGTTCTGAATTCCGGTGGTTCCTGGGCCAAAGCTCACACGTTGTATATAGTTGATATACAACCGCTCGCTGTTTCTCAGTGTTTAGTTGTAGTCCTATTATTTTACTAGACAGGGTCTTCAGGTCTCTAGGTTCCACTGTGCAGCAAATATACAGATGTAACCGGCTCCTTACTGGGCGCCCAGTACGGAACCCGTGGAGAAAATGCCGCCGATACTCGGCCCCCAGCACGGAAGGAAGTTCCGTACAAGAATTCCAGTACGGAACGGCTTTATTCCAAGGTTTACTAAGGTTGACTAAGCCCTGAAAATAACGTTAGACGCTCGTTAGAGTCTCAGCACTCGATTTCCAGTCCTGACAGGAGGGTTCCCAGTACTGAAGCTGCCCAGTACAGGAAGTCCAGTACTGAGAAAGTCTCAGTACTGGAGCTCCTGTTCTGTCGACCACTTCCATACTGGTTGTCCAGTTCTGACAAAGGAGGCAGTTACATTTGTATATTTGCCACTGTGCATGTTTAAGTTCAGTTGCTTCAAGTTTTGTCCTGGGTTGATAGCAATTGTACAGGTACCCTATAACCTCCTTGGTACATGTATTTCTCTAGTGCTATGATACATTTACTTGTATGTGACGAGAATATGAATTTCATCCAGGAAAGAGAGAGAGAGAAAACTGAGATTGACTCATTGAGTGGACACTTGGATAGAATATCCTGTACCCAGATGTACCTGTGAAATATTCACATGTTGCATGCTGTGTTGCACCAGAAATTAAAAACTGTCTCTTATATCTATTTCAGCTGTTCCCATTACCCGAGTCATATCTCTTTACAATGGAGGTGTCTTACAGCTGCCCAGACTGCACCTTCACTGCCAACAGGGACCTTGTACTGCAGGTGCTCAAGCATTTCTTCAACTGTACATCCTTCAGGTGCATCCAGGATATCACCTGCGGCCACAGCCTTGGACCCTCCACATCTAGTCCCCAAACACAACAAGAAAACAACAACAGCACACAGAACAACAGCTGCCATGGTGGCAAGTCAACAATAGAAACGAGAGATTCGTCTGTTCATTCAGGATTTGTTGCAAGAAATGTTTCCTCAGAAAATACCACCAGCCTCTACAGTCCGCATAGCAACACTAGTACTACTAGTAGTAGTAGAACTACCAATGACTTCATATTCCAGTCAGTCAATAGCAATAGGTCCAACGTAGGAGAGAATTTCACTAACAAGGACGCTTCTCCAATGGACGTATTAGAACATTGTTCTGAAGAAATCTTAGATGAACAGTTTAGCACAGATACTAGCATAGAAAACATGCAGTCAGAAACTGGTAGAGATGTAACACGGAATAGTCAAGACAAACAGACTGTCCCTTGTAAGGTTGAAAGCTACTTTTCTCTCAAGCCTGACTACAATGCCCCTTCTATAGCATGCCCTTCACGGGAAAGTATTGCATCCGAAAAAAATGACTATGGATCAACAGCAGTGTCAACTCAGGGCCTGAGTATTGCAAGGTTTCATGACTCTGTTCCTACAGACACAGCTAGATGTGACACACTGATGCAAGTGAAAATCAAAGTAGAACCAAACAGTGATGAGTATGACCACTACAGCACAGGGTTACTAGGAGGTAGCTCGACAGAGGGACTGCAAAGACAGAACTCTCCCCTGACAGCGGTGCCTTCCATCCCATCTGCTGTGGGTAGCAGCTGCTGGGACAGTATTCAGCAGCTACATAGGGACACAGTCCACCCAGATGCTCCAACAGGTGTCGCAGGTGGAGGTGTGTCAGCCAACTCTCAGGTGCTGCACAGTGGCCAACAGGTGTGTTTTTGACTTAGACTCTGGCTATACACACTTAATTTATCCAGATAGTTTGTATGGCTGTTAATGCAAATATTTTTCTTACTTACTGTCTGTTGTCATTGAACATCAATATTCATCAACAACAATTGAAAAAGAAACATTTTCAATGAAAGTATTATCTCGATATACACTAACTTTCCATATTGCCTCTTGAAGTATTGAAAACAGTTCTTATTAGTGTTTAGCTTGGACACTTCTTATTCTGAAATCAAATATTATATTATAATGGTTGAGAGTAGATGAACAGAAATAGCTTAATATACATAAATGCAGAAATGTTTGTCTTTTTTTTTCCCAGCTATGACTGTATTGCTACTTTTATTTCAGACACAAACTTAAAACCCCACGAACACTCTATTTTCTCCCTACCGCGAAATAAAAACCACACGAACTTACATGCATTTACAGTAAAAAGTGGTTTTGTATTATTTCTGTATCTTCACTGAAATTTATTTTCTACATAGGCGCAGTGTACACCTGCAGCACAGGTGACGAGGTGCCCTGTATGTCGCATCGCCTACAAGGACCGGAGAGCCCTAACCACACACCTTAAACTCCAGCACCCCAATTGCAGAGACGACACCTTCCAGTGTAAGGAATGTAACAAGACATTTGGATACAAGAGGAACCTGTTGGTTCACATGAAGGAGCAGCATCTTGAGGCAGGACAGGAGTTTCCTTGTTACGAGTGTCAGAAGATGTACAAGACTAAGAGAGCACTGAAAGAACATCAAAGGACGCACACAAACCACAAAAAATATGTCTGTGACATGTGTGGCAAGTGCTTAAAAACTATGTCAGGACTAAAAGGCCACTATGTGCACATTCACAACAGATACTACTAGTTCTTACTCTTAGTCTTAGTGGATGTTCATTTAAGTACATTTGTAATTTCTCCTAACTACGGTATTTGCCTAAACTTATTCAGCTGCCACATTAGAAATTAATTTATAATCTTTGTGTTCTTCATTGCATTTTGATTGGCATATCATAAGTCAATGCCCGGAAAATTAGAACTTGTTGGTATATAGCAATGTGATCTTAGGATAAGTTACATCAGTGCCCCCCTCCCCACCACGAATTCTTTTCCCTATCCATCCTTTATCTAATAGTTCCTCAGGGTATTTTCTCAACTATCGTGTCTTTTCATTGATTCATTCATGGTTATTTATTTGTGTCACGTTAAAGCTACATTTGTCAATATATACTCAGTTAACAGTGCATAGATTGTATTGGTCATTTTTGGGGGTAAAAGTTTTAAAAAGCAGGTGTCTAGGAAATAGTTTTGGAATAAATAAATAGAAGTGAGTGGTCACTAGGCACTCCAGGTAGAGCAATGAGTTATCTATGTCCTTATTCATTTATTTTTATGGAGGCATCAGGGTAACCATTGCTGATTGGTGTAATGTATTGTAAAGGTTTTCTGATTCAGCTATAGGCTTGATAGGTGTGCTACTTTTCTAGCTATGACAGAGCGACACCTTGCGGTCTTCGTGTGCAGCACAAACAGGTGACATAGCCATGGACTGTTAGCGGACAGGAGACCTGAGATAGTTTCGAAATTAATAAATGTTGAACCTCAGTTATCAAAACTGACATGGGTTCCACTTTAATCTTCTCTTTGCGTTTTTAAAGCCTATTTTCTTTTTGTTCGTTATTTCTCCAATGTCAAAATGAGTGACAAAAACAGAATAGTACTCTATCTGCACGTTACCTGAGATGAACATCGCGCAAAACGAGAATCAAAAGTCTAAAACAACCGACAAAGTCCTCGTCTTTGCTAACATCACGAAAAGCTATCTTTGCCATTTCAATCATTTCTTATAATCTAAAAACAAAAGTGGTTCTTCCTTCCAAAGTCTGAACTCCGACTGGTGTCAACTGGAGATGCAGAGGCCTGGTGGACTCACCCGAACCTCTCCGTTTGCTCCGCCATCTGGCGATGCCCATAGGTACTGCACAGGACAGACAGGCGCCGCCTGCCATACCAGTGCAACGAAACACGCGGGAAGGGCGTCAACACGTACATCAGCAACTGTTGCTTCAGGAAAAGCACCGTACAAAGATAAAAAACATACAACAGGAGGGATCAACACTGGGAGAGATGGTACAGAGGGCGATTAAGAACGAGAAGGGTCTCCCGAGTATCTTCGAAGAGGGAGTCAAAAGCACCATGGACGGACTTGACGCAAGAGTGAAATACTTGATGAGTTACATCGTCATGTGTGAAAAAGAGTACAAAAGAGATGTTCTCTTGTAGTGGTAAACATACAAAGGGAGGAAGGGAAGATAGCTATACCTAGGAGTCAAATCACACAAGACTTTAAGTCAAAAGATGTGTCCGAGACGTCCATGCAGGTGAAAGGGAGAAGAGGCAAGGGCAACGGTTGAAAATGATATTAAGAAGATTCAGTATCAATTTACTACCTTAAAGAAAATCTGAATTCGAAAACCATGAGAGATATTGGGAGGCTTCACGAGTGCCGTTTAAAATGCCATTTGCCTGATGTAAAACAACAGCTGTTATGGACTGAACGTGTTGGCTAAACCTGCACTTTTTAACTAAGAAATACAAAACATAATGTGTGCTATGAAAATGATCTCTTGAAGAAAAATCTAGCGAAATTTGAATATCAAAATATGTAAGATGATACGTCACCCATTTGTATATTGATAATCTTTTATAAAAACTATGAATCGTAGGTAAAAAAATCTATTTATGATTTGAGGCTTGGTTTGTACAGAAATATGCTCCTTACAACATACATGTATGTGGTACTCCATCATGACATTAGCATCAAATAGCCTCTCCGTGATACCCTATAAAGATATGTATTCTGTGTTGTTGACCATATGTTCCGGGGAACGCCATCGTTTATAAGATGAAGCGCGTTGACAGTCGTAATCCTAATGCTTTTACGTTTCCTGTAAGTAATAATATATATCTGGCTTGAAGATGTGGAATATGTTCCCATTCACTGTATTCCTATACAGTCATGCTGTGCCGTTTATAGAGATTATCCTTGTCTAAAAGTATATCAGAAATACATTTTTTGTAAGCACAGATAAGACTTTTACCTTAATAGAAGTACGTGTGCATTATTCCGAGAAGAATGTGTTGGAAACTTATGAATATAGCATATATATTTTTCATAGAGAAACTTACCAATAAAAGAGCTAAAAGACACATTTATGATCTTGCAACTGTCCGTCTTGCAATGACATAACGTTATTTTCTTTATGTTGGAATAAAGCATTTGGGACATAATGTCCTTGCCTGAATTGACGCGGCGCATTGTTGCATATCTCAGGGCCATTTTTTAGAAAAAGGTTTCGAACCAAAACGGAAGCCACATTCAACCAAAAACGTAACACAGAAAGTACGTGTTTAAGCATGTTAAGAATGGAGTTACACATACCTGTTTGCTGTACACAAGTATTATATGTTAAGCAGGAAAGTTTCAGAAGATTGGGATATACCAATAATTCTATTTGATCCAATGACTTGTAATGACTTTGAATTGCAAATATATGACAGTCCACCAGGGAGCATTCTTAAAGTTATAAAGTCACCTTCCACATTAGTCCCCCGGTGGATAAATTTTTGATACGTGTACAACAAAAACCAGGACACGTTTCACACAATCCACTTCACCAGCTCCCTTCTACATTTTGTTATCAATTTTTACTCCCTTTGCGATAGATTTGACAATTGACCACCCGCCCCAAATAATCTGCTCCAGTAGATTGCAATAAAACGCTGTAAATTATTAAGTGGGTGGGAATCTCCGATAGCCACAGAAGTCACCTCGTACCCACTCTGGTGTGCTATCAACGCCCCGGTATCGCAAACATGGCATCCCGAGAGGACACAACAGAACAGAGATATCAAAGTAATTACTGTAGCATGTCGTGATCCCTAGTCAAATCAGTTTGAAGATTTTCGTGATTAAAATGACCATTTCTAATCACTTGAGATGAATATATCTGAATGTTTGCACACTGCTTGCCTTTAGAATTCCTGATATGGAAAGTTTAGGGACTGACTCTAGATCTACTTTTTTAGGAAATTGTTACCACTGCATAATTCCACAACAACACCTAAAATTCCCCGTGACCAGAGGCTTTGTCCATTCTGTCCAAATTAGATTGAAGATGAAAGTCACTTTATCATGGACTAGTAAATAGTCAAATAGCTAAATATATCATGTGTTTACATTAGAACTAGTAGTGTAAGTGATACGTTAAACTCGACATGTTGAATTATCCATATACTTCAACCTACTAGATGAATTCTTTTGTATCCAATTGTTTGTTTGTATGTATAGTTGCAGAAAACCTTACGAAAGTCGCTGTACTTTTGTTGTGTCAATGAAAATTGTATTGTAATATCATAGGCTTTTGTATCCATCCCTAAACCGGTGACTGAATCCTTCCATCCTAAACAATTTTAGAATGAAAAGGAAAAATAGAAATAAAAACAAAATAGGTCGTCTGTATGGAGACAGGCATCGGACCACCATTAATCTCTCTCGCCCCAAAAATATCATGACTTCACGCACAATCTCAAACAATTTCAGTAATTGACATTTCAAAACATTAATGTGAAAAGACATGAGGAGAAACATCATTCCCTCATCTTTGTATCAAAGATGTCAGCCGACTTGCCCAATGACACGTGAATTGCCATCATCCTGCGGACTGTCCGTGCCGTTATTACGATAGTGTAAGATATATGGAATATGATGGATTGGGCCGAACAAAGGACGTTTCATCTGGACGTTTGTCACGTAGGTCACGCCAGATAAAACGATCCAGGCCAAAACGGAAACCCATTTATGGACACGGGGTTAATGTCCGTTTCAAAATCACCCCAAATAGTCACGGGCGTGAAAACTCGCAGACAAAGCTATCTATTTTCCTCCGATGTATCATTACAAAACATTCGAGATGCGCTGAATCTAAACCTTGTAATTCGTCTTCGAAGAAATTGACCACAACTAATGAAATATAGATCTTGATGAACTTTTGCCTGAGATATGTAGTATATGATCTACAAGTCTATTGTTTCGAAAAAGTGAAGAATTATAAATCGACGGCTTGTATATAAAAAATCACAAACTCTTTAAAATCTAGCTCATTGTTGAAGGCTAGCAACGATGGCAAATCAAACAAAGCCATGAAACCACAGACGTGCGATTTGTATGTCTTAATGGATTTCGACTCGCGTCATAACAAAAAGAGTTAAGAGAGTTCAGGGGACCCTTTTGTGCTATCCATTTCCCCCTGCCACGCTTACATACAGCGGTCACTTTGGCGATAGCTACGTACAGTGTAGGCGGAAGTTAGAAACGGCCTATGCACATACACTCATCACACACTTAGTAGTCATACCAGCTAGAGCTAGTACTAATACCGTGACAGTCAAGGTCGTGTCTGAACTGACATTTATCATTAATGCGAAGTAAATCCTGACACAATACTAGCTACGGCGTTTTACGGTCCAGCAATCTGTATGCAATGACTATTTCAACATCGTGCTATAGAATAGAATTGTCGAGAACAAACTAAGCTACTTGGCTCTCATTGTATAAATGTAAGCTCTTAGACCGCTTCAATGGTATTGAGTGCGAAATCTTTTATGTAGGGTTTATTTTGTTTTCGGAAGGGCTCGAATTTCATCCCGAGGTGAGAAGAGGTCGACTTCTACATATTAATCAGGTACTTCTAGCCACTTTACTGACCTGCGCTTTTGCCAGGAAAATTCGCTTCTTTGAGTGAAAGTGCCCCCTGAGTCGTTTCTGTGAAAGAAAAGTGCCATTACGAGAGAGTTTGCGGTCGGAAACACGCCAAAACGCCTACGTGCTGTGTAGACCTACAGCGTATACGGGAAGCCTGTTCTCCATCATTCCATAACAGCGTTTGAAGAACGTGACTTGACGCCGAGCCAAGATTATCTGGACGATCGTTGGGGAAGGGAAAAACCGTGTTGGTAGGATCTCAACTGCGATAACATCTGATTATGTACAAATCCGGTTGGGAGGAAGGGAGCTCGTAGACTTAGTCAGAGGTAAATAACATGCGGACAGCGTCAGAAGATATATTTGACAACAGGAAGTGAAACAGAAAGTCTTGTTGGAAGAAATAACTTACAGTAAAACTTTGGCAGCATTGGCAATTGCATATCCGTAAGGGTACATATCCGAATGTTACTTATAATAACAGCTATGGATATGTGTGCTCAACATATATCCATAGCTGTAACGACGACGGCTGTGGGCAAAGTGTTGATATCGACTTGGTGACCGGCTGAGTCAACGTCTGGAACAATTGCTTGGAGCAGATTGTATCGACTGTCACGAATCAGACACTAGATATCAACACGGGAATATTCGGGCCATCAGTCTGCATGGTTATGGTGTGATGACTAGCTTGGGTCCCTACGTCTATCGACTATTACAAACGCAATTATCTGAATAACCACTGTTTAAGTGGGGGTTATGAAACGTCACAAACAAATTTTCGGTGTGGGGATCGCTTGCGGTAATGAGTTTTAGATGGCAAAAAATCGGGTCATGCACTAAAAGCAATTTGAAATATAACGTACATTCGTCTATGTGCTCGTGACGGTTACCATCATGCCTGCCAACTGCTTTAATAGAACTTCAAATAAGTGTTACACTTGTGGGTAGCAGTAAAGTAATACTGTACGAGCTACAGCAATTCTAAAAATATGTGATATTATATCCTGGAAGGTTTGTGATGATAATCATGTGAAGTAATCTTCTCGGTTTCCCCGGAAGTAAATGAATGACTACCCCCCGGTGAAATTGTCTGGACCGAGTAATAGCTCTGGTACAGGTGTGACCCAAGGTCACTGACCCTTGCCCTCATAAAGCCGAAATGGGACTTGCATCATTTCAGGTGCCCGGTGCCCTCCCGCGGCCTTATACAACTCCTGGGAGTCAAGGGATTTGGACCATTCTTTTTCCGGGCATGCGGTGTTTGGTGGGATAACGCGGTAGTAAGCTACGCGGTCAATCACTCTACCTCTTGAACTCTCGCAGGAGCCGTCAACGGGAAGTCATACACAGGGCGGCGAAATGTAGGAGGTGGTCTGAAGGGAAGGCTTTAACATCCGTACAAGGACGATAAGAAGACTTCATTCGTGTCTGAGCACCGGGGGAGATCGGCGGGAGTGCGTTGCTGCGGGCGGGCGGTGGGAAGGGGGATCATCTCGCAGATGAATTGCTGGCGGAAGAAGAGTCGAGCCCATTTTACACACAAGTAAGCAAACCTGTCCGTGTGTAAAGATGATGTTGTCTGAGGTGAACAGAGGTCAGTCTGTCCGTTACGATCGTCTACGTAAATGAGACACCTTGAAATGTTGGCCGGAAACCAAATGTAACAACCTCCGATAATTCAGCACCAAGGACTTGAGGTGGAACATACTGCGTGCGCTTTCGTGCCAAACGTTCGGGAGGGAAGCAGCAATGAGGCACGCTGTCGGCTGGGTGAGATGACAAACAACTGAAACGGAAGAATCCTAACGGCGTGACCTTCGCCTGGATGGCGACAGACATGGCACAGGTGGACGTCTTCAAGCAATCAGGCGAGAACTGGCGCTGATTCCTCCCAGTCTCTCGGCACCAGGTGCCTGATGAGCCTGTTACAACGGATTACTTTCACACCAACAACCTGTCGTTTATTTCCTGGAACCGGAGTGTTGTTTTTCCGTCGAGTGAGATTGTGAGCCAACGTTTCGCCTTGAAACGTACAGAAGGTCTGAGCTGTGACCGAAACAACAAGAGATATGACTTTTCCTGCAAACGACATGAACTCGTGCGCACTTCTTGCGTTACTGCCGGCGATTTCTACCATCTTTGCCCTGGGTAAGTAAATCCTATTTTTAAAACATCAAAATAGCTGTCTTCTAACTTTCCTGAAGCTGATTTACAAAATACTTTCTTTTAGTCTTGCTCTTGTTATACAGTGTAGAAAATATTAGATAGGTCTATTGCAAATATAGAGTCTCCTTATGAATACAACCAAAGACATGGACAGATCATCACGTAAAATGGGTGCTTTTACGGACCAAAGAGCCAACTAACCTACACCCCTGGGTGTGATGGGACAGGTTCCGGAAATAATTGAATATAACAGACAATTTAGCATCATTATTCACTACGACCATAAGCTTGAACCTCTTGCACCCCAAGAATATGCAGTGATACCTTTTGGTACACAGAATATAACGTTATATACGTCATGCCGGATTGTAAAAGGGTCTGATCCTATGTCCCCTGGGTCTATATAAAGCCTATTTTATTGTCACGACCGGCACCCTGAAGGTGAAGATGTACTCGCTAATACCCATCTGCCTTTTCCCCTGGGAAATATGATTCTGTTACTGTCGACGCATTTTCCCTCCCCGGCTGGATAAACTGAAGCGACAATGAATACATCACAATGTGGAAAACATATGGTTTTTGTTAACAAATCTCCTTTAGAGCTCCATTAACATTCCGTGAGTTGACATATGCCAAGAAGACCACAGCAAAATGTATGCGAAGTCTCTTTCGTCGTCCAGATGTTTTTTCTCTGAGTGGTGGAGCTTATCATTTCTTCCATCAGTGTCAAAATTGATTGAATTATCTCGGTAGGAACAAGGAGTTTAGTCTGTTGTTAACAAAGGGGGGTTGTATAACGGTCTTTGTTTATTTGTCTACATCATCTGAATGATGTCACTTTTGACCACAGTGTGTATAGGGTTGTGTTTGGTGTATCTTTACTTTATTTAGTGTAAGCAACATTGCAGAAATATCAATATAAGAAATTAACAATTCAAGTATCTACCTCCGTTTCACTTTTTCATATTTTGGAAATATTGGGTTATAATAAGATCCATAAAGATTTCAAGTTAAGATCTATTAAAAATAAGCGCAAGTATGGATTTATCTCAAACAGAGAATAGCAAAAGAATGTGCTAACTAAAACGAATCATTGGAACGAATTAGGGATTTCTTGCCTTCTAAGCGTGGTAATCAGTAATGCCTGAATAAAAATGTCACATCTATAGACCATACCCGCCATTGAAGTTTAATCTTTGAAAAAAAGTAGTAGAAACTGCTTTTGTTCAAAGGTTTAGTGGCGGTCAGCTTGTATCATATCCAAACTGCCATATTAAAACATCCTTTAAAAGCTGACACCTTCACACACAGAACTGGCGAGTTTGTTTTGCCAGCTTTATAGTCGTTAAGGCAAACTATGTATTGGGTCATGGCTCATCCGAATCTGAGTTTCAAAGCGGTCGATTGGTCGAGGTGACATCTGGGCTCTTTGAAAATGATGTAGGCGCCAGAAAATTGCAAGAACCCAGATGAAACATGTTGTCCGCACGTCTTGTCGCAGATAGAAGTGAACAGGTGTAACACGTTGCCAAACAATCAGCAGCAAATCAGATGTAATGTCTGTCACCATAGGAGATTAATGAAATGGGACTGCTAATGAAAGCAACAGGAGAATCATTAACCATGTCTTCGGCGTTGCTAAATCATGTTTCCTTCGTTTAATCAGCTCATGGCATGCATTGCCTGTCCCGTATTTTCAAAACTGGCACTGAAGTTTCTTTTATCCATAAGTCGAAGCGCTATCTCAAATAACACATAGAGCACTTTTGATTTAGATGCATGTGTATGAATTTCTTGGGAATGTCACGTAACATCTATGTCTATGTATGTATGTATATCTCTATATATCTATCTATCTAATCTATATCTACCTATCTCTCTCCCCCTCTCTATCCCAATCCCTCTCTCTATATATATTTATATTCATATATATATACTATTAGATAGATAGATAGATAGAGAGAGAGAGAGAGAGAGAGGGAGAGAGAGAGAGAGAGAGAGAGAGAGAGAGAGAGAGAGAGAGAGAGAGAGAGAGAGAGAGAGAGAGAGAGAGAGAGAGAGAGAGATTGGTACATACGTGACTTCAGGACTGCTAAACTGATTTGTATTTTACACAAACTTAACACGGTACAGGTAAAATACAAATCACAAAAGGTTTCCTTTATTGAAATCAATAACTTTACGTTTTATGATTATCATGATGGAGGGTGAAACACGTTTTGTTTCAGTTGAAATTATATTCAAGATTCCCAATTGGCATACAAAAAATCATCGCAGACATTTTAATTGATTGACGTAATCAGTCAAACTTACAGCATTCTATAGAAACCGTTTCTTAATTACATCCCGTCGGCTAGACACTTTTAATTAAAGACGTACTTCAAACTATTCAAATAACGTAATTTGTTTAATTGATTGGTCGATTCCTTAAACTAATTTGGTGGATCAACCACACATCCGTGCAACCTTTTGTACCTAGCTAGTGCTTTACTTTAGATTGAAGTTAATAGTTTCACATCATTATGTTCTTATCTTCTACACGAATACAAAGCGCTCTTGCCTGTGATAGCTCGAAATCCATACATCTGTTTCTACCGGACATAGCCTTTGTGTAGTTCTCTCTCACTCAACCAAGTGCCTGAAACTCCAGTAATAGAAAACTTTATTTACAGATAAGAAGGTTCAATCTGTACTCTCATTTCTGTGCCGGTTGGCCTTTAATTTCCTTCCGTTCGTGCAATCACATTGTAACGACATCGCTTGGCACACACACGGTGAAGAGTTTTATACGAAATCAAGAATACCCCACAACTGTACTATGTGCTTATCGCTTCCAACTTCCAAGATATACTAGTATCTTATGTATAAAACACATTATATGTTGATTAATAATTCTAGGGATAGATAAGTACGATGTTTTGTACAAGTTAATGTCCGTCTCGGCAGTTTGGCAAGGTCGTTTTTGGCGCAACAGTCTCGGGAGTGGTGCGTGCCATTCATCAAACAATGCCGCAAACCGTCACAGAAGCGCAAATGTCACTCCGCCGTCATCAATCTCCGGCGCTGGCTCGAGAATGACGCTGGGAACGACACGGTGTCCGGGGATTGAGAACATCATCATATTTCTTCAGGTGACAACAGAAAGATTATCGACGTTTTGATAAACTGCTTGCCTTTGATGGGCTGATTAAAGTATACATCATTGGTGTTAAGAGTCCAATTCCCAGACGTCCCGGCTGAGCTCACGTTACGTCTGGTCGACATGCAGACTATGTTTAACCTTCTACCAGCTGCCGAACTCTGTAACCAATAGAGAACTGGTTGCAAACGTATGTTTCAGTGTGCTAAAGGTTAAAGAGTCTGTTGATACTTCCATATCTTTTTATAATATGCTATCTGCAATTCTCTTTAAACTACATCGATTAAACCATGTCTTTTGTAATCGATAATTGTGTTTCTCCATATATATATATAGACTAATTATAGCACGTATTTTATGGGCAAGGATTATCATATACATGTAGGCTACAGCTTCCTGTCACGAAGCGTCCAGAAACACAAATCATCTTACATCAACATAGACATTTGCTTTGGTGCCTATATATTTGCTTCTCGTTGAATAAACAAAACCGTTATTAAGCATACGCCATTACATTTTATTGTTAATTACATAGAACTACAACTACGAAAAAATGCTTTTACCGAAAATTGATAAATGATTATCGCTGTTGCCAAATACTTAACATCGCCAAAGAGGCTGTTAGACCGTCTGGCTTCGATGTTGCTACAAAAAGAGGTGATCAAGCGCTGGATCGAATTGTCAGACAATCATAGAACGTAATGGAACAACTTTCCTTCAATTAAAGACAAGCTGGTTTTGACCTTGTTTGTCTTTGAGTACGGTTAAGCTGCCAATTTTGTGTCTCTCTAACCTTGACTTAATCTTGTCATATAATTGTATTGGCTCTCTGGTATGAATTTTGTGGAATATTCTTTAAACTATTTCTTGTATGCAACTTTACTTCAATTAGAGACAAGCTGCTTTTGACCTTGTTTGTCTTTGAGTACGGTTTAGCTGCCAATTTTGTGTCCCTCTAAGTCTAACCTTGACTTAATCTTGTTATGTAACTGTACTAGCTCTCTGGCACGGATTTTATTGAATATTCTTTATACTATTTCTACCCAAAAAAAGTGAAACAGTGGCGGTAGACAGACACGTTGTAAAATGTGAACTGAAAAATGCAATTATCAAGTCTGTGGCGCTCATTAAACGCAAATGTCTTTGATAATGTTTCAATTGTCATCCTCATAGTTTCATAAGCGAATGATTAAAAGCACAATAATGAGTTTTATCGTACAACCAATCGAATTGGTTTTTAGAAACAAATCATGTTTTGCTTCATCATGACACAATCTGATTTTCGGTGCCTTGTTTCTCTCAGGTTTTCTAAATCATTTAGCCGTGTCTTTCAGATCAAGGGATTACGACATACATATTAATAATTCATCTGCCATAATCTAATAAGCTAGTGTAAGAACCTTTTCTTCTAGGTCACAAATTAATACCATATGACTCTCCCTCAAGAATCCTTGCTTTTCTTCATTTGTCTTACGGAAAGAAATATTTATCAACATGGCAAAATTTCAGAAATATGGTAAAATGTGACATAAATCATGGATTGTTTTATTCTGCGTGGGGAGTTTTCACCCACAGGGACACGCAGCTAGACGGAAATTATGCAGGATTTGCAGTCAGATTGACTGTAATGGCTTTCGTTACTACTTCCCCTGGGTGTTGATGGACATGGAAGTGTTGTAAAGTGGCTCGTTTTCCTGACTCTAGAGAAGGAAGTTTAACGTTATGTTTTCAATGTTTTCTTCTTTGTACAATATAATCCATCTCTAACGTCCAAAGATGACACAAAGTATAGAGGGAACCAATATAACCCGCTAAACATAGTAGCCATTAGATGAGTTATCTTTAGTAAAAAGATTTCCCAAATGCACCAAATGCCAACGACCTTCGCCAATTTACGTCCTGACTTTACTAAAGTGCAATTTGTCTGGAAATTCAATCCAAAGTAGCGACGGCTGGCGACTCAAATATATATACACAGCGAAAGCTATGACTAGTAGAATGCAGTATTTGATATTCATTTCATAAATGTGTAATATGTCTATAAATCAGCACAATGGGGGCATTATGAATTTAGAGTAAGCTTTGGAAATTGAGACGCACACTGGAATGTGCGGACGCCGCTTGTAACTTTACGTTTGATTGATCCTAACATAAAAAGACGGTAGTTTGTACCTCACAAAGTCGGACTGGATCGCCATATCAAAAGTGTTGATTTAACGGTCACTTGTAAAGAAATAGTCGATAGAATGATCTAATGAACAAATACCAATAGTTACAGAGACTAGTGGATACGCAATTTGATCTCGAATGGCATTTCAAAGTCTTCGCGTTCGATAAAAAACGGAGAGTGTGTTTGTATCCGATACATACTAACGCCGCTGCAATCAGTTATGCATGGTCCTATAAGCTTTGTTGATATTGTCTATTCTGTAGTTTTCTTCTTCTTTTTTTCCGACACTCCTATCTATTCTACAAATTTGCATATTAACACTTTCCATGATATTAGCCCTTTTGCGTACTCTTTGACTCTATCAAAATTATTTGGAGCGGGGGCTTAAGTATAGAGTTGATGAGAACATTACTTTGATGTCATGATATAAAGTTGGCACTAGTACATTTTCTAAGTAAGGACACATAACTTGAATAAATCATAAATGTTACGATGTCCTCAAATTATAGATGAATACAAACAGTAATAAGAACTATGTTGTAAAGCTACATATATTAGAATCTTACAAATTATCTCAAATCAATGTTGCTATATATCATGTGTTGGCAGCAATTATAACTTATAACATTGACAGATGTTGTATGTTTGTGTTGTCTACGATACTAGAGTAGACACACATCAATTCATATTAGACGTGCAGTGAGCAGTTCAAGTACAAGTGAGTAAAAAAAGAAAGTTTTAGCGTTAGGCCATGTTGATTTTATTATATGGATGACATCCTCTGGGAACTGAAGACACGCGAAGACACCATAAATCTAGATACCAGCTAATCTTAAGATCGATGAACTTTATGGTAAACATGCTTTGGCTCAAACAATGTGATATATCAGTCAATATCTCATTTGCACATGATACATTGATGTAACCTTATACTTACGTCTCGTATCGAGAACATAAGATATGGCACCGCTTTTATCCTTGGCCTAAATTGAAACCTAAACATGACAACTAGTCTTGATATAGTGAAAATGTCACAAATGTGACACAAGGGAAGGGACCAGTCCTTAATCAAGCTGCGCAGTAGAGCCTAGAACGGTCGGGTTTCCTGCTAGGGAGGACAGAGAAATGTGTGGTTTTCATAATCTGCCCCAAATTTGTGCCCTTTTCCGTATTTTAACCTGTTGTAATTAAACCCTAATTGAGATAACCCTGCTTTCTAATTGGCTGGACACACAAAAAGCATCGGTATAAAAGATCAATACGCACAATAGGTCTCCTGAGTAGATAGCCATTGTGCATTTGCCAGCATGGCGAAGTTTTCTGATGAAATTTTGAGACATGTTTAAGATCAATTAACACATTTAACAGCTCTTGGACTTAATTACGATATATGCAAACTATGTAATATGATACATTCTACCTGGAGCTTAGTTACTCCCTTGTAGATTTCACAACAATTAGGTCAAAAAACTTTCATATCTGAAGTAAGAAATTGGACCAATTAAAGAGACAACAAGCCTGTGTGGCTTTTCGTGGGCCTCCCCTCGAATCTAGACAATACCTTTTAAATTGTACATAATCGAAACTAAGCAAAATTAACAAAAGAAAAATTGAAATTATACCATAAATCCTACTTAAACAAATAAAACAGAATAGGAATTACAAAGTGAATTTTGATTTGTAAACATAATAAGTGTGATTACGCTATGTAATAAATGCGATTACGCTATACATGATCAATGTTAAACATAGTTAACAATCTATAAAGAAATAGAAATAAGAAATATGTATTTTATTCATTTATTTATTTATTCAGATTTACCACATTTGTGGAAGGATTGACAGAACAGGTAAACTATCACCTTTTCAAGATGTCAACCCAGACCAAACTGTAAGGTTTGGACCATCGCACACTGGGGCATGCCCCTACTTTTTTCGAAAGGTGTGGTGGGTTCTTTTACGTGCGCGGGGTGTGGCTCTCCCCAAATACGGGACCTCCATTTAACGTCCTATCCGAGGAACTCCCTAACCCTAGATGAGCTAGGTACTCATTTACACCTGAGTGAAGTGAGAAAAGTCGTGTTAAGGGCCTTTCCCAAGGGCACAACGTCGGGGCGCAAGTTCGGACATGTCTCTGGGCACAACCTGGGATTAGATCGCGGGTCCCATTGTTTCTTCAGGTCCCCTAGCCGCCAGGTGTTATGAAGCGTAGTTTTAAAACTTAAAGGTGCTCTCTAGATGATGAATGTCAAATCGAGAATCCACTGGCCGTCCCCATCCCCGAATGTCCTAGTTAACAGAGAGAGACAAACCAATTACATTACTCATGAAAAATGGCGCCTCTACAGATGCTAACACCTACTACGATTGTCAAGTTGAACCTTACAATTGTGACGCAACGTTATGGGAGATCTTTAGATGATTACAGCGATGTGGTTAACTTTCAAGCACGTTCTTACAGTGATATGTATCTCCTTGACAGCAACGTCTTGTCAAAGCCACTTTTTTAGTCAAGGAGAGGAAAGAGACAACGTATACAAGTGCTTGAAACGGAGAGATAACCGTACATCACGAATCCCATCTCTCTAATGGGATGGCGCGTTTCCAAAGCAGTTTGTCTCATCGGTGTGAAATATAGGTGGGGATGAAATAGACAAGCAGCGAATTCGAGTCGTGATGTTAACGATGCAAAGTGTTCTTACTGTCGTGTATACTTGACAACAAAAGAGAACACGAAGAATCTGTAGAGTGACATTAAAACCTATGTGTACTTTTTGGAAGCCAACTTCATTGATAGAAAATCCTGACCATAGCATGTCCAGAACACGAGATATGAAAAACGGAAGTACCGCTGCAGTACCATGAAGAGACACCAGGAGGCTCATAATCTAATCACTTTAAGTTTCTGTCACACCCTACCATCACACCAAATATGAAACCAATCCACCAAGCCGTTCTTGAGTTATTCTGTTGACCAACAAACACAGAGAGACGGAGACAGACAGACACACAGACAGACAGACAGACAAACGCTACTGAAAATATAACCTCCATGACATCTCATTGAGGTAATAAAAAATATTTCAGTGAAGAAAAAAATTAATGATTTAAGATTGAACCCTTTCAGTCAAAAGGACATTTCTGCATCTTATAATGTAAAGACTACACGGCCCATTGAAGATTTCTATCATTGGAGATGTGGCTATTTTACTTCATGGAATCATATTTCAAAAGGTCTTCATGTTTCATCAAATCCCAAATAAACACGTTTTTTTCGGTCTAATGGTAATACATCACTTCAGTTGAGCTCATAAAATAGACAACATGCTTGAACGAACCGGCAAGAATTCGCACCCAATGGAAATCTGATCTCATAATGGAAACCAAACGGCAACGGAAGTAACCCATTACAAACGGTGATGTACCGTACATATCTTTTAACAGCTTTATATGGCCACTTTTCCACCTTGCTTCATTCTGATGAAGTTTTAAATGCCATTTGTACGTTTGTCAGTAGACACCACCGTTGCTATTGGTACGTGTAGTAGACCATATACCACTGGCGGCGTCTCTGAAAGCCCCCCTCTCACTGGACCCGCGGCACGCTGGCGGCGTCGCTGCGTCCTAAACTGGATTTGTGTTACCCTTGAGTTTATGATGGGAATATCATTCAAAACGTACAAGTATGACCAAAAAGACAACAACAAAAAAAGCTTGAAAAGATTCGTTTTTTTTTTTCGCTGACATTCGTTGAGTGCTTTGTACTACTGTAGACAAGAAAGGTCTGCCTATACATCTTTCAGGTAATCCATTTATTGACCAGTTTCCTACTCTTTAACAAAGAGGTCTTGAAAGGGCCAGTGTAAGGAGAGGAAAATAAGGACAGGTGAATTTGGGCTGAGAGAATGACTTCTTGTCAAAAAAAAAAACACGACAAATTGAGATGAAGAAAATTAACTTGTTGTGTGTCCATTTTCCTTCTTAGTTGGACACATCTAAGTGATGCAACCCCTTTTGAAATGTAAGAATCAAAATTACGTTTGCTTCTACAAAGTACCGAACACTTTTCTTCTGCGGCGTGAAAAATCCTTAGCTTGTAAAGCAGTTAAGAATCTAAAAAAAAACTCAGTGTCACGTGGTTATGTTATACCCAATATAGCGCACTACTTTTCGGGCGTGCCAGAAGATAGCCTCTCAACCAAGTACAGAACAAGATGGCACATTGATAGCGCCGACTCATTTGGCATCATCCATATTGTAATCTCTTCTTCAAGTGCAGATGTCTGCTTGTCTATTCGTGTTGATTGATGACTTCGTTACCTTCTGTGTGCTACCCATACCGAAAGAGTGCTTGGTTATCTCTTCCACTTTGAACGCTCATCAATTTCACTACAGAAATCTTTATCTCAGAACTTGAAGGGACTAAGGATATGTTTCTGTGTTCACTTTGAGAACATGCCGTGGCGATTTGTTATCTGGAATTCAAACGGCAATCCGGCCCCAAGCGGTGTACAGATAAAGGTCTACCGAAGATGCTGTTCAAGGGATTCCGAGACGACGGAAGGAAAGTGGTTCTTCCATCATGCTATTCCCAACTGAAGTTGTATAACGCATTGTGTGGGTACAGTAATACGCCCATTACTCATTCCTAGGGGAACACACTTAGAAGATTACCGTTTTCTCCAAAATTCACTCAAGGTATAAGAAGAGGTTTCAGTGCGATACTTACTGCATTCTCTTACTGGATTCGAACCCGCGTCCTTTAGCTCCAAGCGGAGTTCTAGGACGCGAGTTTGGAACAGTGTAGGGTGATTTACACTGAACCGGGACGTCGGTGATGCAAGAAGTAACAAATTTTGATCTTTATGTTTTTCCTTAAGTGGATTCACGGATTTCAGAAATCCACGTGCCGTTTTGGCGTTCTTTTGCCATTGTCTTTGTAGATGTAGAAGATTTTTAAAAAACGCTTCGCTGGTCCATGCGCCAAGAAACTGTTCTCAATTATCTTCACGTTTGGGGTACAGTTGATGTGACATCAATCAAATTGTTCTGTGTCAAAAATAATTTACAAAGATATCTAGAAAAAAAGCATTGAGAAATAAAGGAGTATATGATCATATTTGTAAGAGTGAAATACAACTAGACTGTAAGAGCATCGAGTGATATACGATGAGAAAGTATTACCCTATAGGGCAGAGTACACGAGGCCCAAAAGACCACAGCTCGTTTCCCTACCATTATGTGCACTTGCCAATGCCATATCAAAGTACTGGTTCAGCCAGGAAGTCTTCAGGGCCATGTCTTACGGACTAAGCGCGTTGGCGGATGTCACAAATGCCGGTTCAATGTAAAGAGAGTCAGCACTTTGGGGGGAAATCTAGGTTCTTGGAAATGCAGCGAAGCGTCCCATGGGTTAATAACTCACGTAATACGTAAGAGGGAGTCATGCTATTGAACTAATGATGTTCATTTTTTATTCCCCGTAGTGAGGGCTGGCTGACTCGACCATAATACGCTGTCATTTATATATGTTACAATTTGTATGCTATATGTAATAGAAGCTAATTCCTTGTATATATATATATATATATATATATATATATATATATATATATATATATATATATATATATATATATATATATGTGTGTGTGTGTGTGTGAAATGAGCAATTTGCGATATTCTAGGCGATATCATGATCGCCTAGAATATGTAAATGTATCTATACACTTTAAACAATAACAATGACAAGAAGAAGCTGAATTCTGATGAAGTTCTATCGATGTTTTGTCCATAATTTCCACCTAGGAAGCCAACGGTTTTTGAATAACCAAAACGATACTGAACCCGGGCATTAGG
Organism: Branchiostoma lanceolatum; assembly: GCF_035083965.1. Lineage (NCBI taxonomy): Eukaryota > Metazoa > Chordata > Leptocardii > Amphioxiformes > Branchiostomatidae > Branchiostoma > Branchiostoma lanceolatum. Next base: position 11,504,105 of record NC_089731.1, read on the forward strand.
TCGTAATGTACCACCATCTCTGAGTGGGCTTGGACTTTGTTTATTTGTTTGCTTGTTTTTTTGTTTTTTGTTTTGTTTTTGTTTCGCACAGCCAATATATCACATTGGACGTAACAAACCAGTTCTGTATGATAAGTACAAGCTGTAAGTGTATGCCAATTCACTCACTCCGGGAAGGACCCCTGCTCTTTTTTTATAAGTGTGGTGGGCTATTTAACGTGCTCAAGATGTGGAATTCCCCAAATGCGGAACATCCGACTTTACGTCCCATCCGAGAAAGCGCCCCTAACTGAAGCTATAACGTTATATGTACTCATTTTCAATTGAGCCTATTGGGGAAATAGGTGTAATGTATCATTTCCAAGAGTACAACATTTTTAGATTGGGAGATCGTGCTGATAGCTTCATTGAAAGGCTAATAATAATGGTATGTCTTTGTCGGCTTTCGTACATATTCAATCTTTCAAGTCTTTTGAAATGGCAAAAGCGGGATTAACCAAAAACAGAAATCCAGTTGAAATATAAAAAGAAATGTACTGACCCATGCAATATGATACAATAAAAAGTAAGTAAACTTAACATCTGCCTTACCACTTCAGAGCACCTACACCATTCTTTCCGATTGACTACAAGACATTTGCATCTATCTTTTTGCTTCTTTCAAACAGTCTTAACTTTACTTGGCTGGCCTTTATTTCAAGCTTTCCTTACGCGTAACTCGCGTACCCAGCACGCCGAAGTGACTTTCTATAGGCTCCCTAAAGGTGTGTGAAAATCGATGTGGGCAGCCTGAGCAGATGCCTAGTCTTACGGGTATAATTGCGGGGGACGGTAAAGTTCTAACCCCTGACTTAAGCCAGAAACACCCTGCAGAAAACAACCCCCGCGCTGTGTCACGTTATGTCTATGACAAATGTCTTTCACAAGGAGAGTACCCATTTTGATGACTCATCTGGCAAGTAGCTGTATGCAAATGATCACAAAGTTGCCGTGTTTTGCCCAAAGGGCCTTTAAAGACTGGAACATTTTGCATCACGGTCCAAAAGGTTAATGTGCAAGCTGTTTGGTCGTGATGGTAGATGGGCGATGTCGGGCACTGATGTCATACATGTTATATGTAAAAGAAGAAGAAGAACTTTATTGCACGACAATTGTACATGGTACAAAGTATGGCAAGAATTCGTCAACATAATACAAAGTAGAAGTATAAAATAAAACTCAACATCCTAATTACCTTCGCCGAGAAGGTTATGCAGAGGGTAGCGTTTGTATGTGTGTCTGTAATTGACCAGCATAACTCAATAAGGCTTGAATGGATTGTCTTGATATTTGGTAGGTGGGTTGGTCTCGGTGAGACCTAAAAGTGATTAGATTTTGGGTCGCCTAGCGGCTTGTTACTAATACAATACAATAAGCTAAAGGGATAGCATATGTTTTTGATATAGTGTTATAGTCGAGTTGCTGTAATCATTAGTTTCGGTAATTTTTCTAATGTGAAAGCAGTAGTTTAGATATTTACCTATTTTCGTATTGTGGGGATTGTTGCATTTGGTCAGGGGCTACATTATTACATCTGCCCGTCTCTATTTTCAACGTATTTTGTATTATCCTTACAGTTTTTTTTCCGTTTGCAGAAAAACTAACAAGCATTTTATCACATAGCTGTGATATTCTTATTCTTTATCTCCAGTGTTACAATGTAATAACTATAGAACGACGTAATATCCTTCAACGTACATATAATATTATTACTAACTTTATGGACATGAGCGCCGTTTGTTGACCATATATTTAATATTGAGGTCCAGTCACGAAATTACGATATCATATTGGTCTTCTAGTACCTAGAACTTTATGTGTTTGGCTGTCTTAACTTTTCTGCTAAAAATAGTATGATTAAGTAGCATTCACAGAGTTAGATAAATTGATTTTTTTATGTAAGAGCAACACAGTTAAAGATTGTTCAGTTCATCCTCTGTGAGGTGACATGTCACTGTCGAGCGTGACAGTGCGCAATTCATCATCTTGTAGACCATATTCTCTTCTATCTTCTTCTTAAGTGTCAAAGATGGGCGACCACGCCTACGATTCTCATCGGTTTTCCAAAGAAGAACCATGCCAGCCATTTCCTCGTGGGGCACGGCGGCTTCCTGGGTTGCGGATCGCATTCCTTAGTGTGCGCATGCGTAAGATTAGTCTCGCGAGATCTCCCATGGCATAACATGACCCGCCAGTGCCGACCTACGGATACGTGTAACCTTTGAAATCCGTGGCAGGTCACAAGTTGCCTGCTTGTTAAAAGAAGAGCTTTAGTGCACGACAATTGTACACGGTATGGCAACAACTATCAAACATATGCATAGTACAAAATACAGGTTGTTTTATGTTTTATTTAATTCGCACATAAAAACAGAAAGCAATAATGAAAAAATCAGAAGTACAATAAAAACGTACAGGAGGGGGATGAAGCCTGCAAGGCTTATAGAAGGTATAGAATAAAACTTAATATCCTAAATACTAATGCAATTAGGGCTAGCATATATCATTAGTTTTAGTATTTCTTTCTAATGCCAAATGTTATGTGGCTCCTCCATAATATGTCGAGGGCTCCAAGATGTAGGTGGGTGCAGTTGTCATCAGGCAGATTACATGATATCTTGATATTACAGATTTCCACACATTTGTTAAAGAGGAATCTAAGAGAAATCAACAAGGGAGACATGACGATGTTAGAAGTAGCAGTCACAATGCTTCTAATCATCGTGCTTGTTTTTGCAATGGTTCATACTCAGCGTGGCATCCTGATGCACACGTTTTCACAACGATCTGACACCATGTACGTTGTACCTACAGTTAATGCATGTACACGTCGCGGCGTATCTAGTACTGTTGTCGAAGTAAAAGTGGTGATATAAGTTTATAGATGGGAGTATCATCTTCACAAACGTTACATGTATAGTTAATACATGTACATGTCACATCGTATCTTGTACTACTGTCGAAGTAAAAGAGGAGATATATAAGTTTATAGATGGGAGTATCATCTTTACAAACGTTACATCTATAGCTAATGCATGTACATGTCACAGCGTATCTTGTACTACTGTCGAAGTAAAATAGGAGATATATAAGTTTATAGATGGGTAGGATCACCTTTACAAACGTACGTTGTACCATGTACGTTGTACCTAATACATGTACATGTCGCGGTGTGTCTTGTACTGCTGTCGAAGTAAAATGGGTGATATAAGTTTATAGATGGGAGTATCATCTTCACAAACGTTACATCTATAGCTAATGCATGTACATGTCACAGCGTATCTTGTATTGCTGTCGAATTAAAAGGGGTGATATACGTTTACTGATGGGGGAGTTTATTCACAAACGTTACATCTATAGCTAATGCATGTATATGTCGCGGCGTATCTTGTACTGCTGTCGAAGTAAAAGAGGAGATATATAAGTTTATTGATGGGTAGGATCATCTTCACAAACGTTACGTGTATAGTTAATGCATGTACATGTCGCAGCGTATCTTGTACTACTGTCGACGTAAAAGGGATGATATAAGTTTATAGATGGGTAGTATCATCTTTACAAACGTTAAGAGGATTCGCGGATATTACAGATATCATTCTATGTGATTCGGTATTTTGTCGAATTCGTTGCCCACTTTTTCTTGTCGTAGCGCAGTAAAGGTTTGAGTCTCTGGAAGATCTGGGGGTATGTTTGGGGGTTGATCCATACCATCCGTCAGTCTCCCAAGCTGATTACTGTTACAACAAGGATGACAGCCGACCGCATTACGACTCCCTGCAGTGTACAATCGTCTGACATCCGTGCCTCCCAGACATGTCTATCATTCTGATCATTACATCCTTTGCGGGATTAATCTGTACTCATGTGAGCCTTACGAATACAATGCAAACAGTGAGGATGATCGAGTGTTCAGTTGCTTGGATAGTTTGGTTGCTTGGCGGTTGAAATCGACCTAATTTACAAAATGCAAGATAAAGTATCAAATTAACATAGTGGTAATAATTCATCGAAAGTTGTTTTATGATTCCGATCGCGAGTGACAAGGAAAACTTAGCAAATATTCGAATGAGAACAAAACGTTTATATACTTTCTAAGATTTCATTTTGCAGATTTGAACATGTAACGTTAGATGCTGAATAAACTGCTGCGTTAGACTGCTTCAATTAAAACTAAAAGGTATACAAATGGAAAATACATCATACATTGGTCAGAATATATCTTGAGATTATTCCAAAATGGAAACTACTCTCACAAAAGAAACCCCAACATTTAAACATCTATCAATCCAATGGTCAATACTTCTAAAAAAAGTCCGTGAGAAAGGTACTATCTGCTTCTCTTTTGATAGAGTAAGATATTGAACGCCAGAAATCACAAGGCCACACTTCCCAGGTATTATCCTGTATGGAATTCTAGACCTGCTTGCAGCAATACGATGCATTACCATCTGATGTAGGGCGGGACATGGCATCTATTTTACACTGCCGTGATGTATTACTGCAGTAGTTACTGAACCGCAAACGATTCTGCCTATCCGTCAAATGTTCCTACAGTTGAAAGGAAACTTTGCTGATAAGATTGATCTGAAAGATCACTTTGGTAAATCCAATGTCCACACCGCCGGCAGGACCTATATTTCACATCCTCTGATCTTTGAATTAATGTATGCCCATACAATGTAATGTAATTTATAAGTGTATACTGTATTGCCTATTCGTTCCAAAGCCTCTACTTGACATTTGTCATTGCGTTAATGGAAGCACCAAAGTCATGGTCTCCTTCGCAGTTATAGGCACCAGGGGGTCCACTAATTTCATTAACACATAATTGGATAATGAATCATATGACGATAAAATGCTTGGAAACCTAATTCACCAAAGTCATGAAAATGACTTGTTGTTCATTCTAATTGATATGTTGTATCTTCAGATACTCTCTTACTGGAAGTGTTTTTGAAACTTTGATGGCATCAAAAAATTCTCCCGCAAGCGATTTCAGAGGGCCGTACTCCGTTAGTTTGCTTTGATATCGACGCAATTGTTCCAGTTACAAGGCCTTCACAATAATCTGTAAAACAGAATATATATAAAGTTTCCTATAAACTTATTCAAATTACTGGCTTACAAGAAGAAGAAGAACTTAATTGCGCGACTATTGTAGCAGGTACAAAGTATGGCAACAACAGTAAACATAGAACAAGACATGAGTATGGAATAAAACTATTCACTACATCAAAATGACTATCTTAGGTTTTACATGATTCAAGTTTTCTAATTTTGAGTATCATTATTTTTTCTAATAACAAAACAATCTTTTATATATTTGCCTATTTAACACTGTATGAGCTGTTGCATCTAAATATATAGTCAAATCTATCTGTGGCATTGAGTGTCTTAAAATCTGAAGTACTTGAATTGAGAAAGGTGAATAACTCAACTCGTAGGGCATCATATTTAGAGCATTCCATAATAAAGTGAAACTCATCTTCAATTCGATTAGGACAGAATGGGCAAAACCTTTGGTCGGGAGCTACATTAAAGTATCTACCTGTTTCTACATGAATATCCATCTTACCTTGGACAATCCCGTGGTGTCTACTACAGGTCCCATTCACACTACTTGAAACAATAGCCTGACAAATGATGTACGAACTCCAGTTCACATTGGGTAGACGCGTTTAGTTACTAAACGCTACTATGTGTCCTACCTACAAATATCATGTTTGATTCGTTAGCATGCATACTATCCCGATGAACCATACAAAGGTTCAAAATGAGAAGAGGTCACATACGGGCTTAATTCTTAGGTTATTCATACCTCCTTGGTGTAAATGGTGATTTATAAAGTGTGTACGTA